>NC_081414.1:633707506-634037506 GCF_030272615.1 Cryptomeria japonica
TATATAGAATTTATAAAAATAACATAATTTGCAAATATGCAATATGTTAGCATCCAACCTTGTGGTAAAAATATTTTGTTGCCATCACATATTGGAAAGATATCCTAGAATAAAACTCTTTAAAAAGTACCAAAAACCCCTAAGAAAATCCTGCACAAAATCCTTTATTACTACTCTTGTACTCTTTTGTTGTTTTTTAATGTGATCTACAATTGTTAGTTTCCATTTTGTAAGTTGTCTTTCACATCTTGTTCATTGTTAAGTAATCGACCCTACCACATTCCCATGTCACATTGCAAAATAATTTTTTCAATCACGTGTTGACTTAAAGATATGTATATTATCTTCCTTGACAACTCTTAGTTAGATCTTCCTTCATATTGTAAAGTGGCCACTCTGAGAATTTTGTCATTGATTGTTGTGTGATATTACAACATGTGTTGCCCTACTTGCTATATATCTCAAATTGATATCTCATTCACTCATGCCATAGCATGCTCAACATAAGCTTGCCAAATGCTTAAAATTTTAAAGAAGTCATGTCGGCTCCTTCTATGGATTTTATCTTTGAAAACGATTAGCACATATGGTAGGCTATTATGCATTATTATGGATTTCATTGCATTATTAATTTTGTTGCTCCAAGGAGTCATCTTTCTAGAAAACAATGGTAGGCTATTATGCATTATTATGTCTATTATTTTCTTTAGATTGTGTTTCTTATTCATAACATCATGCGTTCCCCTCACATCACATATTTATCATTTTAGCCATTTGTTCATTCACTCTTGTATGATACTTTTCTATATATTGCTTCATTTGTAGTATATCCTCAAAGTGGCACCCCATCAATCCAAGTTGTGATTACATCATATTTGCCAACTATTGTAGGTTTGTAGCTTTTGTGCCCTTATCTTTTAGCAAATAAGACCAACATTTATTTAAATCAACAACATGTACTCTATTTACATCATAGGGTGATCCATTGGCATTTTTCCAAACTATGCAATATGTGATTTAAGTTATTATAAAAAATCCTAGTATGCATGTTCATTACCACACACATGATTTTCATTAGTTCATTTGTAATAATTTGAATATTTCTCATATAAGACACCTATTCCATGTCAATTTTATGTATGTCCAATCAATTAATCAACACACACACACACACACACACACACACACACACACACACACACACACACACACACACACCACTTTTGTGTCACAAAGTGTTACACTCCATCAATATTACTATATTTGTTGTGAATCATAACATTGATCCCCTTCTATCTTAATATTGATACTTATGTTACCTCTATTTTCAATTAAAGTAACCATGGCTTTCCCCCCTACAAATCTTGCACATGAGTTTTCCATTAAGTTTTTGAATTTATGTGTATGCAAGCAGTCTACTCTCGTGAGAATATTGCACATAAAATCTAAAAGGTTAGAGTCCTTAAGGTGATCCCACTGATAGTATGTTCTATTTTTTGTTTAAATGGGAAAATAAAATTAATATGTTTAACCAACATTTTACTTAGTCTTATTGATAGCAAGAAAACCATAAAATATTTGAAGATAATGGGAACTACTGATGTTTGAGATTTGTGTAGATTCTCCCAATGATGTTATTGAAAGATTTGCCCTCTAGTGGTGGTTGCAGATACAATTTCCTCCAACACCTAGGTTTTATGTGAAGATTTTAATATGGTTGAGGTGGCATGTAACAAAGAAATATTATTGCCTTTTTGTTGGATGGTGAATGGGAGGTGTAGTCACATAAATCTGTCCACTTAATTAAATGAATACTTAGTATTTATTTGATTATTTAACCATCAATTAATAATTAATTAAATTAATATTTAATTAATTCATCTTAACCCTCTTCTCCTATTAATTAAATAAATTATTCAATTTATTTGATTTAATTCACTTAACCAAATTCAGACCATTAATTAAATAAATAAATCATATTTGTTTAATTAAATCTTCTCTCACATTTAAATAAATTAATATTTATTTAAATCCCCCAAAATCCCACCTCTCACATTTAAATAAATTAATATTTATTTAAATCCCGCAAAATCCCACCTCTCACATTTAAATAAATAAATCATTTATTTAAATCACCTTTATCCTCCACCCACTTGTATTTTCCTACAAAAGCAAGTTGCACAATTATTTTAAATAAATAATTTATTTAAATCACCTTTATCCTCCACCCACTTGTATTTTCCTACAAAAGCAAGTTGCACAACTATTTTAAATAAATTATTTATTTAAAATCCTATTTATCCTCACTCACTTGAAACCTTTAATGGTTTCCCTTAAAGTATTCAAACTTGATGGCTTTAAAGTCTTCAAACTTGATGGCTTCCTTCTATAGTCTTCTTAAGACTTTAATGGTTTTCCTTAAAGTCTTCAAGCCTTTAATGGTTTCCCTCAAAGTCTTCAAGCATTTTTATGCTTTATCTTCATTTTTCTCATTTAAATAAATTAATATTTATTTGAATATTTATTCAAATGCAAATTACACCATTTAATTGAAATAAATGATTTTATTTTAATTGAAAATACCAAAATTTCTCCCACTTGCATTTTCCTACAAAATCCACTTGCATGCTTAAACCCCTTCTAGATTCTTCTAAACCTTTCCTAATTAACCTAATCCATCCCCTAAATATTGTCACATTCCTAAGCAAAATGGAGTCACTTCTCAAAGCCTAAAAGTCTTTGATAACCATTAAAGGCTTCCAACCTTCAACCACTAAATGTCTCAAAGTCTTGGATAACCTTTAAAGGCTCTCAACCTTCAACCACTAAATGTCTCAAAGTCTTGGATAACCTTTGAAAGCTTCCAACCTTCAACCACTTAATCCACAAAGTCTTCAAAAACCATTAATGGTTAACCCAAACCCTCCTACATGGTTAAAACATTTGTTTTGACTCAACCTCTACCCAACCCAAGGGTCTCATCAAGCCTTTAATGCTTTGACCATGATTATCTCTTAATCATTTGCACAAAGGTTTATCCTTGCATTAACTCCTAATCCAGTGGGTAATCCTAATTTAGGCTTGACCCTTACCTTCTAGATAACCATGAGGTCTCCTCAGGCATTTAATGCCTCCAACCTCTTCTCTCAACCCAATCTTATGTTGACACTTGTCACCATTTCATTGGTGCAAATTGTGCACATGGATCCCCAACTTTCAAGCTTGACCCTTGATTAAACCTTTCAATCCTGGCCATCCATTGCTCCATTTTTCCTATAAATAGAGCCCATTCCTTCATAATCCAGATCCTGAAAACTTGTATGCATTTAGGCTATAGACATTTTTAGAGAGCATTTAGCATAGCATAACTAAAATCTTGTCTTTTTGGTAAAATCAATCATTTTAGCATCAATAGCATAGTATTTAGCTTTTCATTTCATATTTGAAGCTTAATATTAAATCTCAATCCTCCATAAGCATCCATAGTGCAAAAAGCTGCTGAGAGCTACACTCATTTGGGACTTGGAGAGGAGAGGAACAAGGGAGGAGCAACTATGAGCATCTTGATTAGCTATTTTATTCTATGTTTATATGCTTTCTATTTCATGCTTAATATCTCTCTTGATATGCCTGTTTAGGATAATCTTTTGTTGCTAACACTAACGTTTGTTTCTTGTGCTCTTGTGTGTGTTGCCATCAAACAAATTTTCTAATCCTTTTTGCAGAGCATCAGGAGGCATATTTCTATATGCACAATAAATTAGGTTTTTATGATCCCAATTCATACCACCACAATCCTCGAGTTGTTTGGTGTATGTGGAACAATTTCTGGGTGAGCAATGACATAGTCCATAAACAACTTGATCGTGCCATGATTATGGTGCAATTTGTTTTTTATTTGTCTCTTCTCAAGCTCTTCCAGTTGTACCTTTCCTTGAGGTCACCCTATCCAATCACTACCCCATTAATTTTTTCATTGAATGGTGTACGGGCCTAGTGCAACCTTCCAAAACATGGTTTTTTTAAATACTTCTTTGTTGAGTCACAAGACAACATTGGATCACATACAACATGTTTGGAATTTTTAACTTGTCATCCCACTTAGTCTTCTAGGTAGATTGTTTGATAGAACCATTCTATCTAGTGCATGTCATGCTTCCTTTTCATTTAGGGATGCCAACATGCTATTTTTCGTCAACAATCCTATGAGGCTACTGCCTTGGATCTCCAAAATTCCACTAAACAACTTACTACCAACCCTTTCTCTCCAAGTTTGCAAGTCCAAGTGGCTCAATTGCATCAAGAGAAGAAAAATTTTGATGCCCATTTTGCTAGAAGAGCTCAAATCAAGGCCAAACTACACTAGTTAAAAGTTTGTGATCAAGCTTCTAAAGAGTTTATTTGGCTCGCCATTCTCGCCACTCTTCACCAAGAATCAAAAAAATTAGGGAATATTAGATCGTGATCTCTATGCGACCAGATATTCACATGGTGTTTGTGCGCCATTATGAGAAAGTCTTTACTGCTCAAGAAACTTTCCCTAAGCGATGCAATGCTCTCCAAGATTGTCTCAGAGTCATGCCATATTAGCTCTCTAAGGCCCAACATATTTTTTGTTAGTGATTTCTCACCCTAGAGGATCTAAAAGAGGTTGTGAGCTCCATGGCACATGAAAAAGCTCATATTGTGACGGTTTCTTGTGCAACTTCTATAAAGCCATTTGGCCTTGTGTTGGTTCTAAACTTTATAAGGTTCCCTTGGAGACTTTTCATAACTATTTTTTAGGTAAATTAATTTAACAAAAGCAACATCAAATTCATACCTAAACCTGGTGATCCAGATGACATTTGCAACAAGTGGTTGGTCACGCTACTTAATGTCTCCTAGAAAACCATAGCCAATGCCTTAGCTCAAAAAATATATCATTTTCTCCCTCAAATTGTTCATCCTAAGCAAACAGTTCTCATTAAATCCACATTTATTTTGGATATAGCATTATTACTATCTACAAAGGTATGGAATGGGTCTAATGCTCAAAACAAAAATCCCTCTTCCTAAAAATTTATTTCACCAAAGCCTAGGATCATATTCAAACATGAGGCTTGGAAGATTCTTCTTAAACATTGTGTTTCCTCTGGTTTTCTTGCTCACAGGCTAGTGCAGGAGCACCTCATGGCTAAGATAATAAGAGAAATAAAGGCTAAAGGACACACATGAGAATGTGACCTTTCAATCTATGTAATAGGGTAGTCTTGTTTATTTCATGTTTGATTTGTCTGTAATAAACCCCACCTTGTTACCTGATGACATGGATTTGGCAAATTTATAAGCCACCACGGGCATATGGACCTAGGGGTATTTGGTTGAGTATTTTCTAGGTGTTTATGTGTTGGAGATGTCTTAGGAAGGTTTAGGACATTTTGAAGCATCTCTAAGTAGGCGGATTTAACATATGTCAAAAGTTGCTCAAACTTGACAACTTTTAATGACAACTTTCGGTTGAAAATTACAACTTCCTTCCAATGGTCACCTTGGTTCAAAAGGTGGTTGATAACAATTGAGGAAGGTATAAAATGTCATCCACAATCATCATTGGGAGGAGAGAAAGAGGAGAGAATGACTTCGTAAACTTTAGGCATCATTGAAGCAATATATTTCTGAGAATTTCCTGCAATTCCGTTATTCATGGTGTGTTGTACTGTATGATCATTTTGGAATTTGGAAACTAGTGGGATGTGTTAGAGTGGTCAATCACCTTTCAAATGCATCAAGTCTGAGGTCCTAATTCACCAAGACAAGGAAGAAACCAACAAGTTTCTGGAAGTGTTCTAGATTTGACAGTTTTACCTAGGGTTTTGCAAAGAAATGGCCTTATCTTGCTAATCCTTCATTGGTGGTTCACGACTTTGGAGGGGATGAAAGTATGGCCAATTTATTTTAGGATTTTAAAGGCCTTTTTTAGGTTAGGACCAGTTGGAGGTGAGGGTTTGATGCATTAAGGTGGGCAACTCCATGTGGCCACCGTGCAAGTGTAAACAAATAGGTCCCACATCAGGGGTTAAAGGTCTGATCATGGCCTAAGAGTTAGGAATTGGTGTATTTTCCATGTCCTAAGAGTGTTCCTTGAGTTGGTTTGGTGAGTTAAGGTTTGTGTCTACATACTCCTTTGTAAAATAAGCCTAATTGGGCTATACTGGTCCAACTAACCGGCATAGAGTTTGGATTCTTGTGTTCCCTACCGATAAGAACACTTAGGATATGTTCAATAACTCCCAAAAGGGTATCTGAATCTGGGGTTTTTTGTCTAGTCTTTTGGAGAATTAAGGAGTTAAGTGTCGAAAACCGGTCTGGCAAGGCTATTGGGTTTGTAGGCCTTGTTGCAGTAGTTACCCAACCGACAAAGGGAACCTGAATTTAATGACTAAAGGAGGTCTCCTTGACCTAGGGGACTTCAAATCAAACCTTAAATAACCATTGTTTCATTGGAGAAGGGACCGAACCATTGTTGACCATAGAGACCTTGTACCGGTAAATGAAAAAGACCTTGTACTGGTAGTCTTTTGTTTGGATGAAAGGGATGTGGGACTTGTCAACCTGATATTCCTTAATTCCTGGTAGTGTTGCGTGATTTCTAGGGTCCTTGGTATGTTCTTGGATCAAGGGAACCTATCCTATATCTATACCGGGACCTCTGCATCACAAGCTAGCCTAGAAGGGAATTGAATTTCAAACCCTTCTTGTTATACCAAAGGCTATCCAAATCAAAGGCACTTTTGTTGCCAAAAGTATATGAGACACCTAGAAAGCTGTCAAGCCTTGGCTCTGGTGGATTGTCTCTCACATTTGAGATGGGTTATCTTTTAATCACCATAATCTTTGGCAGTCTCCTCTTATTTGTGTTCAAGGCCTCCCCTTATCTTTTCCTCCATGGTTTGTGACTTATGATTTCATAAGACGGACATTTATATTTCCTGAAATTTATTCTCTAGAGCTACTATAAATCTTCACACTCAAAAGATTTAAGAGTCTAGTATTGTCTCATATGGCTAGATTGATGGACATTCAACATGGTTGTGTTAGTTCTTCCTTTGAGTATACTACACAAGCTTGTCTTCACTCTATCAAGCCTTGGTGGAAGGATTGGAATTGACATCCTAACACTACTTTTCATAATTACAAGTTGTGGCTAGACTATCGACGGCTCTCTCCTCACTATTAATCTAGGATGGCATTTGTAGTTATCTCTATTTACGTGGAAATGACATTTTAAAATTGTCAAAAAAACTAAAAGAAAGGACCACAAGCTAGACAAGGGGCAAGAAAAGGTCAACCAAGAAAGGGAAGACAACATGAGAACAAAAACAAGGTAAGAGAATAGAGGAGAAGAATACAAAACATGCAACACACTTAAGGAGAAGGAAAGAGAGAGGCATGAAAGAGTGGGAAAGAAACAAAAGGCCTCAAAAGGAAGGGGGGGAAGAGGGGGACAAGGGAGGGTTGGAAGAGGGGAGAAAGAAGGAGGGGTTATACTTCGATAGGGGGTGGAAGTTGGTTTAAGGTGGTCAAAGAGGGGGTACGACATGTAGCTCAAATTCCAACCACTATCATGTTTGAGGTTGGTAGGGTGATTGAAGATCTCAATGGCCTCCTTGAGTCTTCTTTTGAAGTAGTTGTTTTTTTTTTGACAGGGATTTTGGTGTTTTCTAAGGGAATATAGTGCTTGGTTTTGGTAGAGTGCTCAACTAGGGTAGACTTGGGGCATGTTCATGTCTTAAGTAATCATAATGTTCTTTATTTTTGGTATCTACAAAATAACCCATTTCACCAATGAGGGGGAGACCACAAAAGAATACAATTGTGTAAACACCTAAGTTGAAGAAGGGATTAAGAGGGTCTTTGGGGGAAGGAAAGTAGTTCTTGAGGGTACAAATGGGCTTGAAGGAACATTGAAGACCCTTTTTTAGAAGGATCTCATAAATCTTATTAAAGTGACCTTCAACATATGGGAGAAAGGCAAATGGAAGAGATGAGGAAGCAAATTGATGCTTGGGAGTGAACTAAGATTTGACTTGTTCAACCATACACACACACACACATGTACAAATATATTCTTTTATTTGTAAATATAATATGACCATTCTTTGTAATATTTATTTTATGGATTTGGTACATCATTTTCTTTTTGTACATTCATTTTTTCTTTCTTATTTTAGCCTTTCAATATATTTTTTCATACACACATTTTAGCCTTTCTATTTTATTGTACTCCAAAATATTTTAGATATTTTATTTTTTTATATATCTAGATTATTTCCTATTATTTAACTTCGTTAAAATTTTTAATATATTTATTAATATATAATAACATATTTATTTTTTATATATATTTTAAGTTTTTTTTCTTATATCTACATTCTTAAGAAACTCTTTTTTATTTGTTTTTTCTTCTTCTTTGTTTTTAATCATCATTTCTTTCCTTTGTATATATCATTCATTGTACTCTCTTT
Organism: Cryptomeria japonica; assembly: GCF_030272615.1. Classification (NCBI taxonomy): domain Eukaryota; kingdom Viridiplantae; phylum Streptophyta; class Pinopsida; order Cupressales; family Cupressaceae; genus Cryptomeria; species Cryptomeria japonica. The sequence goes on from NC_081414.1 coordinate 633,716,014, forward strand.
TAAGTCTTAGTTTCTTTTATTATTTATTTTTTATTATTTTCCTTATACTTATTTACTCTCTTTTTTTTTCTTTTTTTTCTTTTTTAATTTTTAGAGTAAGTGCTATCATTAGTGGGGATAGCTCCCTATATTGTAGAAATTTTTAGAAAAATTACATACTTTTCCTACATTAGACAAGATTAGTCTTGTCTACCTTACACACCCTGTACATATTCATCATACTAATAGCTATTAACATCACACTAATATACCCATAGTTACATATGTCCACCAATAGCTTGGTATATCACTGCTGCATATTCACCAATGTTGATAGCATTATGAGTGGAGTTCTCAGGGAGCCACCAGTCATCTGATTCAGTCAATCTTCGAAAAGGCTCCATGTTTCCATTAAATACCGCACATCTAAACACTTCCCATGCATTCTCCCCAAATGTATTCAGACGCTCACATTCCTCCTTCCAAACTTCCCTTCTAGCCATCTCGTGTATGGTGCCACTGTCGGCAGTCACCACTGTCCTCATCTTCAGACTCCACCTCTATTCCTGAGGGAAGGTAGTTTTCAAACTGGAAATATATCCTCAATATATGCTAACTTTGACAGCCTCCTCTAGATTTAATATGATATTGGCAACATTGTCCATAATGAATGGTTTTACAAATCCAACAAATAGTTCAATCGCACGTTCCCCAGAGTCAATGACATCAACCAAAGGCAAGAGGACTGCCTCCAAAATAACTGCATCACACCAATGTCTCTCAAAGTTGAGAACGATGCCCACGAGCCCGCAAATTGCATCATAAACATGATCTTTTGTGATGAACAGGTTCCTCAATTGCACACCCAACGTGCATTCACAATTGACACATTTACTCTCTATTTTTGTTTATTTATTTTAGTTTTTCTTTTTCTTTTTTATCATTTTGATAAAAAAAAATTTACGACTTAAAAGATAATTGAATTTGATTATTGAAATATTTACCACTACAACTAATTGATTTTAATATTTTCTACTTGATCAAATTTGACACATATTTTCTTTTATTTGTAAATATAATATGACCATTCTTTGTATTATTTATTTTATGGATTTGGTACATCATTTTCTTTTTGTACATTCATTTATTCTTCTTATTTTAGCCTTTCAATATATTTTTTCACACACACAATATTTATTTATATATACTAACATATTTATTTTTTATATATATTGTAAGCTTTTTTCTTATATTTACATTCTTAAGAAACTCTTTTTTATTTGTTTCTTCTTCTTCTTTGTTTTTAATCATCATTTCTTTCCTTTGTATCATTCATTGTACTCTCTTTTCAGTCTTAGTTCCTTTTACTTATTTACTCTTTATTTTTCTTTATTCATTTTAGTTTTTCTTTTTTTTTTTATCATTTTTTCTCCCTCTTTCTTTCTTTCTTTCTTTCTCTCCACCCTACTTTAGTTCTAAAACTTTCTCCCTCTATCTTGTTAGTCTCCTTGGTCTACTACTACTCTCTATTTCTGTTGTCCATGCATTTTGATCTTCATGAATCGTGGAAACTACACTTGAATTTAATTTTAGAAGTATCTCTGTTTTTTGTCAAAAAGCATGCATTGTTTTCTTTTCATGTATTTTTTTTTATTTTATCATTCAAATTTGATTTTTTTATATATATTCATGTTCTCGGTTTCACTCCACATATTGAAAGAAGAAAACAAAAGATTTCGGATTTTTATCATTTTTCTCAAAATTCATGTAATTGTTTATATTTTAGGATATGTCCAATTTGAAAATTAGTAAAAATTGACGACTTAAGAGATAATTGAATTTGATCCATTCCGTGGTTAAAATTGAAAGTTGATATAATCCATTCGTTTAGTCAATAGTGAAATAACTAGACTCCTTGACTGACAACCTTTTCTATTCAATCCTTATCCTAGATATGATCAAGGTGACGGACAACCTTGAACAGACTGGTGAATTCCCATGGAGGAAGGTCAATTTGTCCTAACATGCGACTTGCTTTATCACAGATTTTCCACCGCAAATGTTTGATTCCAATACCAAACCAAGTTCACATAATATCGCTTATGACAGCATATTCCAATACCAAACCTCTTTGGATTTACTCACAGATCGTCTCCAATACGCAATTGGAAGGATTGACTGACTCCTAAGATTTTAGATGTCCATCACAAAACAGACTATACAATTCCAATCCAGGAAAAACTTTCTAGATGCTTTTGGGTCATTAGGGTAGTGCGTCTTAAATGCTTATCATTTTATTTTATGATTTAAATATATGTTATCTAAGAAGAAATAAGAAGGAAATCAATTAAAAATTAAAAAAATAAAATAATTTATATCCAAATTTTTCAAAGTATAAGTTTAGAGAGATAAAAGAATAGATAATGAAGTAAGGAAATCTCAAAAAAGTATTAAGATTAGTAGAAAGGTTGGAAATATGAACTTTTGAAGATCGAGAATATAATCTTTTTTTATTAAAAGGAATATAGATTTATTACAATGAGAAATGAAATTGAGAAGATTAAGCACATATAAGAATTAATTCTCAAAATTTTAATAGCCTCAAGTTAGAATTGAACTTGTGTGCATTGTTATGACACTAAAGAAGAATGAAAGGACCCAACTTATTAGGATTAGGGAGATGAGGGAGTGGAGATATTGAGGGATTGAGAGAGATGCTAGAATGAAGGGAAGAGAATCAAAACTTGGCAAAACATATGAGCAAGATGTTGAGAAGGGAGTATAAACTAAGAGGTGGAGAAATATAGTATGGGCAAAGAGATAAGTAAACACGTAATTCTATAGTAGAACTCTAAAATAATGCAAAGCTAGGTTTATGTAAAGGTGACGACTAAGGTTGAGAGAAAATAAAGGTGCACAAGAGAAAGTGTGTATAGACTTATGGAGATACATAATAGAGGGCAAAAGAAGGTCTTAAGTGGCTAGTTTTTCTTGAAATAATGAAACTCAAACTTCAACAGATAATCCAAGATTCCAAGCTTAAAAAATAGTGAAATTTAAGAAAATAAAATAGAGTAGAGTAGAGTTAGGTGCTCCTATTTTTAACAAGGAATTTTAACAAAGCATTGTGTATACTTCCTAAATTTTATTTTTGTTTTAAGATTATTTTTCAAACCCCATTAATAGAAATTTAATTAATATTATATAGTATGTGACAATTTTTTTATAATGTTTTAATAAATATATATTATTAATCATCAAGGTGGAAAGATAGTAAAAACATAACATAAAATGTGTTCCTCCCTTCAAAAAATAATTATATTTCCAATATATATAGAAATAAAACATAGGAGGTGAGAATATATATATATATTTTTTAAATTGAATTTAATGAAACCAAAAAAGTATGTTGGATAAGTGTCTTTCCAACATATGAATATATTGATAAAAAAAAAGAAAAAGATTTAATATCAACTTATTTAGATTGAAAAAATGAATATATTCTTAAAAATATTGAAGTTAATTTGGTATCAAATTTTCACATAATCTTGTGATGAAATACATAGATTTAACTACACAATGAAATTTCAAATTTTTCAAATTTTCTTTTTAACTTATATTTTGTAGACTATTTAGTAGTTCTAATCCTTAAGCCTAGAAATATTGCATTTCCAAGCTTAAAGGGTACTACATAAAATTTAAATTTAATAAACGTAAACCATTATAACATGATTGTTACAAAAAAATTCAATTTAAATATACAACATTTCTTGTTGTCCATGTATTCAAGTTGTTCATGTGTTTCTTTCAATTCATCAATTGTCCATGTCAATTTTCAAATTTTTTGTCTCAAATATGGGAGAATTGGATCGAGGTCACTAGGTTGAAATGGTATTGTGCTTAATTGTTCATAGAAATAATGAATTTTTGCAAAAACCTAAATTTCTATGTCATAGGTCAAAAATCTCCTCTCACAATTTCTTTTATAATTTCTAAGTAATTATGACATAATTCTTGCATACTTCCATGATTTATTTGGAAGTCTATTTCTTTAAACTTAGTCATTTTTTGTACTTTTCTTGTAATCATAGAACCATTTTCTTGTTTGTGCACAATCCCTAAAAATCCACATGTCTTATATAAATAAGAGATTTAGGATTACCATGCATCCTTTTGATCTCAATTGCCACATTCAAAAATGCCACAAGCCCACATAGTATTCAAGCATCATCCATAGACCTATATAGTAGGTAAATACACTTTTAATCTTGCAAATGCCATTAATTCTTTCAAGTTCCATAGTTCTACCAACTTAGTGTAAAAAAGGAACAAATTTGAGTTACAATGGCATAACTTGCAAAGTTTACTTATGTTATTGCTTCTCATTTTCCTACACTAAGCTTATTAGTGATACGTATGTAACAATACATTATGCAATATTTTCATAGTGCATACCTAGCCCTAATTCCCACTTTGCCAAAAAAATCTAGCAAGCATGTAGGTTAGTATGCACGCTTGTGTTGCATGCACACATGCACTCCAAACTTGCATTTTGTATCCTTGTTTCTCATAATCGATAATATTTATAACTTTTATACTCGCATAATTAATTTTACCCCTCACAAATTACATTCTTGTAAAACCTCAACCTTGCAAACTAATGGAAAAAGTGTGAAGACCAAAAAACATTAGATATAAGCATATAAATCATACTTTTAGAAAGTAATGGTTTTGCTTCATTTTCACATCTATTCTCACTTGTATGTGCCTAATTTTTTTTCTCCATCTCTGATAAGTATTTTTCATACATAAAATATATCATATTTCTATACTAATTTCCCTTGGAGATTCACACGTATACACTTGAATTCATCTATTTGAAGAGAGATATACAATACAATTATATGTACTCCTAGGATTTTCTTGATGTAGGTTCATTGACCTCTTTCATTATTCTTATTCAAGTGTCCCTATACTTTTTATTTCTATCCACCCTCTACTATTTTCATTATGAATTCAATATAAACATGCTCATTAGTTTTAAATATAAGGTTTGAAAACTTTTTCTTATTGTGTGAAATAGCTTATATTGTGTATTAAATCTTACATGCATTCTTTCTTATTAGGCTTGTGGTTAGTCATAGCTTAAACTGTTCTAATTGTTTTTTAAAAGGGGGATTTGATTCTTGTATGAAATTAATTTTCATGATTGCATCCCCATATTTTTTATTTTGTAAATCTCATACCTTGAAGTGAAAAATATTTACAACACATTTCTTTTAATCCACTTCATCTTTTCCATATCCTCAGACTAAGGAGCATATAAACTATTGGACTTTGCATGCCTATATGAATAAATTGTATATTTCTTATTTGTTTTTACATTTTACAACTTTAGAAGTTCTCATATAATATGTGTTTGGTGGAGTTTCTATGAATTTTACTAATTAAAAATTCTCATTTTGATCCCATATCTTAAAATCTCCCCAAGATGCCATTTGCTAATATAAATTCCTATGCCATCTATTGTGAATTTCACTTCATATAAAGGATTTCCATATGACATAACCTAAATTTGAAGAAGTAAAGTGATAATTTAAGGGAGTTAACCCTCCTTTCAAGATCAAATCCACACTTACTAATTTATCATATTTTGAATTGGGTCATGTTGGTGTGGTGGATCTATTAAGGAGGAAGTATACATAAGATAGAAAATCATGAGCCAATTGTATTATAGACAATGAAAGTTTTCCTAGCTACTATATTCCTCATATTATTCTAATCCCATATATTGATCATAATGCATGCAAAATATTATGATCCTCAAACTAGAAAAATCATTGGCATAGTAAATAATATGGTTGTCACACTTAAAAGAATGGGGGAGAAATTTCAAATTACATATCATTTAAAATATGCTACAACAACTGTCACCTTTCCTATTGAGTTTTCAACAAATATCTTGATCTTTTATCCATGGTTATCAGTAAGTATTTGATAAATCCAAGAATCTTTACTTTGAAACCACCAAGGTTATCTTTGGAGAGGGAGAGGGAGAGGGAGAGAGCTAAATATAGAGATGGTTAGAAGGATAGGGGGAGAGGAAAACTAAATGAAAAAGATGTGTGCTTTCATATTGAAAAAAGTATAAAATATAAATAATGTATAAAATGTTAAATTGAAACCTAGGTAATTTCATTGCCAAGGATGGGTAAGGTAAGTAAAAGGCATTTCCCAAATAAAATAATAGAAAAGATGTAAGAATATAAAATAGTTAAGGATTTGGTCATGTAAGAGTTTCAAATAAAAAATTGAGATATAAATACCAAGAAAATATAGATCTAAGAAACCATAATATGTATAAGAAACCCTAGAAGAAGAATAGGCATATGTTTCATTTGGTTCACTAAATTATAAGATATCTAAAGTTTCAAAAAAAGAGAGAATAAAGGAGGGTGGGAGGGAGAGGTGGAGAGATAGGGAGGGGGGGAGAGCTAGGTAGAGAGAGTGTGTGAGAGGGGAGACAAAGATATATAAAGAGATATGTAGAGGAATTGGGGAGAGTGAGAAAAAGAGGTGCACTGGAGAATAGGAAGGGAGTGAGAGTTAGAGAGAGAGGTTTAATGAGGGACAAAGAGAGAAGGAAGGAGAGAGGGAAGGACATTCAGAGAGACAATTCTAGATCTTACGGGAGAGAGAGTGAGATAGAGGAGGGAGCAATGAAGAGATACAAAGATAAGTGTAGAGATTGAGAGAAAAGAAATGATGGATTGAGGGAGAGGTAGAGAGACATGATGCAGGAGCACTCAGGTGAATCAACAATTGGCACCACCCAAAAAAGGAATTCAAGTTTTTAATTTTAGTTTGTATTAGTTTATGTCTGGCATCTCTCAACTTTGTAGGAGTTTCATCTTCACCTTCACCCTAGTCCTTAAAACCCTTAAACTTCTATGACTTCATTACTAGATGGTGTAGTTGCAACTACCTAGGTGTACATGTATGCAAAATGTGAAAGCACAAACAAGGTACATAATTGTTTGACAAAATGCCTCGAAGAAATGTGTCTTAGATCAAAATAATTATTTACAAAATAGATTTGTCAAAATGACATTAATTATTTTCTAGCAAATTAAGTTGGCAAGCATAAAGCTGAATTGCAACCTTCTATGGACAACTTGTGTTGATGTATTAGTTAAAATAAATTAAAACTATCTATTTTGAAAAGAAACTTCATAAAAAACAATTCAAAAGAATGAGAAAAGAATAGAATGCCAAGCTTGATCTCACAAGCATGATGGGTGGTTGCATTATCTCCTTGTAGGTATTGAGTTCTTTGGAAAGCCTTTATTTGTATGTGAATCATTTCTCTAAAAGAATTTCCTTTGAGATGGGAAATCTATGTAGGCTACAATGAATGCATTTGGAAAACAACTAACTTTTCAAACATAGGCCACAATAGCTTTTGGTGCTTCCAAATCTACAGTCGTTGAGCTTGAGCAAAAATAATTTAAGTGGCAAGCTCACATCCTCTTCTTGGTGGCTTCTAGTCTACATTGATATCTCAAGTAACAGATTATCTAGAGAATTTTTCTTGTCATTGCAAATTGCTCTGAGCTCAACTATATCTTTCTTGACAACAATTTGTTTGAAGGGAAAATTTCTCCCAATCTTGGGTTAGTGAATGATCTTTTAGTATTATCTCTCTCAAATAATCAACTGGCAAGAAATGTTTCAGCTTCCTTTGCACATCCTAGTAATTTGATGTTTCTCAATCTTCGCTACTACTATCTAGATGGATCTATACTTGCAAGCTAGAAAGGGATGACAAAATTGATATTGTTATCATCGATATATAACTATTTGAGAGGTTCTTTTCCCTAGTGGGTTTGGAATTGAAAAGTGAGTTCTTGGGACGACATAGTGTGGGGAAGATTTGATACCCTATCAAGCAATGGTTTCACCTGTTCAACAAAACAAACACTCATTTGACTTTCAAGGGTCACCAACAAGATTTCCAATGTCTTTACTACACAAAATGCTTCATAGATGAAAGGAAACTTGCAACCTCGTATAGATGATTTTTCATATAAACCAAATGAGAAATCAAAGCAAATAAGCACTTAGAATCCATATGGAAAGGATAAACAACATACCCATCAACAAGAGACACAAGATATACTTTGAGAATACCCTCATGAGGGAAAACCCTAGCCTCCAATTGCATCCATCCACCATGTATTAATCAATTATGCAACATTACAATACATCCATGGAAGATTTGAAACCTCAACCATCAACAAGAACTCCATGTGAACAAGCATTTAACCACACATCATATGCCATGTTTCCAACCTCCACAAATGCTAACTCGCTAACCTTTAACAACTATCTTGTGGTTGCTTTTATAGAATCAAACTCCCACAAAACCACCAAGTGGTATTACATCAAAACTATGTGATAAAACCATGGACTACCTAACCATTGACCCGACATCTAATATTGAATACTTTATTAATTTACTTTCCTTAATATTAAATAAATACAAAATAATAATACAATATAACATCAAGTGGCCCCAAAAATATTCTAAAAGATTCTCTACATGTTACACATCCATGTGCAACTCGCATGACAAATAAAGTATTGCAATTATAAACATTATTATACAAGGTGTACAACACCTATTTACCCAACAATAGACTTGTCCAAAAATAGGTTCTCAAACACCTATTTACCCAAAAATAAACTTGTGGAGGAATTCGCTAAGTGGTAAAATTCAATTTGGCTTGTTCAAAGTACTTAAATCGTTTTCTGGGTGAGTTCCTTTAGATCTAGATCTGGGGAGTTTACCAATTTTAGAGTCACTGGTTCTATCAAACAATTTGCTGGGGGGTAAGGGGCGGTGGGAGGATACTCAATTCCTATAGTACTGGCCAAGATTAACTCCTTGGCAGTAATGAACTAACAGACTCACTGGATGAATTTCTTTCCTCAAATGGTCGCAACAATGTAATTAATTTTTTTATTACTCAATCCTAAGATATTCCTATAGTGAAAAGGTTTCAACAAAGGAGGATGTTTATAGGTATGGAGTTGTTCTACCTAAAATGATAACAAGCAGGAAACCCGCAAGCACATTTGATGGTATAATGACGTTGCCTGAATGGGTAAGGTGTTTGTATCTGAGTAGAGTAATGGATGGAGTGGATGAAAATGCCACAACTGATCAAATAGTAATTTCATTGTTAAATGTTGGCCTCCTCTGCACTAAAGCTGCTCCCAGTAACCACCCATCCATGAGGCAAGTTTTGACTTCCATCTGCAACACGTCTCATTAAACCTTAGCAGTGCTAGACAAGTCGTTTATTTCAACTCTGTCAAATAGTCCATTAGTCCTCTAGAGCTATATTATCATTCTCACATGCATAAGTATCATATGTGATATTTTCAAATATAATCTCTTTATAAATTTTGCTTAATAAAAGTAAGATATTTATTTATTTTCATAGAGATAAAGCTTAAAATTATTATTGATTGTTTAATTATTGAAGTTTGTGATGTTTAAGTAATGTAAATTTACTCTATATTATACTTTGAGTGAGTTATAGGTATGGTAAAGCTTCTAAATCCATTTCATTAAGAGAGGACAAAAAATGCAAATATTATAAAGTGGTATGAGAACATAAAGTGTCATGGAACACATATTAATATATAAAGAAGCAAACATATCTATAATATTGTATTGTTGGGTCACTCTCTAAGTCTAGTTTTAAAATTGACACCCCTTCACTAATGTTCAAGAATATCCTTAAAAAGCTTTTAAAATTGGAAAAAAAAAAACTAGTATAAGATTAGTGTACATAGAACTTGAAATAATAGCATAGTTTGCAAATGTGCAATATGTTAGCATCCAACCTACATGGTCAAAAACTTTGTTGCCATCACATGTTGAGAAAACTATCCTAATACAAAACTATAGAACACTACAAAAAACTTAAGCAAATCTTATACATAAACTTTTTTGAATATTGGTGTGCCATTTTGTTATATTTTAATGTTGACTTGCAACCACCAGTTATTTTTTGTAAGTTATGTCTTTTGTGTCTAATTCATTATCATGCAATGAATCCCATTCATTCCCATGTTCCATTGCCAATCATGTTTTGACTTAATGATACACGTTATCTTCCTTGTTGGCTCTTAGTTATGTGGCATTTATTTTTTATGTCACACCCCTACTTTATGTCACTATGTAGTCACTCTAAGAATCTCCCAATTGATTGTTGTGTGATATACACCATGTGTCACCATAATTACTTATATCTCTAAGTGATGTCCCATTCATTCATGTCATATCTTGTTGAATATAAACCTATTAAATTCTTATTTTTTAAGAATTCATTGAGGGTAGTTCTATGGAATTTTTCTTTGAAAAGTATTAGCACATATGAAGCTATTTCATTTCATTGTTAATTTTCCTTGTATAAAGGAGTCATCTTTGTAACAAAGTAATGGTAGCCTACCATTCCTCTATAAGTCTATCATTTTATTGAATTTGTATTGCCTATTCATTACATCATGTGCCTGCTTCACATTGCATAGTCATCCTTTCAAGCATTTTCTCACTCACTATTGTGATTTCTTATACCATGCATGTTGCTTCATTTGTAGTATATCCTTAAATTAGCACCCCATCAATCCAAGTTGTGATTACATCATATGTGTCAACTATCATAATTTTGTAGCTTTGTGTGCCCCTATACATGGAGGGATATATAGGGTGGTAATGATTAGAATGGCATTTGATCCCATTAACCCACTTCTCAAAGCATAGATATTCAAATATGGTGCTTTTTCACAATAATGTTTTGATTCATTGGATAATACTCACTCCTAATACCATGAAAATTTTGGATATAACTATGGTCTTCTAGGGTAGATATTTTAATTTCTTAATTATAGGCATAGCTATCAATTAACCACACATGCATGTGTGTGTGTGTGTGTGTGTACCAATATTGTGGAGTTAAATTTATTTGTCTACTAGAAATAATAAGATATGATTATAATAAAATAAATAAGAAAGTAATAAGGAAAATAAAAGCGAATATGAAAATATTAGACAAAACTGCGAAAAGCAGAAACCCTCCTGCAAAACCTCAAAGGTTTTTTCCAGGGTCTGGAAGGCATCTGGAGCGATGGAAGAACAGTTTTGCTCCTCTGGAAGTACAATTTATAGACACATGCTTGGAGAATGGTCTAAATACCCCAATCCCTGAAGCTACAGGGGCTAACCTAACTTCTTTAAAGCTCAATAATATTAGCAGACGAGCCCTGGGGGTGTTGTCTAACCGTCTACCTTTTTCAGAAGCCCCCTCAGCTTCTTCGGCAAAGAACACTCGGCCTTACCCTATGAGTAGGGCAGGGTCACCCTGTATAAATTAGAAATCTACTTTTTCTCAGAATAAGCAAGCGCCCCTCTTCCTCTCAAGAGAGAGATCGACTGTGGGTGGCCCTTACAAAAAAAGTTCTCTTGTCTTACGGCCCGTGACTTTGTCGAAGTTCTAGGGAAACATGGCTTCAGAGGCTAACAGAACCACACTTGGGGTCAGGAAACCCTCTTCATTTAATCCAGTTTCTGTTACCAGAATAGGGGAGGAGATCTTTCCCAAGTATGGCCCTTCTAACTTTCAGAAGCCGCCGGTCTTCAATACAGATAATATCATGATTATAAGTAATAATCATACTGAGGAATTATGGGATTGTTACAACACTCACGGGCTCTTTGGCAAATGGTTCAGTTATGGCATCCCGTCCTCGAAGATTCAACAATGGTTGAAATCCCTCACAGGGAACCAAATAAGTATCATGAACTTAGAAAACGATTTTTTATTTATCAATTGCAACACGATGGATCTTAAAGAGAATTTACTTTAAAATAATCTAAGATTTTTTAAGGGTTACTGTTTTAAATTTTTCAATTGGAAACCTAATTTCTCCCCTAAAGATGTCGAGAAAATTAGGGTTCCAAAGTGGATTCGACTCCCTAATATGCCGGTTGAATTAATCCATAAAGAGATCCTTAAAAAACTAGGAGAATTTTTAGGAGGCTTCGAGGGTCTGGAGGATAACTACCTGGAATCCTCTGATATCAATATTTTAGCTAATATAGAGATAGGTAAATCAACATTTGTTCCCATTAAAATTATTACAAATCACTCAATCTATGAAATCAAACCAGAGATCAATGCGAATGATTTCATTCCTAAGACTTGCTTCTCCTCTGATTATGGGTCAAAAATAACATGCATTAAATCTCCAAAGGGGGAGGTTTTGGACATTAAATTCAACCCTAAGGGAGGTTTTATGTTAAATAGACAAAATTTGGGATCAGTGGTTTCAAATAGCACACTGAGGTTATCAGAATGCAAGGGAAAAGAAACCTCACTCAAAGATCCTATAATGGAAATTAGGAGGAGAAACCTTGAGAATGAACAGAGTCTCTTGTCGATCCTTATACCTTCAGCCAACAAAATTATTAATGACTTGAACACTGCAGACGTATCTAAAGGCCCCCTTATTCTGGAAACCATCCCCAGTCACCAGGAAGCTTTATCAGCTCATATTATGAATACTTTGGGGGAGAATGGCTCTCCAAGCAATCTGGCCCTAAATTTAGAAAATAGGGATAAAAAGAAAAAGAAAAAAAAAAGAAGAAGAAGAAAAAGAACAAAAAAAGCAAAGATAGAAACAAAAAATGAAAGAATAAAAAGGAAAAAAATCAATTAACAGATGAGAGCATCATCATGAAGGATGATGATAATAGAAGAGCCCTTGAAGATAAGTGTATACTTGATTATGTGGGCAACTCTGTTATAGATGATCTTATGGAGCTATTTATTAATGAAATCGCTGAAAAGGAAGAACTTGCACTACAAAAATCTCCACTTGCTAGAGAATTGTGTACGACCTTCTCTGAGGTAATGATCACCCCTCCCTCTAGTGATGCGGCAATTGATGTCGGGGATGGCCTGGGAATAGCTAACACTATTGAGCATTGTTCCCCCCCTGACTTTGCCACCAACCATAAGAAGAGGGGTAGGAAAACTATGACTAAATTACTCTCTAGGGCTAGGTGTGCATCTGGCCAAACTAAAATCACTAATATTTTTGAGGCAGGGAAGGGGAAGATCCTTCCCAATGAACCATGAAACTCCTTACATGGAATGTTAGGGGCATGAATGCTCCTAACAAACAATGTATCATAAAATGATGCATTGCCAAATACAATTCAGAATTATTCTTAATACAAGAAACCAAACTTAATAGCAGTGAATTAACAAATTTAAAGAAAAAAAAAGGTATCAAAGAACTTGAAGGGCAACCCGCCTCTGGAGCATCTGGTGGACTAGCCATCATTTGGGATCTGAGGCTAGTCTCCTTCTGCATAATAAGTAAGACCCCGAACTGGCTGTGTGGTAGAGTTGTGAGCCTCAAAAGCAACTTAAATTTCACACTAATTAATGTTTATGGTCCTACACAAACACATGCAAAAAAAGGAGTCTGGGAGGAAATTGAGAATTACTTTCTTAATGAATGTGATCAAACATGCCTCATTGGTGGAGATTTCAATGCAAGTCTGGACCCCAAGGAAAAATAGGGGGGTATCAACAAGATGACTCAAACATGCTTAGACTTCAGGAACTGGATGCATAAATGTGAGGCCTTTACCTGGAATAATAGAAGACGAGGTTTTTGCAATATTGCAAAAAAACTAGATAGATTTTTTCTATTTGGTAATCTGTCACAATCCTTTGATTCCAGTGTCCTTCCCATCTCCGGATCAGATCATTTCTCAGTCCATTTAACTATAACAGAAGCTCTTAAACCGACTAAAACCCCCTTTCACTTTGAAAAAATGTGGCTCAGAGATGAAAATCTATTACAACTCATTGAAAAATGGTGGAACGACACCAACGTCATTGGCTCCAAAACCTTCAAAGTAGTAACTAAACTTAAGAAGATCAAGCAACAATTAACAAGGTGGAATAGAGAGCACTTTGGAAATATCATTTCACAAAAAATAGAGATTGAAAAGGAGATGGAGATTATTAATGAGGAAGTGTTAAAGTATGGGATGAATGACCTCTTATATCAGCAGGAAAAAAGCAATCTAGCTTGTTATGAGGAGATTTTAGCTCCTGAAGAGATCTTCTGGAAACAAAAATCTAGGGATAATTGGCTTGATGTCGGTGATAGAAACACGAGTTTCTTTCACAATAGCACTAAATATCGCAGAGCATTAAACAGAATCAACAAAATCAAATTGGCATCAGGGGACTTTACTGACAACCCATAAATCATTGCTAAAACTGTTGTGGGATATTTTGAGACTATCCTTAATAATTGGGAGGGCTCTAAATGGGCCAAGGAGAGGGAGTTCTTAAAAAATATTCCAAAATTAATATCAGAAGAAAACAATTTAATGCTCAACAAAAAATTAACAAAAGAAGAAGTAGAATTAGCCTTATTTCAAATGGGTCCAGACAAGGCCCCTGGCTCCGATGGGTTCCTGGCTCTCTTCTATCAAAAATGCTGGAGCTTCATGGGTGGGGAAATTACTGAGGCCTTAGAGGGGATGAGAAACTCTGGAAAAATCCTCAGAGAACTTAATAATACCTTCATCGCCCTTATCCCCAAAAAGGAGGTCGTGGAAAGTTTTGAGGACTTCTGCCCAATAGCTTTATGTAATACTCTATATAAATTACTCACTAAAACAATGGCAAATAGATTACTAACCCTCCTCCCCATTATTATCAGTGAGGAGCAAATAGGATTTGTGCCAAACAGGTCCATTTAGGATGGCATAATCATCGCCCAGGAGGCTATTCACTCAATACAAAACAACAAATCTCCGAGCATGCTGATAAAACTTGACATCAAGAAAGCATATGACAAAGTGGATTGGTACTTTCTATGTAAATGTTTGGATTCTTTCGGGTTTAATAAGCAATGGATCAATTTAGTATTCAAATGTATCGCAACTCCAAGGATATCAATCCTTGTCAATGGGGCCTTGGAGGGCTTCTTCGAAATTTCCAGAGGCCTCAGACAAGGAGACCCCCTCTCCCCCTTCCTCTTCATTATAATGGCTGAATCTCTTGAGAGGTTAATCAACAGGGCCAGAGAAAAGGCTCTGCTTGTTGGTATAAAAATCACCTCTAACATGGAGCCTATCACCCATCAGCAATTTGTGGATGACACCATGTTGTTTGGATCAAGTAGCCATATGGAGGCTTATGGAATTAAAAATATTCTGAATAACTACACTAATATCTCCGGTCAAGAAATCAACACTATTAAGTCTAATATAACTTTCTTTAACACAAACAAATAACTTCGAACAAGCATTCTAAAAATCCTTAAATTTAATGAAGGAGAACTGTCGTGTAAATATTTGGGTCCCCCTTTAGACAAAGGTACTAGATCCTCCAGTCTTTGGAACCAGGTTGTGTCCAAGATTACAAATAGAATATCCTCTTGGAAAGGCAAATGGCTTTCATTGCTGGAAAGGCCACTTTGATCAAGGCGGTCCTCTCGGACATGCCTATTTATCAACTATCATGTATGGACCTACCCGCTTCTAAGAGGAAGGAAATAAATAGTCATATCAGGACCTTTTTTTGGCAAGGTTCCGAAGATAAAGCCAAACTTCCGCTGATTGCCTGGGACAAGATCTGCTTACCCAAGGAAATGGGTGGTTTAGGCATCAAAGACCTTCTTATTCAGAGCAAAGCTTTAGGGGCCAAGTTAGTATGGCGGATGTTTTCTAACCCCAATGCTAAATGGGCCCGCACCCTTTTCAACAAGTATCTGCACAACCCAGACCCAATAAGCATCTTCAGAACTGCCCACCCTCCTAAGGGTTCTAGAATTTGGAACTTTATGCTAGATTGTAGAAGCATCATTTCTGATAAATTAACTTGGTCCATTGGCAATGGACAAGATGCCCTATTTTGGAGAGACTCCTGGGGTGCTTTCCCGCCCCTCATCACTCTTCCTAACCTAAAGTCAATTATTCCCACCCTGGAAGGACTGTGGGGATCTCATGTAAAAGACTACATTGAAGAATTTAGCATTGGACATTTGAAAAAATGGAGATGGAAATCGGTAATGCTTCCTGATATTCTGGCCATGGAAAGTTCCTCCTTATCCCAGATTTTGGCCTCAAGAAATATTGCCCTGACTCATGATTCTGACAAATTGATATGGACTGGCTCTAAAAAGGGAAGATATGAATCAAAGGAGGGATACAAACATATTCTTAACAAAAAACATACCCCTTGCTCCAACCTACCTTTATTGTTATGTTGGGATAAAAGGTGCCTTCCGAAAGCAGGTCTGTTTGCTTGGCTAGCTATTCAAAACCGAATCCTCACTTCTAAAACTTTTAAGAAATCTGGATATGAAGGGCCAAGTAGATGCCCTTTATGTGAAAAGGCAGAAGAATCTTCTAATCATCTTCTGGTGACTTGTGATTATGCTCATAATTGCTGGGGTTGGTTAAGAAAGTAGTTGATTTGGTACTCCCCCATCCCCAATAGCATTTTGGATCTTTTTTATGCCTGGCCAATCAGGAACATTGGTAGCATGTTTGAACATTTATGGGTCATAACCCCATCTATCATGATTTGGGAAATATGGAAAGAGAGAAATAGGAGGATTTTCAAAAATAGCAAAATGCAATGGCATCAACTGGTCAATAAAATTGAAGCCTCAGTAGTTGAATTAGTAAATAACCAAACCCTAAATCTCCAGAGAGACATCAACATGTCTTACTGGGATGAAAAAATGAGACTCAGATGGAAAGGCCTAATAACCCCTCCCTTCACGGGCAGGGGCTCCCTAGCAAATGAGCTATCTCGTAAGAATTGTGAATGGGTCCCTCCTATCAAGGGATGGTTTAAATTGAACTTTGATGGTGCCTCGCGGGGTAACCCTGGACGGGTGGGTCTTGGCTATAGCATCCACAATTCAAATGGGGAAGAGGTGGCCTTCATGGCTCTACCCTGTGGTTCTAGTACCAATAACATGGCCGAAATGCAAGCATTGGATGCAGGGATTAACTTAAGCATGTTACTCAATATTAAGAAGATTGTCATTGAAGGTGATTCGACTATTATCATCAATGCCCTCAGAAAGGGGTCTATGCCTGACTGGAAACTTAATGCTTCTTTGGAAAAAATCCTGACAAACATGAAAACATTTGATAGGACCATCTTTAACCACATTTACAGGGAGGGCAATAGGAGAGCTGACTTCCTTGCCAATTTGGGAGCTGATGGTAAGACATTGACTCATGTTGTTCCCAAAATCAACCCTTAATCAATAAGCTATTATAACAAATGACTCTGCATATAAATCTCTATAACTAAAACCGAATCTTCAAAACTCTCCTGCCTCATTTCATATAGAATCACTAATACTTCAGATACATAATTAAAACCCTATACTCTTGTATCCATACACAATTATCACCTTAAACATGCTTATACATAACCATATACATTTACAAATATATATAGGTATATACATATACATAAGAATATATGTATATATACATATTGATATATAACACATATATATCAGTATATAAATATACACTTTTCAGACATATATATATATATATATATATATTCGTACACTGGTATAAAATCTATTCACTACACAGTGAATCAAGTAATCCATCTAAAATTCATGAATTGGGTATATAAAGATACCTGTGTGTAAATATAAGGGGAAGGTTATATATATATACATAGGTATCTATATAATCCATCCATTTAAAAACAAATATATTCACCACCTTTATAAACTCAAATATCCAAAATTAGGAATAAAACAAACCCCGGCCAATTATAAAGATTTCCTTAAATATCTCCAGACATTCATATAACAATGAAGAGACTTTAGATCTTTAAAAAATATAAAAGGAAAAAGAAGACGGGAAAAAACTATTATAAGATAATAATTGAGATCATTACCCAAAGCAAATAGCAATAATTAATCTGATCTCTATCTTTGCCACAATAAATAACAGAGATAGTATCAGTCATCACTAATGATTATGCCCTGCATTTAAATTCTTGAAGATCTCTGTCATGGGAATAATTGGTCCATAACTTAAAATATGGCCGATCATTATTGGGGTGGGCGGGGTCCCCTAGATTAAGGAATCAACCCAAAATTATGAATTAAATAATATTAAAATGTAGAGTATGCGAGATCCACCTGTTGTCTTAATAATTATGAGCTGTCAAAGATCTTGATTGTAGAGTATGTGAATGCCTCTATGTTCAAAATTATTTCGGGCTCCTTCTCATGATTTTACTTCTGCGGTCGTATCATTTTAGGTTATGTATTTTCAGAAACCAATGAATTCCTTCCAAAGTGGAGTTTTTGTAATTCATATTTTTAGATTATGATTCCCTGGAGAGTTTAAAACATTTAGCCTCAAGCCTCAGCTTAAGGTCTGTCAAGCGGATAAGCTACTATTTTCCTTCGAACCCATGTGGTGATTCTTGAGATAATGGACACCCCAATTAAACTGTGTAGTTCAAAGAGACAAATGGCCTTTGAAGGAGCCATCACTCGGGATCGCCTTAAGTGCATTATGCGTCTCCCTCACACCTTGGTAATTGATGCTATGTAGAATATCTTAGGCCCTGATTTCCTCACCAAGTCAGATAGAACCAGGGCCAATACGGACGTGGCCGCCATGTTTCTTGCTGTCACTATGAGTTATACCAAAAGCCGTGAAGATACCAGTGCTCTGTGCAGAGAGGTCTTCGATGCCTCTATTCTGGGCGACCTTGAGAGGGTTTTAGTTAATATTGACAATGATGGGACTATTCTGCGGCCAAGGAATTACGACATTCTCATTCCGAATAATAGGCCAGTGCCTCGGTTCCCCATTATCTCCATGGATGGAGAGCTAGTATCCGCAGAAAGGTCTGAGGTAATTAGCCGTAATGTTAACTTTTTGCTTTTCTTATTCCATGTGAGACTCCCTCGTAAGCTGACATGGTTTGAAGACTACCTCAGAGCTGAGGGTCTAGTTCTGGAGGAGGATAGGGCTTCTTCTCCATCCTCTACGGAGGATTGAAGTGACTCTGCTTTCAGGGGGAGCATGCTTCCTTTTTTTTGATATAGCACTACAGAGGCTGGTATATACGTGGACTTAAAGTAAAATTACAATTATAGTTATCTGTATTATGTTTGATATAGAAAACAATATAGTAGTTTTAACAAACAAACTTAAGCATCATATAAAAATAAAAAATTAGTATGATATTTTACAAATTACTGTTACCAAAGGAACATGAAGGAATAGCTATTATATAGATATACATCACAAACTTGCTATTAAAATAGTTAAATAGATATTCTAGATAGCATACTACTCCGGGTATCCACTTTGATTTATTTCGAGGGACATCTGTTGGAGTTTTAATGCCATCTGTTGAGGTTTTCTATATTTTGATGTCTCTATGTCAATTTTAAGTTGGCCAACTTTACGTGGCTACCTTGCAAACTATGAACTTCTTATGCTATAAAACTTCAGGGCAAGGGAGGATGGATTATATGAATCTCCCCTCTCCCACTCTTGTTGTTGTAGCTTGGATTTTACCCTTACTAAGGATAATGTCCAGGAGCATAAACAAGAGTCAGAGGACTGAGGTTTTATGGCAGGAAGGACCTCTTGGCAACTCTACTCTATCCTAAGTATATCTGGTACTTAAAATTTTGTCTCTAAAATTTACTATTTTCTAAAAATTTAGGAGATATGTATTCTTTGGAAATAATTTAAGGTTTTATAAGGCAATAAACTATCGACTGATACAAATGGCAAGATAATACTAACATAATTGTCAAGCTATGGAACAACTGACATTGCAGGTCGAATAGGTTGTTACTAACAAATTTGCCGAGTGTTTGAATAACAATTATTGCAGGCTACCAGGTGATCTTGGACAATCTTGGAGCAACTCTGAATCACTATAGAACAACTTCAACATCAAATAGGAGAGGGAGCATTTGGCTAATGAAAACATTCTTTCTAGGCTTGTAAGGGAAGGAAATATTAAAAACCTTCCCACTTGATAACCCTGGCCCGGGGGTTTTTTTCATGTATCAAAACTGGAATTTATCTAGAAATATGCCGAACTTTGGTCCCGGGCTAGGCTGGAGGTTTTCTCAACTCCACTCTTTCCTACCGGTGCCCGAATGAGTGGAGTTATGTATAATTTCATAAATAAATAATAAAATATCTGGCTTCGGCCTTTTACCGATCAAAAAAAAAAAAAGATAAAAGTAGTTAGATGGTATTTAATGCTATTTGAACAAAGTTAGAGGTAAAGAGATTGAAAAACTGAGATATAATTGTTCCATGGAGAGGGAAATTCTAAAGTGCAAGAAGGGATACAACCGGTACTAAAGAGGTAGTAAAGTGTAAGAAATAAAACCACTACCACAAATCTTAATATTGTTAGTTCCAATGTAGCCATATCAAAAGCATAGTTGTATAAGAACACCACACAAAAATATAAAGTCATAGGGAACTACATGTGGTAGTCAATATTTGAAAATTATTCTAAAGACCAACAAGCACCATGAAAATATGGCTTTTAACATGTTTGAATAAGAAATTAATGTTATTTTATGTATTAAAATAAAAGGAAGAAATAAGAATGAAGAGTAATGTGAGTAATGTAGCCAAGTAAAATGAATATTCAAATAAGCATTTGTGTTGGGTATTTCAAATTGGATCTACCTATAAAATATCCCAATCCATAGAAATCTAATACAACAGCCATTAAACTATGGTTTACAATCATTGAAAATAATGTGTAGCTAGGCAATCAAATTACAATCACTTGAATAAATGAATAGCTAGAAAAAAACATTACTTGACCATTGAGAAATGCATAAACACCATAGGAAAAATGGCACTCCAACACTATTTAGCCTTCATGATGGTGCATCATCTCCAAACAAAAATATGTAACATTCTAAATCAATGTTCAAGCTAAAAACACTTTGTAACCAGCAACATCCAATGCACCATAAAATTGTTTAGGAAAAGTAAGATTGTTGAGAAAATAAAACAAGATTTTTTGTTGAGTCTTCTAAAATATTTATAGTCTTCCTAAAAGATATTAGAAAACGAAACATTCTACCAATGTTGTGATGTTAAATTTTATTTTCCACTAGAAATCACAAGATAATAATACTTGGATAGGAATTATTGCTATCTATACAAACCTAAAGGTTAAAAAGAATTGAGAAAAAAATACATAATTTTTGCAAGGAGAGTGAACTTATAAAGTGTGCAAGAAGGGATACATTAAGGATTAAAGAGATAGTGAAGTGCAAGAAATAAAATCACCAACACAAATCTCAAGGCTAGTAGATATAATTTAGCCATATCAAAAGTATGGTTGTACAAGAACACCACACCAAAATATATAGTCATAGGGAACCACATGTGGTATTCAGTGTTAGAAAATAAATTAAAAGACTAGAAAGCACCATGTAAATATAGTTTGTAACCAATTTGAATATAAAATGCATGTTAGTTTATTGATTAAAATAAAAGGAAGGAAGAATGAAGAGTAGTGTGAGTAATGCAACCAAGTAAATGAATATGCTTAGAAATTCAAGGAAGACATATATTGGGTACTTTATATTGGATCTAGCTTATCAAATATCTTAAGCCATAGCAATATAATGCAAAAACCATTAAAACATGGTGTGCAATAATTAAAAAAAACCATTAAAACATGGTGTGCAATAATTAAAAATAGTTTGTAAGTAGATAATCAAATTGCAATCACTCCCATAAATTTTTATTTTTTTAAGATTGCTTAACTAATGAGAAATGCATAAATATCATTGCAAAATAACACTCCAACAAAATTTAGCCTCCACCATGGTGCATCATATCCAAAGAAAAAATTGTTAATTTCTAGATCTCTTGGTGCAAGCTAGAAACTAAACTATATGTAACTAATAGCATCCAATGCACCATAAAGTAGTTAAGAAAAAGTAACATTATCTAGAAAATAAAATAACTTTTTTCTTGAGTCTTTTAAAAATCCTAGAGTGTTCCATGTGTTGGCATCTTCAAATTTTGTCAAAATTTAAAGTGCTTATGATAAGAAAATTGATTGCAGCACTTAGAGACACCCTTACAAATTCTTCCCAAATAGCCTACTTTTAGAGTGAATAACTTGATTTCCTTTGATTGTCATGAAGAGTCACTTTGGGGTAATGTTCATATGTTATTAGTGAGTTTTCATGACCATCCTCAAGCCTCCATAATTGAATTTAATACGTTTTCAAAGTACCTAGTTGGAGGGTTCAAAAAGAATTTGTTATTTGCACACTTAGATCTACCAGAGAACCCAACTTCAGAGATCTTGACATTTTAGATTTGGATGATTTCAATGTCAAACCAATTAAGGCTCGTAATTATCCTCATATTAGTATGCCCCTTTGTTCATTTTCAAAGCCCAAAACCTTGTTTGATATTTTTCCCAAACCAAAAGCAAATGCAATTTGTTGAGATTTGTTGACTGCACTATACCGGATTAGTCAAGAAGCCTAATTTTTAGAGTTATTATTTTAAAGTTGGGTGTTTGTCAAGAAAAATGGATTGGTTCCTATGATTCTTCTTATTTTCCTGTACTCCCTTGCTCAATTTAAAAACTCCAACATTTAGTTTGGTATTTTTTCAAATCCAAAAGAAAACAGAGTTTATAGTGGCTTATTCTTGATAGTTTCAGAGAGGTCAATTTTGACCATTAATATCTTGCAGCATATGTGGATTTATGAAAATTTATTTTTCACATTGTTGGTAAATAGATCCGTCACTTCGAAATGTTCTACTATGTGCCCAATGGAGGAGTGACAAAGAAAAGGTTCCCAACAGTTGGATATATCGTTCTTTGGATACGATCTTCCTCTGCATTTGAGAGGGGTAGATCCCTCATATGATATGAGTATTTGTATTTTCGAATAAAGTTAAATTGAAAAGGGAAAGGGGAAACTAACTATAAATGAACTTAGAAGAAATCTACACAACAAACATACTATTGTTATTTTCTAACCTTATCACTATCAACTCTAGAATACCCAAAAGAAGGTAGTGAAATGAGGCATTGAAGTTTGCATGACACATATATACTCCAAAGATACCAAAGAAGTTTATGATGTCATATGATGATTCTCTTCATGAAACTGGGAAAGTAATTTGTAAACTTGTTATTTCAATATCACATGATAATTACATAACATTGAGCAAATGAATACTTGACAATCAAGGAAACACTTCCAATTTGCTTTGTATTCAAAAGATGGAGTTATACAATCCAAAATTTTAGCTGTCCCAAAACTCACAAAGTCCAAAATGTCCTTTAACAATCTCCCTTTCTACTATTTATAACATCCTATAAGTAACTACCTCATAACCAACTTCAATCTTGAGTTAGTAACTAACTCTTTTCTGTGCAAATTACAATGAGTTAATAATTTAAACATTTATGCGCAGAAAAAGTCAACTTCCTAATCTTTGACTCCATCAGATAGAAAATCTCAATTTATAACAATAAGACTAAAAATAATACTTGAGAGTAACTAATCAAAACACAACAAAACAAAATATACAAAGATGAAAACATGATATTAATTCTCAATATCATGGAAAAGCATGTTGGTTGATTATTGGATCTTGTTGAACTAATGTTTTGGACTTGAACAACCTATATGCTTTGAGAGCATCTACCATGAACTTGTATCTAGGAACGATCACATTGTTCATCTTCAATTTGGCAGTAGCTTGGCCATCCTTAATGTCAACCAAATCATGATAATATGAAGGCATGTCACAAGAATCCAAAGCAATTGAAATAACATTGAGTCTCTTCATTCTATCTGCATCTGAAATCTACACATCTGCTAACTCGGTATTGATTCTATCATGAAACTTTCTTAAGAGCACCTGATTGTCCATTTGCTAAAATTGCTCCTTTACTAATATATCACCAATAATGTTCATTGTGTCCTCTATTACCTTCAACTTTGTTTGTTCACAAGTTACCAAGAGTTTTTGATACTCACCCAGGCATTGCTTGATATTCTCCAATTTCCAACTTATACTCTTGCACTAGATGTACTTGATTGATTTTCTTCTTTATGAGAGAAGACTTTCTCAACAATGAGTACATCCATATATGTTTTAGCTATTCTTTGGAATTCTTTCAAAGTATCTTGCCAAGACATTTCTTGTTCTTTGGCATTCTTCAGTTCTGTATCAATTTCGTGTTTCTATACATCAAGTTTCATGTGAACATCCTTGACTTTTTCAATGAAGTCTAATGTCTCTGACTTCATTTGATTAATACATTCCTCTACCATTTTATTGTGTCTGTTGCATTTATGTATATCTTCAATCACCTTCTTTTCAATAATTCCTTCAACATGAAATAATGTTGAAGTTGATGCTAACTCCAACTGTGCATCTGAAGAATCCACAATGGATTTGATATAGGGGGTGAACCCACAATAGTGTGTTACACTTTTTTGCCAACTTTGACACAACAATATTCATTTTTAGAAAAAACTTCAGATTCAAACAACTATTGCTTCTAAACCATAAGGAATTTGTAGATGATATGAACTAGTGATTTATGTCATTTTGTATGTAGATTCTAAAAAAAAAATTGATAATTTTTGGAATCAATTTGCTTCCATTTTTCTATCTCCTTCGAAAACTAGTTTTTTTCAAAAAATAACATTTTCAAAGAGTGATACTCACTCTGTATAGAATAAATTTTTTCTATAATAGATGTGGATGTGATTCTTTTGAATTTGGTTTTTTAACATCCATATCTAATGTTTGCAATTGGTTCTGTAACATTATCTTCAATATTTCATATTTTATTAAGATTTGATGTCGATTTAACTTTAATTTTGACATATCTCCATTTGATATTACATAACTTGTTGTATATGTAACGAAAATCAATTTTTTTTTATTTATTAGAAATAGGACTTCAATACCTAGTGCGTAAATATTTTTCAGAATTTTTTGGGTGATGTTTACTATTTTTCCATAAGCGTTGAACAAAGAAGTTCATGTTCAATGAAAACCCTACATTCATAAGAAATAAAATAAAAATATATTAATGAAATTAAATAGATTAAAATTATACTATTTGGAAAGCTTATAATAAGGGCTAAATACTTAAAATACTAAAACTTCTAAATGAATTTATTTGACCCCCCCAAAAGCTTATGTAAAATTGGTTTTTGGTCACCATTTGATAAATGCAAAGGAGACTCCATTGCAACTATGAATTAGAAGTAGAGAGGTTCTATCCAGAAAAATTTGATCTAAGAGCCTTTGATATAACTCTCTTCAATTAATTACTTCAAATAGGACCTCTTAAAGCTCAAATCATTATATTTTCTAAAATGTGTATGATTTCAGCAAAAATCAAGATGTACAAAAAAGTTGGAACCAACATTGTGGGTTCACCCTAGGATGAGAGAACATGTATCTGTTGCTTTAGTTGATCCTTTGTTTCCTTATCTTTATTTTATTTGTCAACAAGAATAGCTGCAAAAATTTTGAAAATTTTGAATAGCTCCCTCATGTGTTGTAGGTCCTAGATCCACCCGAGTCACATTAAAATCTGCCTCACTAGCTTCACTTACATCTTTTTCAACAATAGGCTAGGCTACCTCAACACATAAATTTCCTGATGAAGGACTAATTCCCAATCTGGATGCAACTTTTTTTTTCTTGGGTTTAGCTATCCTATGAAGTGCATTTGTAACCGCATCAAAACTAGGAGCTATCATCTAAACAATTCTCTTCTTATTTTGTAAGCTCTGTTGTAACCAAAATGATGAAGATGATGGTGATGATTCTTGATTATTCACAAATGTTGAGGTTAAATATGTTGAATTGTTTGGAAACAGTGGAGATTGAACTTTATTATGGACATCATTCATTTTAGCTCCCTCATGAATGGCAAAATCATCATGTTGTGGTGATGAAATAATGATAGAAGGTGAGAAAGAGGGAATTTGTTGATTATCCATGTTAGGAGGATGTTGAGGTGAAATAAATTCTAACTCAACTTCTAACTCCTGGGCAAGATTCATTGTCTTTCCTTTTGTCTTTGACCTCTTTTTCTTAATGACAGACCTAACTTCACATGCCTTTGCAAGATCTTTTCCTTTTTCTGGATCTTCTTCATCATCACCTCCCTTGGATATATTTTAGTGTAGACTCAAAGCTGGATTTGACCTTTGTGAATTAGTTGGAAGAGAAGAACTTCCTTGTGCACCACTTCTATCTTTTGAAGTATTACCTTTATGTGAAGGTCTGGTTGTTGTAACCTCAATCCTCTTATTTTTAACCCATTTGAGTGTTCTTCGAACCACATAGGTTGATCTTTCCTGGATGCTTCTTATCACTGAAAGTGACCAATTTATGGGTGGAAGAGGAAGAATCTCAATCCTCTCAAAATAAAAAGCATCGATCAAATCAGATTCATTATCCCTAATGCCATTCACATTTATTTTAATTTTGTAATAAACTATCTACTTGACAGTGAGCCGCATCCAATCCCTTTTTCGTACCTCAAAATCATCTTCACAGTCTTGCCATAAATCCTCTATATTAGGAAAGTGCTCAAATCCGGCACCAAGTTCCAACTCTTTAGCAACATACCCTTTGTTATCAAAAGGGAACCTCATATCATAAGGGTACAAGTGAATATTTACTATAGACCTCTCAATACTTTGGGCATCTGAGTGGATCTCACAACTATAATAACCGACTCCAATGGGTAAAGAGACAATGCTTTTCCTTTTATTTCCTGGAAAATTTTGTTGATCTATGTAATTTTCCTACACACCTCAATGAGGATCAACTTATCTTCTACAAACCTTGGCAACATGAGAGTGCAACCATAATAACCTCCTATCTAGATGTATGTGAAGTTCAAAAGCTGTATGAAGTAATTACCATACTTCTATACCAATGCTACTGCTTCTGTATAAATTTTGAGTCCAATGTTACCTTGTAGTTCTCTTACGATTAACATTGTAAAGGCATCATTAACCCTCCTGAAGTGATGATAGCTTTCCTCCAACTAGAGTTGCAGATGATAATTGTAAATATGAGTTGCTTCATCATAAATGCCTTCAACATTCAACCCTGGCCATTTCTTTATCCCAACAATGGCATAAAAGAGATATGATGTCATATAGAAATTATAATTCTTTCTCAATTTCAGTAGCTGATAGCAAAGATTATTACTAATAATCTCAGCCCAATTAATAAATTGTATGCTTGGACAGATGATATTGATGAACCAAAACATCCACCCCTCCAAGTCATTTGAATCCTCATTTCTCGTGACCCAGTTCAAGAGAATAACCATGTTTTCTATATCCTCCATCAATAGAGACTTGTGTATTATCTTAGGAAGTTGTGTTTTCCCTCTTCTTGGTTTTTCGAACCATTTTCTAGCTATATTATTCAAACAATGGGCTTCATTATTGACAAAATAACTATCTGCATACTCTATGTCTACCTCTATGAATTGGTCTTTGAAAGACAATCTGAATACTATGGCAATAGAGATTGGATCAAGTTTAGCCACCACATTACCTTGTGCTGTCCTAATTTCTTTTGTCTCCAGATTAAATGCTTTCATGCATTCTAAAACTAATTTTAGGCATTGGACTTATGTGGGGTACCCTGTCGCATGTGCCAATCCATTGTCTAACAACCTCTGAGCTGTCAAAGTTTTGTCATCCTTTTCCATAGATTTCCAAAAATCTAGAAGGTTTACATTTCCCAATTTTGTATCACCAATTTCTCGAAGTGTACATTTGAGAATGAGTGCGTAATCGGGGCTATGAACCTTATACTTCATTATGACAGGGAAAACTATCACCCACTCAGGCCTATTTTGATGTATGCTTTGATAGATGTTGGAAAGCTTTGAAGGTCATTTCAACAATGCATGACTTAAAACATACCTGGCAAATTGCATTTGCTTTGGTCGTTGCAAAATATTTTGTCATGCATATACAAATTTAAATATTTTATCCATTTATCTAACTATGAATCTATAAAGCATTTAGAAGTGAATAAAATGGTCACTGTGTTCAAGCATTATGGAACACACAACCGTATTGTGAAGGGTTTATAATTATAAAGAACTATCACTATGAATAATTGTGAAATGCGTCACCAAAACGTGACTCCTTATAAACATCCCGAACCACACTATATTCATATCCTATAATCGTTGCCATCTCCTAGGATTCAGCATCATCGAGCAAAGCCTAAGCCATGTTGGCAGCTATCTCCTCCTAAGTTTCCACCTGGAATGACTCTTCATCGCTAACGAGAAAGGTTAATCTCTCCTTTCTAGTAGAGGTGCTATCATTATCTGGAAAATGTTCTATCCATCATAGATACGTTGTGAGGCCTCACCTCGACTCAGTCTGACATTCAGTGGATTTTATATTTTAGACTATTATGGATACTTTATTTTGATGCATTTTGAGACTTAGAACTTATATGATTTCAGGATTTGGATAACATTGCTATGATTTGATGATTTACTTACATGCTTTATGAGATAGAACACTACATGATTATTAGATAGAATGATATTGCAATGATAGATGTCGTTATTGAATTTGCAAGACTTTACTCTGAATATAGAACTATGATGTATGTTTAGTTTTTGTGAATTGGGATGAAATTTGCTTATGTGAATTTGCTTGATAAAGATGTATTCAATCTGTGCAGATGAAAATTGTATGCAAGTAATGATGTGTATTGTTATATTATTGAATTATATTATATTTGGATATTTGGAAGTACTAATGTGTAAATTGAGATGCGTAGGAAATTTACCATGTGACCATGGAAAATTACGGAGAATCAAACCTAGACTTATGTATGTTCGTAAGCCAGGGTTTGTCTATTTGGAGAGACAACACCCCGTTTGTGTTGTATTTTATTCGTAACAGTATATGATGCATGAGTGTTAAGTGTTATTTAAATTATTTGTGTAAAAACCTCAAGAGACAATTTCATGTTTTATTTTTGTAAAAGTGTTTTATTTGTGTCACTTGACACGTGTGTATTTAAATTTAAATGTTTTATTTTGTCTCTTGGTGGGAAAGTGTTTAATTATAGTTTTCTTAAATAAATTAATGTGTTGTCATAAATACTTTGGAAATATAATATTTGGAGTGGTCAACTTATGTTTGACCCGAAAATAAACTTCAGAGGGGTTTAAAATGAGTTAAATGAACACCTAGGGGTAGTTTAATAGGGTTTCCTAAAGCCCATAAGGTATACCTAGGGGTTAGGGGTAATTTTAGGCAAGTTTCAACTTTATAATGATCTTTTTAACGCTTTAAAAATTGGCTTTTTTGAGTTGAGCGAAAATTGAAAATTGGAAGTTAAATCAAATCAAGATTTTTCCTTTTGGAAGGAGAGTCTTTTTGCATTTTTGCTTTCTTTCTTCTTTTTTTGTTTTTTTGAGAATCCTGTGAGAACTCAGAGAGTGAGCTTCTTAAGGAAGATTTTTGGGAATAGCAGGGTAATCACCCACTCTCCATTTTTGGAGACAGAAGGAAATTTGGAAAGAAAATAATGTTATGGAATAGAGAAATTGAATAAGGGTAGAAGGAAAAAGATTTGTGGATTGGGCAGCTCTTCATCAGATATCATAATAACCTTTGGGCAGATTAAGGTTGGTTTCAATTATTATTTGTAATGTCTTTTTCTTGTTTATGTATGGAAGTTGTTTGTATAAGAAATCTGTGTTCTTGAAAGTTTATGTTTGAAAATCTCTTGGTATTTTTGCTTTATGAAAATGTTGTGTTTTGGGAGTTTTCTCAAGATCTCTTACTCTTGGGAGAGAAGAGGATCTTGAGGGTGGTAGCAGTGACAGCCCTCGAGTGAGAGACTCTCTTTTGAGAGCGATCACAAGGGATCTTTGTGTGACCCTTGCTGCATGGCCTGTTTGTGCAACGGGGGTCATAAGGAGGGATATAAGGCTAGAATGCCTTTGGGGGGCATAAGGAATAAGGGGTTGAGATTCTTGATATTTTTATTTTGCCATGAGGTGGCTTCTTGTTTATTTCATACTTGCAGTTCTCCTCAGGGTAATTGGTCCACTACCACCCTATGAAAATGTTCATCACCAAAGTGTGGTGCTGTGAAAGCCAAGATGGGAATGTGTTTGGAAAAATCTGTATGCATTGCTTTCTATGTGTTTGCCTGTTTGTTACCCGTCTAGGAATTGGTTCTCGGAGCTCGGGGGTGGCTACTAGTTAGCCTAGGCTAGGAGGTGACCACTCCGTGGTCATATTTGTGTTTTCGATTATGCAGGAAAATTAGAGGAAAGAAAATAGGAACCATGAAAAGACACTGATGATTATTATGGAAGATACTTAAATTCAGTTGCAGATGTTTGTTTAAAGTTGTTATAGAAATATGCCTCATTCATAGTAAAGAGAAGCAAGTTGTAATTTGTGAAAGTAGATTTGAAGTTTTTTTGTTGTGACTATTCAGAGAAACATCCTGTAAATTGGTAGAATTTCTTAGAGGTGTTTAAAAAAGAAAAGCTTGTTATTTCTACTTTTGGTTTTTAGAAAAAAGAAAAGTTAATTTGTGTTACATGCAAAAGTTTCTTGTATTATGGAAAGAAATAAAAGAATAGATTTCAATTAAATTTTATCTGTATTTTTACTTGAGGCAAAATAGAAGTTTATTTATGCAGAAAGATTTTAAGTAATTTAATGGGAAAAGATGTTATATGTAAATATTTTATTAGAAAAAAAAAATCAATGAAATTCTTTTTATTCCAGAAAAGTATATTGTATCCTTGAAAAAGTATTCTAAATTGTTTTTCAGTTAGCATTGATTTAAAAAGCTTAATTTATATATATATATATATATATATATATATTTCTGATTAAACTTAATGTTTTTCCCTTTAATATAATAGTTTAAAAAAAAATTGCATGTAAATCTTTTTTAAAAAATATATATAATTTCATATTGAAATATTTTCACCATTTTAAACTGTGGTTACAAATTTATATAATTATAAATATATATATATATATGTATATATATATATATATAAATTTATATTTATATATATATATAAATATTTTTATATATTATATATTTAAAAAATAAAAAAAAATAAAAAAAAGAGGATGTATTTGGGTCCTCGCGGACCCCACTGTGTGTACGCATAGTGGAGGGCCGCACGGCGCCCACTGTGTGCACTCACAGTGGAGCCGCTTTCGGCTCCCACTGTGTGGGCACACAGTGGCGGCCACTGTGTGGCCACACAGTGGGGAGCCGCTAGCGGCGCCCACTGTGTGGGCACACAGTGGAGCCGCAACGCCCACTGTGCGCTCACACAGTGGCACGCGGCCAACCCGCCTCCCTTTCCTCTGCAGCCTGCAATGAAAAAAAAAACGTGGCCGACTTTGGGGTTCTCAGCCCAGCAAGAATATTGACTATTAAAAAAAAATATATGGGTTAAACCCTAGCCCGGATGGGGCTAGGGCAATTTTGGTTTTAAAAATAAATATGTTAATTAGTTTAGATAATATATATGTGAGAAATTAGAACCCTAATTAGGGTTGGGAAAAAAAATATGGAATAGTATTTAGGAAGTTAAAATGGCTTTTGAATTAGAATTAAAATATTTGTCATTTATGTAAAATATATATTTATATATGTATCCATATATGTATATGGGTATATATATATGTATATATATGAATTTTGATCATAATTTTGGGTAAGTATTTAAATTATAAATATATATATATATATATATGTATATACAAATATATATATATATATATATATTTATATAATCCTGGTTTTTATTTGGAATAAATAATAAAGAGAAATTTATAAATGGTCGATTAGGCTATATAGACATATTGGAGGTTAAATTAAATTTCCCCTCCTATTTCCTTTAGCATGATTAATTTAATAAACCTAATGACTAGGTATCTCTTGGAGATAGAATTATACCAGTTAGTTTTTTCCGCAATTAAAATTAAACAATTTATCGATGCTTAGTTCGTTACAGAATTAGCTCGAATTTAATAATGGAAATTTCATTAACACTTGTCGTGAGAGGGAACTTGTTAATTAAATTAGTATGTTTTAAAAAAAAAAATTGTTCTGTTTTTGCCCTAAATTTTGGGCATGACATTTTGGTATCAGAGCAAGGTTTCCACACTAGGAGCCTTACTCACTTACGTTTCGCCTTAGAATATTTTAAAATTATTTTGTTAAATGGAATTTTGAATTTAATTGAATTTAATTCTAAAAGAAATTAATTAATTATTTTATCTTATTTCCTCTTAGGATGCCTCCATTGACGCGACAAGCTCGCAAGCACGGATGGGGTCCTAGACGTGTGCACATAGCATGCGATGAGGTAGAGAGGGAGGCATCGGTTCCAGAGGAGAACCCAGGAGCACCTCCTGAACAGCCAAATGAACCTAACCGTGACATTTTAGCAGCCATTCAGAATCTTATTGGCATTGTTTAGGAAAGGATCCCAGCAGAGAACTCTCAGGTTAGGAGTCATGACTCTGGGAGTCATAGGTCTATTGATAGAGAACGAAGCAGGAGCCCAGCTCTGATTCCTGTAGAGAGTCAGGGTGGTAATGAGCCAGAGTCAGTGCATATGCCAGGACCACCTCCAGTGGTGGAACCAGCTTATTTTGAGAGAGGTCGTCGAGATCCAAGGGATCTCATCAGGGAGGTCATGCGCCTCCAACCACCATCCTTCAGAGGTTCTACAGATGGAGTAGAGGCCGAGGCATGGCTTCTAAGTCTTGAGAGGTTCTTTGCGTTGCGTTCTTATGAGAGCAACTTGAAAGCACGTGTTGCAGTTCATCTTCTGAGAGGGACAGCCTCCACCTGGTGGAGACAGGAAGAGTACAAATGCAGATTAGTTCCTGATACACTCACTTGGGAGATATTCACAGAGAGGTTCCGTGAGAGGTACCTATCAGAGCACTTCAGGCAGCATCGTATAGACGAATTCCATGATCTCCAACAAAAAGGCTTGTCAGTAACCCAGTATGAGAGTAAATTCTTTGAGTTGTTGCCATATGTAGATTATCTGAAGGATGAGAAACTTCTTGTAAACCGCTTCATCAGGGGATTGAATGCCGGTATAGCCAGGCCTGTTAGGATGACCGCTCCAGAGAGCCTTCGGGTTGCTATAGAGAAGGCACTGATTGCCGAGGAAATTCAGGTTAGACCACAGGACAATAGGGATCGGTTTCAGAACCGAAATCCCACACCTCAGACTTATGGATTCCAGAAACCACATTGGAAGGGGAACAACCGAAATTCTCAAGGGTTCTCCAAACCCCCTCCTCCACAACAGACACCATAGAACCAGAGGTAGAAGCCTCCACAGTATCCGCAGGGCTCCAAGCCCAAGCAGTGGCAGACTCAGGGACAGAAACGTGATCAGAGAGCATAGGGGCAGTACACACAGCGGGCGGGGACTTAGCAGTCCTCCAGGCGTGGGTACAGCGAATCCAGTAGATCAGGAGGTCAGTCATTCTCTAGGCCTCAGGGTGCCCAGTTCCAGGCATGGGGTGCTTGCTTTACATGTGGAGCCATGGGGCATATGGTGAGGGATTTCCCTCAGGGACAGGTAGCAGGGAGTCAGCGGATGGCCGCTTCAGAACCAACAGTTGGTGATATGGGCAGGTCCCATAGAGTATTCGCAGTGGTTGACAACCGCCAGGCTGATCATCAGGCCATAGTTATCGAATCTTCAGGTATAATCAGAGGTAACAATGTATCTATTTTGTTTGATTCAGGAGCTACTGACTCCTTTATATCTCCATCGGTTGTGGAGCATTGCGGGCTAGTGGCAACTAGGTAGGATGTCATTTGGGAAGTGGATTTACCTTCAGGGGCTAGAGTGTCAGTGGAATCAGAGGTTAGGGCATGTCAGCTGTAGATTGGCAAGACCACCACTTTAGTAGACCTTAGAGTGACTCCACTTGGATCTTACGAAATCGTACTTGGCATGGATTGGCTTTATGCCCACAGAGCCAAGATGGATTGCCGCCTGAAAAGGATCGAGTGTGAGGATGATCATGGTTCGCCCATAGTCATCACTGGGATTCAGAGGCCCATGTCTCTTCGTATGATCTCCGCAATGCAGCTTAAGCGGAGCATGCAGAAGGGATGTCAGCTTTTTGCTATCACTATCAGTGACAGAGAGGAAGAGGAGGAAAAAGAAACATCGCTCGATGACCATCCTATCCTTAAGGGATATTCAGATGTATTTCCTTCAGAACTACCGAGAATGCCTCCCCGCAGAGAGATTGATTTTCATATAGACCTAGTACCAGGAGCCGAGCCAGTTTCCAGAGCACCTTATAGAATGACCACAAATGAGCTTAATGAACTTAAAATCCAGCTTGAGGAACTTCTTGAGAAGGGTCATATCCATCCTAGCGTATCCCCGTGGGGTGCACCAGTCATCTTCGTTAAGAAGAAGGATGGATCTCTCCGATTGTGTATGGATTATCGGCAGCTAAATAAAGTAACCATCAAGAACCGATATCCTTTTCCCAGGATTGATGATTTATTTGACCAGCTTCAGGGTGCCAAAGTCTTTTCCAAAATAGATCTGAAGTCAGGATACCATCAGTTGAGGATAGTGGAAAGTGATATCCACAAGACCGCATTTCGCACTAGATATGGTCACTATGAGTTTACCGTAGTCCCCTTTGGACTTACGAATGCCCCAGCAGTTTTTATGAGCCTCATGAATAGGGTGTTCCATACCTTTCTGGACCATTTTGTTATTGTGTTCCTCGATGATATACTGATATATTCTCGGAATGAGAAGGAGCATGAGGAGCACCTGAAACAGGTATTGCAGTGTTTGCGGGATAACCAGTTGTTTGGCAGCCTATCGAAGTGTGCTTTCTTTCGATCTGAGGTCAAGTACCTTGGACACGTTATTTCCGGTGATGGGATCTCAGTTGACCCATCAAAGATTAGGGCTATTATGGATTGGCCAGCGCCTACCAGTGTGATAGAGGTCAGGAGTTTCATGGGTTTAGCAGGGTATTACCAACATTTTGTCGAAGGTTTCTCCAGAGTCGCACACCCTATTACCTCTCTTCAGTGTAAAGGGAAGAAATTTGAGTGGATAGAGAAGTGCGAGAAGGCCTTTCAGGAACTCAAGAAGGCACTTACTAGCGCTCCTATCCTTGTTGTACCAGATCCTTCAGCTGATTTTATGGTTTGTACAGATGCTTCCCTAGAGGGTTTAGGGGCAGTTCTTATGCAAGATGGTAGGGCCATAGCTTTCGAGTCTAGGAAACTTAAGACTCATGAACTTAATTATCCCACTCATGATCTTGAGCTCGCAACAGTAGTGCATGCACTTGTGAGGTGGAGACACTTCCTTTTAGGACATCACTTTGAGTTGCATTCAGATCATCAGAGTCTTCAGTACATCTTCACTCAGCCGAACCTTAATGCACGTCAGAGGAGATGGATGGAGTTCTTGTGCGAATATGATTTTGACGTTCACTACATCAAGGGAAAGGAAAATGTAGTTGCAGATGCTTTGAGTAGGAGACGTCACGAGGTTTACACCATATCCATGGGCACAGACTTGAGAGACCGTATACTTCGACACTTGTCAGAGGATGGATGGTATGCAGAGGTTTGTCAGGTATTACGTTCTCAGGTTACTCTAGAAGGGAAATATGCGGATTATTCTTTGGAGTCCGATGGACTGTCACACCACAGAGGGCGCATTTATGTACCTTTCTCTAGAGGGTTGCGAGAGTTCATTGTCACGGAAGCTCATAGAGCTCCTTATGTAGCGCATCTCGAGGTTAAGAAGTTGCATGCTGACTTGAGGTAGTTGTATCATTGGCCGGGAATGCGGCAGCTCATTGTTGAGATAGTAGCTCAGTGTCTCGAGTGTCAGAGGGTTAAGGCGGAGCACCACCATCCAGGTGGGTTGCTTCAGTCTCATGCTATACCAGAGTGGAAGTGGGATACTATATCCATGGATTTCATCATTGGTCTTCCTATGTCTTCTCGTCGCCATGATGCTATCTTGGTGACAGTTGACAAGTTGACCAAAGTAGCTCACTTTTCACCAGTTCGTACTACATTCACAGCTCCAGCAGTAGCACAGGTGTTCTTGCGAGACATTGTTAGACTACATGGTGTACCCCACAAGATTATTTCTGACAGGGATTCTCTTTTCACTTCTACCTTTTGGAAGTCATTACAGGCAGCTATGGGCACTAAGCTCAATTTCAGTACAGCCTATCACCCGGAGACAGATGGTCAAATAGAGAGGGTCAATCAGGTGTTAAAGGATATGCTTCATATGTACGTCATGGATCATCAGACCCGATGGGAGGAGTATCTTCCCTTAGTGGAGTTTGCCTATAACAATGGGCATCACACTTCCTTGGGAATGCCACCCTACCAGGCATTATACGGTAGGCCTTGCAGGACGCCCTTGAGTTGGGATCGCATAGAGGATAGAGTTGCTATTGGTCCTGAGTTAGTTCAGGATATGGAACAGCAGGTGGATTTGATTAGGCATCATCTCAGAGAGGCTCAAGATAGACAGAAGAAGTATGCCGATGCAAAGAGGATAGATCGTAGTTACTTGGTTGGAGACAGAGTTTTCTTGAGAGTGCGACCGCATAAGAGTCCAATCCATTACGGAAAGGGTTCTAAGCTCACACCTCACTTTGTAGGACCTTTTGAGATTCTGGAGAGGATAGGCCCAGTTGCCTACCGTTTAGCTTTGCCACCTAGCCTGTCATGCATCCACGATGTGTTTCATGTTTTAGTTTTGAGAAAATATATCTATGATGAGTCTCACCTTTTAGATTGGGATGCCTTGCAGGTGGAGTCGGACGGGCAGCTAGCTTTGGAGCCCATTCACATTTTGGCACGTCGGACATTGGCCCTTCGAGGTCGAGAGCTAGACCAGGTTAGGGCCTAGTGGAATTGTTATGATGAGGTTACGGCTTCATGGGAGGACGCAGCACATATGAGATCAGAGTACCCTCACCTCTTTGATGAACTCCAGGAGGAAGCTCATGCCTAGAGGGGGAGGATGTGAGGCCTCACCTCGACTCAGTCTGACATTTAGTGGATTTTATATTTTAGACTATTATGGATACTTTATTTTGATGCATTTTGAGACTTAGAACTTATATGATTTCAGGATTTGGATAACATTGCTATGATTTGATGATTTACTTACATACTTTATGAGATAGAACACTACATGATTATTAGATAGAATAATATTGCAATGATAGATGTCATTATTGAATTTGCAGGACTTTACTCTGAATATAGAACTATGATGTATGTTTAGTTTTTGTGAATTGGGATGAAATTTGCTTATGTGAATTTGCTTGATAAAGATGTATTCAATCTGTGCAGATGAAAATTGTATGCAAGTAATGATGTGTATTGTTATATTATTGAATTATATTATATTTGGATATTTGGAAGTACTAATGTGTAAATTGAGATGCGCGGGAAATTTACCATGTGACCATGGAAAATTACGGAGAATCAAACCTAGACTTATGTATGTTCGTAAGCCAGGGTTTGTCTATTTGGAGAGACAACACCCCGTTTGTGTTGTATTTTATTCGTAACAGTATATGCTGCATGAGTGTTAAGTGTTATTTAAATTATTTGTGTAAAAACCTCAAGAGACAATTTCATGTTTTATTTTTGTAAAAGTGTTTTATTTGTGTCACTTGACACGTGTGTATTTAAATTTAAATGTTTTATTTTGTCTCTTGGTGGGAAAGTGTTTAATTATAGTTTTCTTAAATAAATTAATGTGTTGTCATAAATACTTTGGAAATATAATATTTGGAGTGGTCAACTTATGTTTGACCCGAAAATAAACTTCAGAGGGGTTTAAAATGAGTTAAATGAACACCTAGGGGTAGTTTAATAGGGTTTCCTAAAGCCCATAAGGTATACCTAGGGGTTAGGGGTAATTTTAGGCAAGTTTCTACTTTATAATGATCTTTTTAATGCTTTAAAAATTGGCTTTTTTGAGTTGAGAGAAAATTGAAAATTGGAAGTTAAATCAAATCAAGATTTTTCCGTTTGGAAGGAGAGTCTTTTTGCATTTTTGCTTTCTTTCTTCTTTTTTTGTTTTTTTGAGAATCCTGTGAGAACTCAGAGAGTGAGCTTCTTAAGGAAGATTTTTGGGAATAGCAGGGTAAACACCCACTCTCCATTTTTGGAGACAGAAGGAAATTTGGAAAGCAAATAATGTTATGGAATAGAGAAATTGAATAAGGGTAGAAGGAAAAAGATTTGTGGATTGGGCAGCTCTTCATCAGATATCATAATAACCTTTGGGCAGATTAAGGTTGGTTTCAATTATTATTTGTAATGTCTTCTTCTTGTTTATGTATGGAAGTTGTTTGTATAAGAAATCTGTGTTCTTGAAAGTTTATGTTTGAAAATCTCTTGGTATTTTTGCTTTATGAAAATGTTGTGTTTTGGGAGTTTTCTCAAGATCTCTTACTCTTGGGAGAGAAGAGGATCTTGAGGGTGGTAGCAGTGACAGCCCTCGAGTGAGAGACTCTCTTTTGAGAGCGATCACAAGGGATCTTTGTGTGACCCTTGCTGCATGGCCTGTTTGTGCAACGGGGGTCATAACGAGGGATATAAGGCTAGAATGCCTTTGGGGGACATAAGGAATAAGGGGTTGAGATTCTTGATATTTTTATTTTTCCATGAGGTGGCTTCTTGTTTATTTCATACTTGCAGTTCTCCTCAGGGTAATTGGTCCACTACCACCCTATGAAAATGTTCATCACCAAAGTGTGGTGTTGTGAAAGCCAAGATGGGAATGTGTTTGGAAAAATCTGTATGCATTGCTTTCTATGTGTTTGCCTGTTTGTTACCCGTCTAGGAATTGGTTCTCCGAGCTCATAGGTGGCTACTAGTTAGCCTAGGCTGGGAGGTGAGCACTCCGTGGTCATATTTGTGTTTTCGATTATGCAGGAAAATCAGAGGAAAGAGAATAGGAACCATGAAAAGACACTGAAGATTATTATGGAAGATACTTAAATTCAGTTGCAGATGTTTGTTTAAAGTTGTTATAGAAATATGCCTCATTCATAGTAAAGAGAAGCAAGTTGTAATTTGTGAAAGTAGATTTGAAGTTTTATTGTTGTGACTATTCAAAGAAACATCCTGTAAATTGGTAGAATTTCTTAGAGGTGTTTAAAAAAGAAAAGCTTGTTATTTCTACTTCTGGTTTTTAGAAAAAAGAAAAGTTAATTTGTGTTACATGCAAAAGCTTCTTGTATTATGGAAAGAAATAAAAGAATAGATTTCAATTAAATTTTATCTGTATTTTTACTTGAGGAAAAATAGAAGTTTATTTATGCAGAAAGATTTTAAGTAATTTAATGGGAAAAGATGTTATATGTAAATATTTTATTAGAAAAAAAAAATCAATGAAATTCTTCTTAATCCAGAAAAGTATATTGTATCCTTGAAAAAGTATTCTAAATTGTTTTTCAGTTAGCATTGATTTAAAAAGCTTAATATATATATATATATATATTTCTGATTAAACTTAATGTTTTTCCCTTTAATATAATAGTTTAAAAAAAAATTGCATGTAAATCTTTTTTTTTTAAAATATATAATTTCATATTGAAATATTTTCACCATTTTAAACTATGGTTACAAATTTATATAATTATATTTATATATATATATATAAATATTTTTATATATTATATATTTTTAAAAAAATAAATTTAAAGAAAAAAAGAGGATGTATTTGGGTCCTCGCGGACCCCACTGTGTGTACGCACAGTGGAGGGCCACGCGGCGCCCACTGTGTGCACTCACAGTGGAGCCGCTTTCGGCTCCCACTGTGTGGGCACACAGTGGACGGCCACGGCCGCCACTGTGTGGCCACACAGTGGGGAGCCGCTAGCGGTGCCCACTGTGTGGGCACACAGTGGAGCTGCAGTGCCCACTGTGCGCTCACACAGTGGCGCGCGGCCAACCCGCCTCCCTTTCCTCCGCAGCCTGCAACGAAAAAAAAAAACGTGGCCGAGTTTGGGGTTCTCGGCCCAGCAAGAATATTGACTGTTAAAAAAAAATATATGGGTTAAACCCTAGCCCGGATGGGGCTAGGGCAATTTTGGTTTTAAAAATAAATATGTTAATTAGTTTAGATAATATATATGTGAGAAATTAGAACCCTAATTAGGGTTGGGAAAAAAAATATGGAATAGTATTTAGGAAGTTAAAATGGCTTTTGAATTAGAATTAAAATATTTGTCATTTATGTAAAATATATATTTATATATGTATCCATATTTGTATATGGGTATATATATATGTATATATATGAATTTTGATCATAATTTTGGGTAAGTATTTAAATTATAAATATATATATATATGTATATACAAATATATATATATATATATATATATATATATATATATATATTTATATAATCCTGGTTTTTATTTGGAATAAATAATAAAGAGAAATTTATAAATGGTCGATTAGGCTATATAGACATATTGGAGGTTAAATTAAATTTCCCCTCCTATTTCCTTTAGCATGAT
Source organism: Cryptomeria japonica (assembly GCF_030272615.1). NCBI lineage: Eukaryota > Viridiplantae > Streptophyta > Pinopsida > Cupressales > Cupressaceae > Cryptomeria > Cryptomeria japonica. The sequence continues at coordinate 633,756,809 of NC_081414.1, forward strand.
TAATTTAATAAACCTAATGACTAGGTATCTCTTGGAGATAGAATTATACCAGTTAGTTTTTTCCGCAATTAAAATTAAACAATTTATCGATGCTTAGTTCGTTACAGAATTAGCTCGAATTTCATAATGGAAATTTCATTAACGCTTGTCGCGAGAGGGAACTTGTTAATTAAATTAGTATGTTTAAAAAAAAAAATTGTTCCATTTTTGCCCTAAATTTTGGGCATGACATATGCATACAAGAGCTCAGGTCAGATGGATTCCCAAGGAATCGAGGCAGACATTCATCCCCGGGTAGCTTTCTTTATCACTCCTCCCAACCTTCTGCCATAGTTTATGAACTGGCCAATATTACTAAATAATCTCAGTCGGGGGTGAGGCTAGCATCTCTTTGAAACATTCTATCAAACAGTTCATGCACGTTGTCTATGCTCATGCATTTTCTTGGAAGTTTCTAAAGACATTTCATGGAATCCGTGCAATGCATATCTGCAATCATGCTTTCCATAAGATGGCATCTTTTTGAGCCATTATGTCAAACAATTTTGGTCCATGTGTCTGCATTCACATACATGTTCGTGCATTTCTAATTTTAATTTCTAACACAAATTCTTCTTTATTTTGTTTTGATGGATGTTGGTGTTTGAATCAATTTGTTCATGATTTCTTGAGGCTTTTTCAACATATCCATTTGGCATTAACTTGTAATCATTGCAAACCATGTGATAGCATCTCATCAAGGCATTTTGTCAATTGGTTGCCGCATCTTCTTTTCTTACAGATAACATGTCAGTGACCATGACACTTGCATTTTCTTGAAAATTTATAACAGTCTGTCAACTAGTCTTCTATGTAGCAGTCATTGCTTTCTATTTCTTGAAACAAATAATCCTTAAGGCACTTCACATAGTTTGCATGCAAGTGTACCAAAGCATTCCTTTCTATAAATTTCATTTTTGATTCTCCATTTTACAAGCTTGTTTACCAGCATAGCAACAACCCATCCAATAAAGCCATGTATTACTTCTGCTCAATGGATGAACATAACTTAGAACTTTCTTTCAAATGCTCAAATAGAGGCTAGAAAGTTAGTATTTTTGAGCAACTGAGCATATTAGGTTAGGATTTCTCACTTTTTGAGCATTTTTAACCTTCCAAGGTTAGGATTTTGACTTTTCAAAGCAACAAGTTAGGATTGCTCACTTTTTGAGCATTTTTAACCTTTGAGGTTAGAAATATGAAAGTTTTTAGCAACAAAGAGCATTGAGCAAAGGATCACTTTCAATTACTCCATTAGAACCTACATAAAGACTTTTGATTGCTCTTCCTCTCAAAAAAATAAAAAATGGGAAATATATTGAAAACAAATTTAAAATATTTGAATTATTTTCAAAAGAATAATTAAAATATTTCACGTTAGACTTTATGCCTTGGTTTAAGAAAAATGACAACAACTTTCAATTGGTAAGGAATTAGGCTCCAAAATTAAAAACACAACTTCAAGGTAGGAAAATGAGAATATACCAGTATTTAGTCCTCATGACAAAACATAGGGTGAGGGATTTTAATTGTTTTAGAGTGAGGGACATCAAAATTTGAAAATTTAAAATATAGAAAACTGTGAACTAGGTTCAAGCAAAATTTGGTCATATGGCACAAAATGATACTTTGGACATATTCACAAAGAGATTTCCCTAAATTCTTTGTAATTTGAAAAAATCATCCATTTTTCACATTTTGACTGACATATTTATGATTGACGACAATGTAGGTTAAGAATGACAACCTTGGATCACATGCTCACTCATTTTGTAGAGACACATAATTGAGCCTTCATACAACATTGGGACCAATTTGAAGTTAAAATTTTGGGTATTTCACATATGGGGCAATAGTTGGCTCTGACTAGGGACAAGGACTGCAAAGGATGCAGGACAAACCCAAAATCTTTGGTTTCACAGGCTAGTGCACTATCCATCAAGACAAAGTTGTGAGGAATGAAAGACTAAAATATGCAAAGGACCAAAAGGACAAAAACATGGAGAAAATAAAACCTCCACAACAAACCAAAACTAGAACAAGGACAAACACCTATTTAATCTATGTACATGGATGGAGGACAATCCACCCTACTGATTATTGAGTTTCAAATGTTGCTCGCTATAAGGAAGTGACAAGTGTTTTCCATCCATATAGGCCAAGTAGAATGAATTGTCACCACAAACTTGTCTGATTTGAAAAGGTCCTCTCCAAAGTGATTCAAACTTATCATGCATTCCCTTTGGCTCTCTCCTCTTATCCCATAACAAAACTAGATCGCTAACTTGAAATGATCTTTCTCTTGCTTTCTTGTCAAACAATTATTTAACTTGCATTTGGTGTTCTCTGATTCTATCCACTACTGCTTCCCTCTACTCCTCCATCTTGGTCAAGTATGACACTCGCTTTTCTAATGCATCTTTGAATTCATAATTCTCCAAAACTTCTTGTAACTTGAGAAAAGATAACTCTAAAGGAATAGGCAACCTTGCCTTTGTACCAAAAACTATTTCAAAAGGAGATAACTTGATATCCCTTTTCTTTGTGCTAGGATCAGACCATAATGCCTCATATAGATGTTTATGCCATGTTCTCTAGTTTTCATCAACTAACTTTTAGAGAATGGTAATGATATTCTTATTGTTGGATTTGGCTTGACCATTTCCCTGAGAGTAATAGTCAGATGCATGAGAGAGCATGATTCCATACTTGTAACAAAATGTTGATAGTTCATGAGAAGACAAATTGGTAGCATTATCGGTGACAATCTTATGCGAGAATCCAAACCTCACCAAGATGTTTTTCTTGATAAATAACAAACTACCTCTAATGTTGTTTTCTTTACTAGAATAGCCTCAACCCACTTGGTGAAATAGTCTGTATCTACCAAGATGTAAATGTGGTTTGCATTAGAATGGGGATGAATAGGGCCAATGAAATCCAAACCCCATTGTTGGAATGACTCTTCGATGATTGTTAGCTTCAATGGTAGAGAAACAAGTTATATTTTTCCTTTGAATTATTGGCATGTATCACATTTCTTCATTCACTCATCGGTATCCTTGAACATCCTAGGCCAATAGTAGCAATTTCTCAGTATTTTCAACATTGTCACTGAAGAAGAGAAATGTCCATCACATGCTTCATTATTAAAGAACTAAAGAAGCTTCTCTCTCCGTTCTTTATCCATGCACCTTACAAAAGTACCATCAGTTCCCTTTTTGTATAGGACATCAGCCCAGATAATATATTTGGTCGCCTTCAACTTGATGTTCCTTTTCTCCTTAGGGGTGAGGTGAGTTGGGTACTCTCCATAAGTGAGGAAGTACACTATGTTAGAGAACCAATCATCTGTGGTGCTCATGAACAAGACTAATGCTAATTCAGACTCTTGAGTAACCTCTCCTCCTGAAGTGTTTTCAGCCATCAACTTGCATAACCCCTACCCTTGGACAAGCTTAGTAGGTTTGATGTCAATATCATACTCTTGAACCTTCGCAGTCCAAGAAGCTCTCTTGCTCATTCCAATTTCTTGTTGGGTGGGGATCGTCTTCACGATAGTATCTAGAACATATACATTAGCGTGAGAATTGAAAACATAGAATAGGAACTACCTCATAGCCTTTACCACTACATAGGCTTGCTTTTCAACCAGAGAATATTTCAGCTCATGCTTCTTCAAAGGAATTCGCATGAAAGAAATTAGTGCTTTGACATTATCCTTATTATGTTGAGTCAAGATTGCGGACAATGTAGAATCCGAAGCATAACAATAAATATTAAAATCTTTATTGAAATCTAGATACATCAATGTAGGCGCATCTGCTATAGCTGACTTGATTTGATTGAATGCTTTCTTTCCTTCATATGACCATTTCAATACCACATCACCTTTCTTCATCTCAACAATTGATTTCATAATCTCAGAAAAATCTGGGATCAACTTTTTTATGAAATTAATTTGGCCAAAGAATGAGTGAACTCTAGGCTTGCTAGAAGGTAATGGCAATTGTCGAATAGCTTTGACTCACTCAGGGTCAATGTGAATACCTTCCTTCAAACAATGTGACCCAACAATTTTCCTTCGATCACTCCAAAAGTTGATTTCTTCAGATTCAAGGAAATTCCTTGTTGCCTACATCGCTGCAACACACACTCTAGATGACAAGCATGCTCCACTCGTTTCTTGGAAAAGATAGTCAAGTCATCCAAGTAGACAATAAAAAATTTATTTCTTAATTCACCAAAAGAGAGATTCATTGCACGTTGAAAAGTGGCACTGACATGAATCAAACCAAAAGGCATTTGATTGTAAGCAAAAGTCCCCCACGGGGTGGTAAAGGTGGTCTTATGTTGATCCTCTTGATCCACACTGATTTTATTGTAACTATAAAAACCATCAAGCATGGACATCATCTCAGATCCAAAAACAGTTTGAAGAAGATGATCTATAACTGGAAGAGGACAATTATCCTTGAGGGATGCTTGATTTATGTTACTAAAATCAACACAAATTCTGATCTCACCATTCTTATTTTTTATAGGAACTATTTTTTCTACCCATGTGGAATGTTGAATTGGATAAATTATTTTAGCCTTCAACATTTTATCCACTTCTGCAAAAATAACATCCGTTATCTTTGGATTGAATTGCCTTTGCTTTTCCCTGAATGGATTTGAATCAGGTTTGAGAGAAATATGATGCTTGAATTCACCATTCATAAACTCTTTAAGATCATCATAGCACTAGGAAAACACATCAATATATATTGTCGATAAATCAATGAGTATCTTCCTCTCCTTGTGGGTAAGGCATTTTCCAATCAAAACAATTTTGGGATCATCTTCAAAACCTATGTTCACCTTCTCAACATCTGAAGATCCTAGGCGATTTTGTTCATCTTTCTTATTTACAAATTGATCATGCTTGTCAAACAAAATTTCAAGAGAAACCAAGCCTTTATTAATGATATTTCCTTTAAGTTGCAAAATTTCAGGTTCTTTTTCCTCTTCTTTAGTAGTGTGCTGACTTGTCGAAGGTTGACTTCCATCAAAAGACAAACTGGAAAAAGTTTCGTTTCCCTCCAAGATGAGATGATATGTTTGTCATCATCAAAGACTAGCCAATTTTGATTATTATTTGGCATACTAGGCTGGTAGATCATCTCTACTATATAAACATCCTTATCAAACTCGGGATGAGGAAGTAATAAAGAGGCTGAGACAGCAAGAGAATCTGCCTTTGTATTTTTCTCTCTTAGAATGGCTTGTATGGAAAAAGCATCAAAACCTTCAATCTCATCCCACACTTTATTTTGATATGACTTCAACCTCTTATTCTTGCTCTGGTATCTATTCTTCACTTGGTTAACAATTAATTCAGCGTCTCCCATGACTTGCAACTTTTTGATCCCTTTCTCCTTGGCAAAATTCAGCCCTAAGAGAAGAGCCTCATACTCTGCGGTATTGTTTGTAGTATTGTTCGGTGAATATTTTGTCACTAGCATACCAATAACAAAATATATGATTCACACACATCTATGTTGAGAAATTAATCTCTCTTCTCATCAAGGGGAGGTTCCCTTTGAAATTTCTTCTCTAATTAATAAGAAATTGAAATTTGTGGGTTAGTGTTGGGCATATAACCCTCTTTTTTAAGAGTTAATGTATTCTCCCTTCACCTTGTTACAATTTCCGTATCAATTCAATACTTAAGGAAATTAATGAATTTATCCAACAAACTATATCAAGATTTTATAAACAAGAAGCACAAAGTCTTTCTTGAATATAACACTAACTAAACTAATTATCACAATGATAAGGAATTCAACTTGCATCTCAAAGTATTCAAGTATAGTTCCTTAATCCTAAAAACTACAAGCAATAGTAGCAATACAAATCCTACTACTAATCACTTAACAATAGAAAATTTGGCAAATATTCAAGGAGCACAAAGCCTACTTTCATAATTCAAGAGCTCTTTAATCCACTTAACAATACTTCCTATATCAAGAAATTCAAGAACATATATAAGTCATGAACATAAGAACATCAACTCATATAAGCAACTTGTTTTTAAACACAACGCAAAGTTTGGGATCAAATAAAATTGCTTTCTTTATTTGCTTCATCAATTTTTTACAACAAAAGCTCAAAGTCTTAGTTCAGGCAAAAAATTGGCAGAGTTTTGCTTAACATAATCAAGATAAAAATATACAAATGAGGGTCCCCCTTATATATAAGAAGAGTGGAGAAAAATATGGTCACAATTGAATAATTCAACTGCACAGTCCCACTTGACTACAACTACAGTAGAAAAAAAATATGCAGCTGCGAGAAAACTTGCAACATCTAACAATGCAACTACATGAAAAGAAAATGTCAAAAAAGGACGGTTTATTCATTTTTCTCCTCCTTGTTTGATTTGTGGAATTCCTCGAACTTAGTCAGGATGGCCTCCATCTCTGCTTGGTTCGGCATCTGGGTAGAATTTCTGGCAGTAGAGAGGTACATAGTATTGATCACTTTCTTGCATTTGACCTCATTTTTCTCATAGTACTCCTGAGCACTTTCTTGAGAAATGTTGGCTACTTCCTTGACTAAAGATCCTTTGAAAACACTGTTGAAGAAGACACTATCCAAAGCCATGATCATATTTTGATCAGCATCCCTAACCTATCTTGTATTCGAATCGAAGTGATCCGCTACTGCAAGTACAAAATCCAGATCATGAGTTGCAACTAGGAAGGAAGTATATTTATACAACTCGGATTTGATCAGTTTTGTTAGGTGGGAAGGAGCTTTCTCAACTCGATCAATAAACTCCTGCATACTGACATATCCAATTTATGTATCTTTTATCTCCTTGATGTTTGAATCTACTGAACTTTCAAGGTACAAATTCAAGTACTTATCATACTTGTACTTCATCTTCTTTGCTGATGTTTTACTCGGTGAAGATTCCAATTGACTTGAAGAAGGCTCTGATTTGTCATGAGAGGGCTTTGACATTTACAAATGACTGCATTCAACACTAAGGATTATCTTTTTTTATAGTTTTCATCATCAATAAAACCAAATTTTATCAATCGGATCGAAAAATCGGACTCAAAACAGGCTTGGGAGCAAAACAGTCAAAAATAGCAAGTCGAGGAAAAAAGTTTGATCTGCACCTTGGGAATCAAAAAATCTTTACTCACATATCGGATTTCAAATTCCAATGTGCAAATTGGGGAACAAGTGTAGAACATTGTAAAAAGACTAGCTCATCGAACTTTAAAGTTCGATGTGCAGTTGGGAAGAGCAACCAATTGGCATGTCGGGTTTTAAAACCTGACATGTCAATTGAACAATCTCACCTTGCATATCGGACTTTAAAGTCTGATATATGAGGTTTACCCTCCTGCATATCGGACTTTAAAATCTGATATGTGAAGATATCTTTGCACACAGCCTGCAGATCGGGTTTTAAAATCCATCGTGCAGGCGAGGGAAGAGGAAAAAACAAATGGATTTCTCTACCCGATATGCCTATAATCGATAGAAAACCTAAAGGAAAAAGGCAGAGAAGAAGGAAAGAGAAAACAAAGCAAAGGGGAAGAAACCCAAAATAAATCGAAATAAAACCAAAAGCCTACCTCAATCCACCATGGTGAAATAAAAAATTGATGGAGACTCGACAAATCCGCAAGGCCGGCGAGCAAAAAATGGAGGAGAAAAGAGGAGCCACACACAGAGGGGAAATCGCAAACAAAAATGAAGAAATAAACTCCAAAAAATTAATAAATAACCCCTAAATTAGCAATTAATGCGGCCATTAATTACTAGTTATGCTATGCATGTCGAACTTTAAAGTCTAACATGCAGGAATAAAAGCCTTTCAAGTCAGACTTTAAAGTCCAACATGCAACTTTTTGACCAAACAACCTGCAGATCGGACTTTAAAGTCTGAACTGTAGGGGAAGGATTACCTACAGGTCGGACTTTAAAGTTTGATCTGCAAGGGAAAAACAAACCTTTGCACATCGGACTTTAAAGTCCGATCTGGAAGGGAAAAACAAACCTTTGCACATCAGACTTTAAAGTCCAATGTGCAATTCCCTTTAGAAAGAAGGAACCTTGTAGGAGTCTGACCTGTAGGAAAAAATGCAAATCTAAAGAACTCAGAAAACAATAAAAATGAAGAGGGAAAAACTAAATGAGCTAACCGACGGAGTAGATGAAGCTCTCCCGGAGGTTGTAAGGTACAAAACAAACCAGTTTCGTAAGGTTGCCTCATGAATTTGGCTTTGCTGAGATCAAGGACAACAGCTGGCTCTAATTGGGGAACATGCTAGACCACTTGAAGCTTGTAGACTCTAGAACTTTGAGTGCCTATATCCATTGGGCTATAGAGTCAGGCAACGAAAAGAGTAAAAAGAAAAGACTATACAAATTTTACAATAAGTACAACTCCCTTTACATTTCTCTTTATTGAGTAAAGAGCTTCAAATGTTCTCCACTATGAGGTAGCAAGAATAGGGTACCATCCGCATATGCAAGTAAGTAGCTATGCTCACCACATATTTCATAAATAGTGAAGGGACCTCTCCATAAGGAGTCAAACTTTCCATGCAAACCCTTTGGTTCCCTCCTCTTGTCCCATAAAAAGACATGATCACCAACTAAGAACTCAAGGGAAGTTGTTTTCTTATCAAACAACACCTTCACTTGGCTTTGGTGTGTAGCAATCCTATCAACCACTTCTGCTCTTGTTTCTTCCAACTGAGAAAGAAACATAATCCGCTTATCTAGTGAATCTTGATAGGTTTCGTCTTCAATGGCCTTGGCAAGCTTTAATGTTGGAAGTTCCATAGTGATTGGAATCTCGGTATTCAACCCATACAGAAGTTGAAAAGGTGACATACCGATTTCTCTTTTTGGATCTATACGATCCGCCCATAGCGCATCATAAAGAGCTTTATGCCAAGTCCGTTGTCTCTCATCAACAAGCTTCCTCATAATAGTAACCATATTCTTGTTGCTTGACTCAGCCTAACCATTTCCTTGTGGATAATAGTCAGATGAGTGTGAAAGAGTAATACCATGATCAAAGCAAAATTCAATGATCTCATAAGATGAAAAACATGAAGCATTATCGGCTACTATCTTATGAGGAACACCAAACCTTGAAACGATGTTTTCCTTCAAAAATTGGCAAACCATCGCCGAGGTAGATTGCTTAGTTGGTATTGCCTCCACCCACTTGGTGAAGTAATCTATCGCTATGAGAATGTATATGTGACCTGCACTAGATGTCCGATTGACAAGTCCAATGAAGTCCAATCCCCACTGTTGAAAGGGCTCTTCAATTACAACTAGTTTAAGAGGGAGTGCAGCTAGTTTAGGCTTACCCACAAATTGCTGACGTTGCACACATTTGTGAACCCAACTGTATGTGTCCCTAAATAATGTCGGCCAATAGTATCTAGCAAGCAAGATTTTGTGTGTAGTGACGGGGGTAGAAAAATATCCACCACAAGCAAGATCATGAAAAGCTTGAAGTAATCTTAATTGTTGTTGTTTATCCATGCAGCGTAGGAAATTTCCGTCCAGACCTTTCTTATACAAACCATTGTCCCATAGGACAAAATTCACCGCTTTAAGCTTCAGGGTTCACCTTTCATTACATGATGAGTGTGCAGGACCGTCTCCATATGTTAAGAGATATGCCAAGTCAGAATACCACTCATCAGTGGTGTTGACAAATAGAACCTTGGGAAGATCTTGATTCATATCTTCATTTTCCAGCACCACTTTATCAATTGATTTATTGTCAGCTATCAACTGACATAGACCTTTTCCACGAACCAACTTAGTGGGCTTGATTTCCATGTCATATTCCTGAATCTTGGCAACCCAGTTGCCCCTTTTAGTTCCAAACTCTTGTTGCATCAAAATTAACTTGACAACTACATTAGGAACAAGAGTGATGACATGTGAATTTAGAATGTAAAACCTGAAATGTTTCACCTCTTTTACCATGGAAAAAGCATGCTTCTCCATTTCTGAGTAATTCAACTCATGAGCCTTTAGCGGATAACTCATGAATGCAATGGGTGATTCCACGCCTTCATAATTTTTCTGCATTAGTATGGCCGAATAGGTATGATCCGATGCATAGCTATACATGATAAACTCTTTTGTATAATCAAGGCATACCAAGACTAGGGCGTTCGCCATGGCCTCCTTGATTTGATGGAAAGATTTCTTTCCTTTTGGAGTCCAGTTGAAAAGAGAATTTCCTTTCATCATGTTAACTATGTGATGAGTTTGTTCAGCAAAGTCTGGAATAAATCTTCGCAAGAAATTTACTTTGCCGAAGAAAGAATGGACAACAGTCTTACTTGTTGGCATGGAAAGATCATGAATAGCTTTCACTCTTTCAGCATCAATTTTTATACCTTCTTTTGAAACAATATTCCCAAGTAACTTACCTTCACTAACCCCAAAAATAGATTTCTTGGGATTGAGGGAAATTCCATGCTGACGACACTTACCCAAAACTTGTTGCAAGTGATAGAAATGATCTTGATGTTTCTTAGAATAAAAAGTCAAATCATCCAAATAGACTACAATGAACTTAACAAGGAAACTTCGGAAGGCCAAGTCCATTGCACGTTGGAAAGTTGCTCCTGCATTTATCAACCTAATAGGCATTATGTGATATGCAAAAGTGCCCCAAGGTGTGGTAAATGCAGTTTTGTGTTGATCTTTTTCAAGAACCTCCACTTGGTTGTAACCCAAAAACCTGTCCAACATGGACATCATCTCTGATCCAGTAATAGCTTGTAGGACATGTTCAATGACAAGTAAAGGGTAGTTATCTTTTAAGGATACATGGTTCAAATTTCAGAAATCAACACATATCTGGATCTCACCATTCTTCTTACGTACAGGTACAATATTGGCTATCCAAGAAGAATGATGAATGGGGAAGATTATCATGGCTTTCAACATCTTTTGAACTTCAGCTTAAGATATTATCGAAGATCTTTGGTTTGTATTGCCTTTGCTTCTGACGGAAAGGGGTGATACCTGGCTTTAATGGAATGTCATGATGGAGTTCTTCAGGATGAAAAGACTTTAGATCTTCATAGGAGTAGGCCAAGACATCAACATATTGCTGCAATAATGCAACAAATTTTGGCCTTTCATCTTGTGAACAACACTTTCCAATGTTGATCATTTTTGGGTTGCCTTCAGTCCCAATATTTACTTGCTCATATTCCATTGAGCCTGCAACTGATTTTTGTTGCTTTTTTACATAACGGTCATGTTTGTCAAAAATCTCTTCTAAAGAAACTAAACCCTTGGGGATCTTGTTTCCTTTCAATTGCAGAATTTTCTCTCCCGTTTCTTAATCAATACTTTCAATTGCATCCTTTGAAGGGTAGTGACTACCTTCAAAATACAAATCATCAAAATTGTTAGCCGTCTGCAAAAAAATTAATTACATGATGATCATCATTAAACACTTTCCAATGATCAAAGTTGTTAGGAACACTTGGTCTAAAGACCAATTCAACAATATATGTTGATCCAGAAAAATCTCTATGAGGAACCAAAGAGGTTGCTGATACTGCTAATGAGTCTGCCCTGTCATTAAATTAATGGGAAACCACAGATATATCAAAAGCATCAAATGCCTCTATTAGATCCCATACAAGGTTGTGATAGTGTCTTAGCTTATCGCTCCTTGTCTGATATATGTTCCTAACCTGACAAACTATCAACTCAGCATCTCCTTGAGCATGTAAATTTTTAATCCCCTTCCTTTGGGCAACATTCATCCCCAAAAGAAGAGATTCATGCTCGGCAGTGTTATTTGTGTTTCCAAACTACAATTTAAAGGAGAAAGGGAAGAAATTTCCATTAGGAGAAACTAACACAACACCGACTCCTAATCTAGTAGAAGAATAGTTGCCGTCGAATTCAAGTGTCTAAACATCATCTGGACTACCAATGCTGACGGTATAAAAATCAAGAATTTCTTGTTGTGAAGTTGAAGATCTTTCTGATTCCGTAACAATACTTTCACAATCAATTGGAACATCATTGAGTGGAATGGCATCTTCAATCCTAGGAGCCACCTCCAAACCATCATCAGCATGCAGGAAATAATTACCCATACTTGACGATTCAAAAAGAATCTGTGCCCGCTGATCATCAGACTTGACAATGGTGTATTTTGATTCTTTTTCTAGAAGCAACTTTTGGATAAATCCTTTAATAGGAATACGAGCCTCAGTCATATCCATGTTTAACTCACCTCCCACATCTTTACAAAAAATTCTTCCCAACAATAGACCATGGGAAGCCGACACATCGGCTACTAGTACTGTCATCTTAATCTTGTTTTCTGGGAATGTAGCAAAAGAAAACTACGTGTCCTTAATCTGACCTATCAAGGGGACTTGCTTGTTATCCATAGAGAAACATCTTCCAAATTTTTTGGTCAAAGTTAAGCCAAGGGCATTGGCAACTTTTGACGGCATAACATTATCAGATGCCCCAAAATCGATTACACAGTTACTAAGCTTATAACCATTTATCAACAAAGAGATATAGAATGGTTCTATCTTTTCCACAGGAGAAGGGGAAGTTACTAAGTTATTTTTAAGTAAGTTAGACTTGGGAAGATTACTAGGAGTAGTATCTTTTTCTTTAACAAACTTGACCAAATGGTCAAATTGTTCTGGATTAGATCTCAAAAATTCAACCTCAAATATTTGTATTTTGGTTTTCCTAGCATGGTCTAAAATATCAAATGACTAAAAGGAATTCATCAAAGATTGATTTGGGTTCTCATTTTGAGAACTTAAAATGTTAGGTACGCTAGTCTTCGATGCATGAGTAGAAGAATTGATAGGTGCAGAAAAATTGACAGTAGTCGAAGAATCACTTACAATTTTATCCTTCACAGCATCCATTGAGATCGCATTGTCTTTTGCAGGATTTGGTATGGGAGTCCCACACTTAACAATAGAAACTGGAAAATGTTGAGAATCCTTGATTTGAATAGAATCATCACTCTTCGCAATGGTAGGTGGTTGAGCTGCTTGTGCTTGCAAATGGGTGAATACTGCAAAGACATCCCCATCACGTGTGTTTGGCGTATCATCTTCTTGATATTGCATAAACCTAATATTAGAGTCGACAACCAAATCTACATCATCTTCTTGATGCAAATTGGCGTCTTCTTCACCAAAAGGGGGAAGATCATTATGTTCAGCTTCATAATACCCTGTAGCTGAATTTTGGGGTGGTGCTTCCAACGCAGGTGGTGCTTCCAACACAAGCCTCTCTGGAGTGGGAGGTATTTTATTCTGAATACACATGGCATAATTGAAAGCATTATTTGGATAAGTCCTTCTTGGAACATCATGATAAGAAGTATTTCCTTGTGAGGAAATTTGCTTCTTAAGTGCTAACAACTCATTTGCTAACTTTTGTATCATGGGCTCAACAAAATTAGTTGAAGGAAAAGATGAATCAGTAATTTGATTATTCCTAACCTTGTTAGGATCTCTCCTTATCTTACCGGCGAGGATAAGATCATCTTTGACCGATATTGCCAATTGTTGTGCAGCGACCAAATCTGTAGGATTATTCCTTCGCAAAAGAAGGCTCACCTCTGGCAATTGAGGGTTGATAAAGAAGCATTTCAAATTTCCAATGATTGGTTCTGAAGCAACTGGAATGCAATTGTGCAATCTATTGAACTTTATACAAATTCACGCATAGCTTCCTAAGGTTCTTTCTTCATTTGAGCTAACTGAGCCAGCAGTGCATGATCGTCTTCGGTAGACTTGAACCTTGCTTCAAATAGTGTTTTGAGAGTTGCCCAATTTGTGATACAAGCATTTAGAAGATGATAGAACCAATCAATAGCAACTCCATGTAGAGTCTCAATGAACAATCTCACTAAAACATCTTCATGCTCAACACCTAGGACTCTACATGTGATGTAGAAGGCAGCAATGTGTTAGTCTGGGTGTTGAGAACCATCCCCCAAAAATTTGGGTAAATTTTTCCATGTGCCTTTGGGAAGTTCATACAAAAGGTGCGGTCAAGTTCAAGGGACCAAAAGTAGTACCCCAAGGGCCAACAATAACCATCCTTAACGAATTATATGGTGGTATTAAAAAATGACTTGCAAGTGGAACTAATAAGACTTGCAAACTTGTCACCTCACTTGGTATGGGAGATCATCGTGCAGAAGGAGGAAAACTTGGTGTCCACTGCAAAGGAGAACGCATCCATGGAGGTGTCATAAAAAAGAAATTATGTTGCTACAAAAACTCAAAAGTAGGATCAACAACTCCTACTAATCGTTGTCCACGAGTGTAACTTCGATCAGCCAGATTATGATTTTTCTAAGAAAATCCGCAAAAATAGATATTACAATAAAAAGAGCACTGCAACCCAAAGGGAAAATATCAGTTGCACATCGCTCCCCAGCAGAGTTGCCAAAAAAATATTGGATGAATATTTTGTCACTAGCATACCAATGACAAAATATATGATTCACACATAGCTATGTTGAGATATTAATCTCTCCTCTCATCAAGGGGAGGTTTCCTTTGAAATTTCTTCTCTAATTAATAAGAAATCAAAATATGTGGGTTAGTGTTGGGCATATAACTCTCTTTTTTAAGAGTTAATGTATTCTCCCTTCACCTTGTTACAATTTCCTTATCAATTCGATACTTAAGGAAATTAATGAATTTATCCAACAAACTATATCAAGATTTTATAAACAAGAAGCACAAAGTCTTTCTTGAATATAACACTAACTAAATTAATTATCATAATGATAAGGAATTCAACATGTAGCTCAAAGTCTTCAAGTATAGTTCTTTAATCCTAAAAAATACAAGCAATAGTAGCAATACAAAGCCTACTACTAATCACTTAACAATAGAAAATTTCTCAAATATTCAAGGAGCACAAAGTCTACTTTCACAATTCAAGAGCTCTTTAATCCACTTAACAATAATTCCTATATCAAGAAATTCAAGAACATATATAAGTCATGAAAATAAGAACATCAACTCATATAGGCAACTTGTTTTTAAACACAACACAAAGTTTGGGATCAAATAAAATTGCTTTCTTTATTTGCTTGATCAAATTTTCACAACAAAAGCTCAAAGTCTTAGTTGAGGCAAAAAATTGGCAGAGTTTTGTTTAACATAATCAAGATAAAAATATACAAATGAGGGTCCCCCTTATATATAAGAAGAGTGGAGAAAAATGTGGGCACAATTGACTAATTCAACTGCACAGTCCCACTTGACTACAACTACAACAGAAAGAAAATATGCAGCTGTGAGAAAACTTGCAGCATCTAACAATGCAACTACATGAAAAGGAAATGTCAAAAAAAACACTTTATTC
The DNA here is from genome assembly GCF_030272615.1 of Cryptomeria japonica. Lineage (NCBI taxonomy): Eukaryota > Viridiplantae > Streptophyta > Pinopsida > Cupressales > Cupressaceae > Cryptomeria > Cryptomeria japonica. The sequence continues at coordinate 633,772,289 of NC_081414.1, forward strand.
ATTTTTATCCTCCTTGTTTGATTTGTGGAATTCCTCAAACTTAGTCAGGATGGCCTCTCAGCTTGGTTCGACATCTGGGTAGAATTTCTGGTAGAAGAGAGGTACACAGTATTGATCACTTTCTTGCATTTGACTTCATTTTTCTCATAGTACTCCTGAGCACTTTCTTGAGAAATGTCAGCTACTTCCTCGACTAAAGATCCTTTGAAAACACTGTTGAAGAAGACACTATCCAAAGTCATGATCACATTTTGATCAGCATCCCTAACCTATCTTGTATTCGGATTCAAGTGATCCGCTACTACAAGTACAAAATCTGGATCATGAGCTACAATTGGGAAGGAAGCATATTTATGCAACTCGGATTTGATCAAGTTTGTTAGGTGGGAAGGAGCTTCCTCAACTCAATCAATAAACTCCTGCATATTGACATATCCAATTTTTGCATCTTTGACCTCTTTGATGTTTGAATCTATTGAACTTTCAGGGTACAAATTGAAGTACTTATCATTCTTGTACTTCATCTTCTTTGCTGATGTTTTACCCGGTGAAGATTCCAACTGACTTGAAGAAGGCTCTGATTTGTCATGAGAGGGCTTTGACATTTGCAAATGACTATATTCAACACTGAGGATTATCTTTTTCGACAATTATCATCATCAATAAAACCAAATTTTATCAATCAGAACGAAAAATCAGACTCAGAACAGGCTTGGGAGCAAAACTCTCAAAAATAGTAGGTCGGGGAAAAAAGTCCGATCTGCACCTTGGGAATCAAAATTTGCAAATCAAACTTTAAAGTTCGACATGAAAAGATAAAATATCTTTACTTGCATATCGGATTTTAAAGTCTGATGTGCAAGTTGGGGAAAATCATTAGCACATTGGACTTAAAAGTCCGATGTGCAAGTGTAGAACATTGCAAAAAGACCAACACATCAGACTTTAAAGTCCGATGTGCAAGTTGCGAAGAGAAGCCAGTTGACATGTCGAGTTTCAAAACCCAACATGTCAATCAAACAATCTCACCTTAATAAATAACCCCTAAATTAGCAATTAATGCGGCCATTAATTACTAGTTACACTGTGCATGTCGGACTTTCCGACATGCAGGAATAAAACCCTTGCAAGTCAAACTTTAAAGTTCGACATGCAACTTTTTGACTAAGCAACCTGTAGATCAGACTTAAAAGTTTGAACTGCAGGGGAAGGATTACCTATAGGTCAGACTTTAAAGTGCGATCTGCAGGGGAAAAACAAACCTTTGCACATCGGACTTTAAAGTCCAATGTGCAATTCCCTTTAGAAAGAAGGAACCCCGCTGGTCGGACTTTAACGTCCGACCTACAAGAAAAAATGCAAATCTAAAGAACTCAGAAAACAATAAAAATGAAGAGCGAAAAACTAAATGAGCTAACCGACGGAGTCGATCAAGCTCTCCTGGAGGTCTTAAGGTATGAAACAAACCAGTTTCATAGGGTTGCCTCATGATTTTGGCTGCACTGAAATTGAGGACAACAAGTATCAAATGCGAGCTTGTAAGCTTTAGGAAACTTTTCATCTAGAGGAGAAATCAACACCACTCCCTCGCCTGAACTGGAAGATGAAGAACTTTCACCAAAGTGCATTCTCCAAAGTTTTGAAGATATATCCAGGACTAGGATTTCAGGAATATTTCCTATTTTGATGATGACATATAAGTAACCAGACTAGTTTCAACATACAATATATTTACCCTTGGATCATCAGACTTGAGGACTGTATACTTTGCCTTAGGCTCGGGGTCTAATCTGACTTTCTTGTTGCCAAGAGGTATCATGGTGTGGAACCAATCTAACTGAATTTCACTACCTAGGTCTTTACAAAAATTATGGCTTAAGAGAATACCATTACTTGTTGGGATAACGACAACCAAAATATTAAGTTTCAACTTCTTTTGAGGGTGAGCGGCTAAAGAAAATTGAGCGTCTTGATCTGTCCGACAAGGGGAACTTGTTTAGACTCCATTGAATACACTTTACCGTTTGGTTTGTTCAAAGACAAGCCTAATGCATGAGCAACTTTGGAAGGCATTACATTGTTAGATGCACTAGAATCAATTATGCAATTGCTTAACTTACAAATGACTATATACAAAGATATATAGAAAGGATCTGGCTTATCAGAAAAAGAGGTGGCAACAAGGGATGATCCCTTTGAAATAGACTCATCTTGATCATTATCATCAAGGATCTCACCCAATTCTTGATGTACATCTAAATGAGACTTCTTGAGATCCTTTTTGATACAATGCACCAATTTGTCCAACTGTTGTGAGTTCTTCTTGAGAAACTCAAATTGAGAAATTTGCACCTTGTTCTTTTTACAATGTTCTATAAAATCAAAAGAATCTTCAAGATAAGTTTCCCCGTGATCAACAACTTTTTCATCTTTTCTTGGCGATCTTGGTTCTTCTTTGCTTTGCTTCCTAGATAGGATTCGCTTAGGAACATCCTCCGCTTCTTTATCTTTTGTAGCAGGTTTAGATTTTTCCTCTAGCTTCTGGCATCAATTCTTTGTGAAGACATTACAAGAATGATTATTTATGTCACTGTCTTTCTCATCTTCCTCACCATACTCATATTCTAAAAAGTTAACTGTAGATGGACCAAACTGCTAATCAGTTTCACCTTCAATATATTCTTTAATATTTTCACTGGTCTGGTTTATCTGCATAAACCTATTCTTCTTGGAGCATGAAGCTCCATCATGGTCTTTTGTGAGATGAAAATCACACATTGTAGTAGTTTGGCGATTACTGGTAGATGGATGTTCAATAGCCAACCTTGGTGTTGGAGCAGGAAGCTTTATTTGTCGATTTTGTTGGTAAGGAATATAATTCCTCTTGGAAATATCTTGATATAAAGGTGGTGGATTTTGTGGCAACTGTTTCTTCAACTAGAGAAAATCATTGGCCAACTTTTGAACCATTGGGTCTATGGTTGCAGGGTTGGCTTGTTGTGTTTTTCCTTTTTGCAATTCTTTATTCCATTTTCTTGCGCTCAATAAGTCATCTTCAACTTCAATAGCTAACCTTTGTGCTGCTACAAGATCAGCAACTCGTCCTCTCCTTATTTGAAAAATCAATTAGGAGGTTGTGCGTTGATGAAGAAACACTTTTGATTCTCTTCTATGGGCTTTTTATCAACTGCAAGTCTATTGACAAGTTTATTGAATCGTGCCACAAATTCTCTCATAGGTTCATGCACTTCCTTTTTCATCTGAGACAACTAGGCAAGAAGCAAATGCCCATTATCAATAGTATTGAGCCTATCCTCAAATTTATGTATCAGAGTCATCCAATTATTAATGGAACTACCTGGGAGTTGGTTAAACCATTCAGCTGCACAATTGATGAGAGTTTCAACAAAAAGTTGAACAGAAACAACCTCATACTAAACTCTAAGGATAGCACATGTAGTAAATAAAGCACTGATATGATCTTCAATGGAAACCTTTCCATCTCTTGAAAACTTAGGAAGATGCTTCCTTGAACCCATTGGCAATTCATGCAATTGATTTCCCAAAGATAAAGGACCTATGGTTGCACCCCATGGGACTGGTGGAGGGTTTTGTTGCATGATTGGTTGTGGAAAGTTAATAATAAGAGGAGGAAGTAAAGTTAAAGCTTTAAAAGATGGGGAATAGGTACTTTCTTTCTTTGGCAAAGAAGGTCTACTAATGGACTTAACCTTCTTTTTATGAGTTGTGAAAGGTGTGGAAAACTTGACCTTGTCTAGCTCCGCAAAATTAGGATCGTTGATACCCTTACTTCTATCACCTCTAGTGTATCTCTTGCTTGCCAATGTGCTTATTGATTATCTTGCTCTTGTTGATCTTGCATGTGTTGAATGTTTTTCCTATTGCATCTTGGAATTACAACAATTCTTTCAATAAAGATCAACTCTTGCCCAGGATGTACCCTCCTAAGAAGCTCACCAAACTCTACTTCTTCAACCAACATTTGATATACTTTTTGGTATTATTGATAGCTTTTATGACATTTCCAAGCAAGGCTATTCATCTGTGATATTACGTCTTCTTGTTTGACTTGAACCTGGTTAAGATTTGGCTACAAGACAGGTGGATTATGATGAGTCAGTACCATAACTAGTCACAAAACACAATATCTTATCTTCTAAGTTGTCCTTGATTTTGATGTTGGTTGGGTTGAACAACTAGATTTATTGCTAAGAATACAAGAGGAAATATTTCAACTTCTCTTTCAAACACCACAATAGGATGTTGAGCTTGTCTTTCTTCTTCTTCAAGGATTAAGCTCACTCTCTCATATTTAGCCTAACTCCTTCTATGTCTCCAGGCTAATGTATCCAACTGCGAAATTATATTTTCTTGATCAGCATGAACCCAATCAAGATTTGGTTGCAACATAGGAAGAACATTTTCATGCGAAAGAATCATCTTTCTTCATGGCAGGCAAAAGGAAAGAAAATATCAAGGTGACTGTCTTCTTGTTTTACGTCCCTAGCAGAGTTGCCAAAAATATGTTGGTAAACAGATCTATCACTTCAAAATGTTCTACTATGTGCCCAATGGAGGAGTGACAAAGAAAAGGTTTACAACAGTTGGATAGATCGATCTTTGGATATGATCTTCATTTGCATTTGAGAGGGGTAGCTGCCTCGTATGATAGGGGTACTTGTATTTTTGAATAAATGAACTTAGACAAAATCTACACAACAAACATACAATTGTTATTCTCTAACCTTATCACTATCAACTCTAGACTACGCAAGAGAAGGTACTAAAATGAGGCATTGAAATTTGCATGACACATATATACTCCAAAGATACCAAAAAAGTTTATGATGTCATGTGATCATTCTCTTCATGAAATTGGAAAAGTAATTTGCAAACTTGTTATTTCAATATCACATGATAATTACATAACATTGAGAAAATGAATACTTGACAATAATGGAAAGACTTCCAATTTGCTTTGTATTCAAAAGATGGAGTTAGACAATCCAAAATTTTAGTTGTCCCGAAACTCACAAAGTCCAAAAAATCCTTTAACAATCTCCCTTTCCACTATTTATAACATCCTATAAGTAAATACCTCATAAGCAACTCCAATCCCGAGTTAGCAACTAACTCTTTTTGCGCAAATTACAATGAGTTAATAACTTAAACATTTATGCACATAAAAAGTCAGCTTTCTAACCTTTCACTCCATGAGATAGAAAATCTCAAATTATAACAATAAGACTAAAAATAATACTTGATACTAACTAATCAAACCACAACAAAAAAGAATATACAAAGATGAAAACATGATATTAATTCTCAATATCATGGAGAAGCATGCTAGTTGATTATTGGATTTTGTTGAACTAGTGTTTTGGACTTGAACAACCTCTATGCTTTTAGAGCATCTACCATGAACTTGTATCTGGGAATGATCACATTGTTAATCTTCAATTTGGCAGTAGCTTGGCCATCCTGAATGTCAACCAAATCATGATAATATGAAAACATGTCACAAGCATCCAAAGGAACTGAAATAACACCGAGTCTCTTCATTCTATCTACATTTGAAATCTGCTAACTCAGTATTGATTCTATGATAAAACTTTCTTAAGAGCACCTGACTGTCCATTTGTTGAAACTACTCCTTTACTAATATATCACCAATAATGTTCATTGTGTTCTCTATTACCTTCATTTTTGTTTGTTCACAAGTTACCAAGAGTTTTTGATACTCACCTAGGCATTGCTTGATATTCTCCAATTTCCAAGTTATACTCTTACACCATGTACTAGATTGATTTTCTTCTTTATGGGAGAATACTTTCTCAGCAATGAGTACATCCATATCTATTTTAGCTTTTCTTTGGAATTCTTTCAAAGTATCTTGCCAAGATATTTCTTGTTCTATGGCATTCTTCAATTCTGTAGCAATTTCTTGTTCCTATACATCAAGTTTCATGTGAACATCCTTGACATTTTCAATGAAGTCTAATGTCTTTCACTTCATTTGATTAATCCATTCCTCTACCATTTTACTGTGTCTCCTGCATTTATGTATATTTTCAATCACCTTCTTTCAATAATTCCTTTAGCATGCATTAATGTCAAAGTTCATGCTAACTCCAACTGTGCATCTGAAGACTCCACAATAGATTTGATATAGGATGAGAGAACTTGTATATGTTGCTTTAGTTGATCCTTTGTTTCCTTATCTTTGTTTGCTTCGTCAACAAGAATAGCTATGGAAATTTCAAAATTTTGAACAACTCCCTCATGTGTTGTAGTTCCTAGATCCACCCTAGTCACAATAAAATCTACCTTACTAGCTTCACTTACATCTTTTTCAACAATAGGTTGGGCTACCTCAACACATATATTTCCTGATGAAGGACTAATTCCCAATCTAGATGCAACTTTTTTTTTCTTGAGTTTAGCTGTCCTGTGAAGTGCATTTGTAATCGCATCAAAACTAGGAGCTATCAACTGAACAATTCTCTTCTTATTTTGTAAGCTCTGTTGTAACTAAAATGATGAAGATAATGGAAATTATTCTTGATTATTCACAAATGTTGATGTTAAATATTTTGGATTCTTTGGAAAGAGTGGAGATTGAACTTCAGTATGGACATCATTCATTTCAGCTTCCTCATGAATGGCAAAATCATCATGTTGTGGTGATGAAATAATGATAGAAGGTGAGATAGAGGGAATTTGTTGATTATCCATGCTGGGAGGATGTTGAGGTGAAATACATTCTAACTTAGCTTCTAGCTCCCGGGCAAGATTCATTGTCTTTCCTTTTGTCTTTGACCTCTTTTTCTTAATGATAGAACTAACTTCACATGCCTTTGCAAGATCCTTTTTTTTTCTTGATCTTCTTCATCATTACCTCCCTTGAATATATTTTGGTGTAGACTCAAAGCTAGATTTGACCTTTGTGAATTAGTTGGAAGAGAAGAACTTCCTTGTGCACCACTTCTATCTTTTGAAGTATTACCTTTATGTGAAGGCTTGGTTGTTGTAACCTCAATCCTCTTACATTTAACCCATTCGAGTGTTCTTCGAACCACATAGGGTTATATTTCCTGGATGCTTCTTATCTCTCAAAGTGACCAATTTATGGGTGTAAGAGGAAAAAATTGAATCCTCTCAAAATAAAAATCATCGATCAAATCAGATTCATCATCCCAAATGCCATTCATATTTATTTTCATTTTGTAATCAACTATCTTCTTGATAGTGAGCCTCATCCAATCCCTTTTTTGTACCTCAAAATCATCTTCACAGTCTTGCGAGAAATCCTCTATATTAGGAAAGTGCTCAAATTTGGCACCAAGTTCCAACTCTCCTGCAGCATAACCTTTGCTATCAAAAGGAAACCTCATATCATAAGGGTACAAGTGAATATTTTATATAGACCTATTGATACTTTGAGCATCTAAGTGGCTCTCATAGCTGTAATAACCGACTCCAACGGGAAAAGAGATAATGTTTTTCCTTTTATTCTGGAAAATTTTGTTGACCTGTGCAATTTGCTTGCACACCTCATCAATGAGTATCAACTTATGTTTAACAAAACTTGGAAACATGAGAGGGCAGACATCATAGCCTCCTATCCTGATGTATGTGAACTTCAGAAACTCTATGAAGTAACTACCATATTTCTCTACCAACGATGTTGCTTCTAGAGAAATTCTGAGTCCAATGTTACCTTGTAGTTCTTTTACTGTTAACATAGTAAAGGCATCATTAACCCACCTGAAGTGATGATAGCTTTCCTCCAACTACAGTTGTGAATGATAATTGTAAATCTGAGTTTCATCATCATAAATGCCTTCAACATTCCACCCTATCCATTTCTTCATCCCAACAATGGTGTAAAAGAGATATGATGTCATATAGAAATTATAATTCTCTCAATTTGAGTAGTTGATCCCAAATATTATTACTAATTATCTTAGTCCAATTAATAAAATGTATGCCTTCATAGATGATATTGATGAACAAAAACATCCACCCCTCCAAGTCATTCGAATCCTCATTTCCTGTGACCCGGTTCAAGAAAATAACCATGTTTGTTATATCCTCCATCAACAGAGAGTTGTGTATTATCTTAGGAAGTTGTGTTTTCCCTCTTCTTGGTTTTGCTATTCATCTTCTAGTTATATTATTGAAACACTGGGTTTCATTATTGACAAAATAACTATTTGCATACTCTTTGTTTACCTCTGTGAATTGGTCTCTGAAAGGCAATCTGAATACTATGGAAATAGAGATTGGATCAAGTTTTGCCACTGCATTACCTTATATTGTCCTAATTTCTTTTGTCTCTAGATTAAATGCTTTCATGCATTCCAAAACTAATTTTTGGGCATTGGACTGATGTGGGGTACCATGCCACATGTGCCAATCCACTGTCTAACAACCTCTAAGTTGTCAAAGTTTTATCATTCTTTTCCATAGATTTCCAAAAATCCGGAAGGTTTACATTTCCCAATTTTATATCACCAATGTTTGGAAGTGTACATTTGAGAATGGTTGTGTAATCGGGACTATGAAACTTATACTTCATTATGACAGGGAAAAATATCACCCACTCAGGCCTATTTTGATGTATGCTCGTAACTAACTATACTTGCTGACATAACACATGTCACATCATGGTGCTTCGATAGATGCTGGAAAATTTTGAAGGCCATTTCAACAATGCATCACTTAAAACATACCCTACGAATTGCATTTTCTTTGGTCGCTACAACAAAGTCTATCATGCATATACAAATTTAAATATTTTATCCATTTATGACTATGAATTTGTAAAGTATTTCAAAGTGAACAAAATGATCACTATGTTCAATAATTGTGGAACATGCAACTGCGTTGTGAAGGGTTTATAATTATAAACAATTATCATTGCGATTAACTGTGAAACATGTCGCCAAAACATGACTCCTTATAAACATCTCGAGCAACATTATGTGTATATCCTATAATCATTGCCATCTCCCCGACTTCAGCATCATTGGCCAAAGCTGAAGCCGTGTTGGTATCTATCTCCTCCTAAGTTCCCACCAGGAATGACTCTTTCATCGCTAATGAGAAAGGCCAATCTCTCCTTTTTGGCAGAGGTGCTATCATTATCTGGCAAAGGTGCTATCCATTGCTGATTGGATCATATATTAAGATATCCAGATTATTGGATCATTTGATGCGAGTTGAGTCAGGTGTAAGGTTACGTAATCACATTGGGAAACTCCTTAGGTTCGTTTATCCTTTCATTGTGTTATCTAAAGTTTTAGATAACTCTAAATTATCTTAATGTTGTAACTTATTATTAACTCTCTTAATTATTATTATTATATAAAAAAAATAAAAAATATTTACACTCTATTTGAGTGTTTTTAACTTAAACCCTTAGGGGTTCCCTGGCGGGGCATTACACTTGGTATCAAAGCCCATGTTGCAACACTGGGATCTCTGGTTTTGCTTGTGCCCTTAGTTGGTGTGTGTGTGTCTACCTTATATTGTATGCTTGTCCTCCTTGATGTGAGGGTGTGATTGAACAAACCCTACTTGTGTGTAACGCGTGTGTTCACACCTTGTTTTCACCTTCTTGATGTGGGTGTTTTGGGAATGATTATAGGTGTTTTGTCTACTTATTGAGGTCTTGGTCTGCGATTTCTCTTACTCTGAAAGGGAGTCATATGTACCTCCATTTTCAATTTATTTTACTCTTTTGACTAATCCATCTGGGTTGGTTGGTAATATCTTGAATCTAAAAGTATGAAATGTGCTTGTTTATGGTTTGATCTATCTTAATGATTGTCCACTTGAAAGACTAGTATGGCAAATATTAATGCTTATTATGTAGTAAATTGAGTGATTATGACTCTTCCTCTTCTCTCTCTAGTAAATTAAAAGGAATTGATATGTGTAATTATCTCTTATTTAAGTTTTCTTATTGCAAGAGAAAGGATGATATATCTTGAGCCCTTGTGTGAGCCTTATAACATTTTTGTGTTTAGATTGAGAATAAGTTTTGGTTTGGGAGTTAATGTTTGGTTAATGATAGAAAATGGTATGTTGCATTAAAGGGTTCTCCATGTGCTTGGTAGGAGTAATATAATTAAATTCCATCTTAAGTAAGGTGCATTAAAATGCACATAGTTGATTTTGTGAAAATTGCTTGTTGTGAAAGGAATACCAAAAGAGGACATGTCGTAGTAGCTTCAGGAGTGTATTAATGTGCTCCTTGAAAGATTGTTTTATGTGCTTATTCAACTAGTGTGATTTAGGACCTACTAAGTGACGCACCATTTAACTTGCCTTGGATATAGATAATTGTCTTATTGTGTTTAAGAAAGAGTAAATGAAAGACTTGTTGAATTGTATGCATTAAATGAGTAAAATCTAGTAGATAGCTCTTCTTTTACCTTCTTGTCGTATTATAAACTTTCGATGTTAGATTTGATGTATTATTGTATTGTATTACGAATAGTGATTGTACTCAAGAAGACTTGTATTACAAAAAAAAAATTGTTTGTCTTGAATTCTTGTTCGGAAAACTAGAACATTATATTGCAACATCAATAATTGGAAATGTCATGCTAGGTTGTTTTGGCACCCTCCTAAAAGATAGCGAAATGAAAACCGTGCAACTAAAATGATAGACTTATATCTGAGCATATAGTGTGATCTTGTTGATCTTGTGTATTCGTAGGAAATAGTTGATTTTCCAACTCTCTCCCTCCTCTTGCCTAAAATATATGAATTGTTGCTTTTGAAATACTATTTAGAATGCAGTGATTTAAAGAAAATTCTTATAACGCATATGAAATTGTATGTTGCTTTGGGCTTCTAATTGAAAGGGGAAATTTTTTCGCCTTGGAAAAAGAAATTGCATAGTTAGTAATGTGAATGAAAATGCTTAGGGGAAATTGAGAAAGATATCAAAATGATGTTATTTCTTTGTGTAAATTTGAATTGTTGAGAATTTCAGTATGTGTATCTAGAGTAAACTTTATTTAGTGATTCATGTGTAGAGAATAATTAAAAATTAACTTAAGTATATGTTAGCATAGTGTAAGGTACTCCCCGTAAATGTGACTAAACCAGTAATGGTGCTATTCTGCGTGTGTTGTGAGAAAACCCGTACTTGTTTTGAGTGCCCATGGGATGGTGAAGTAATCAACCATGGGGAATATGTTTGCTTTTGAGTATGGGAAACCATACCTAGCTATGTGATGTTGCTTATTTGTTTCCTTATTGAGTGCCAACCCATGGGTTGTTGATAAGTTATTATGTGAAGGGGTAGTAGTAGAAGTCACCATTCCTTGACTAGTATGAGCAGCGTACGAGTAATGTCGACACAAAGCGACTTTAGCTTCCCTATTTTGAGGAAAAATATAGTTTCGTAATGAAACTGTAACATAAGTGAGCTCAATACTTCCCCTTGTGATGAACCGATCTATGAGGTTCATGTGTGCCAGCCTATTCCTGTCCGTAATTTTGAGCATATAGATGAATAGTTCTTGAGCATATTGATGGATTTTATTGGAGCATTTGTTGCCTTGTCTTCATGAGAGGCGTGTTATTTTTTTTTCTTACATAAGTTGCTAACTGACTAGTGTTGGTAGACTTGTGGGTAGACCTTAGCCATGTATACCTCTGGCTTATGGTGAGTATCCTGAGAGGAACATCGCTATGCGGGGTGTGACCGATGCATGCCTTATCTGCAAGGTACACTGCCATGCGGGATACGTCCATTGTGTGCCCTGTCTGCTTGGAGTATTGCCATGTCGTGCTGAGATACGATGCGGGATGTAGTAGACATTTCCATGCGGCCTACCGATAGGTATAGGGTAGAGCCATGCCGCATGAAGACGTGATGCGGGGTGATGTCGAGGTGCACATTGCCATGCCATGCGGATGTGTGATTTGGCCACACCACATGATGAGCTACTATGATAGCTAGATGATTGTCCTTTCCTTCCTCGTTGGTGGCTAGCTACTAGTCACGTAGTGATGTAATGTGCGCTTATGGTTTTCTTCTATTATTTATTTCCTTGTGGCCAGCAATTTATTTTATTTTGACCTCGATAGTTTAGCCACAAACTTGCAATCTTGATCTTACTTGATTTGATGTTGCAAATCCAGAAATTATTTTCTTGTCTTATTGTTGGAATTGACAATTATTATCTTTATTCTCTTGTACTTTCATGGCTAAACCGGTTTATCCTTGTTGTTTTCGTATGCTGGTCTTGTGTTGCAATGTGAATTCCTCTCCAAGAATGTAGGAGACGGTCTTGGATGAGTGTATACGAGGAAGTAGACGTAAGGAACCTTGAGGATGGAGGTATGTGAGGCTGTGAGATAGCTAGGATCCACTACCTACCTATGAGTGGTGACTATCTCTTGGAGGCTTAACACCTTACACAGCAAGGGATATTAACGAGGGACTTGTATGGAAGGTAGCACCGCTATGGTGTACCCTAGCACCATCAAGCCCTTGAGTGAGATGATGGATATTGATGATCATGTATTTGTCCTGAGAGCAGGCATAGAGATGTTGATCGTATATGTTACCCTTGACCAAGCATTAGACATGCTCACATGTGGCCTTTTGTGTTGTGCAAACCAGTCTTGTGGATGGTTATTATGTGTAATCGTGGATTTAAATGGTATTAACTTATTACTATGTTAAGGGGCATAGTCATTGGGAAGTTCTTATATGTCTAGAAAGTGTAAACAATTGAGTTCTTACATTGCTCTTATTTGTTGAAATGTTAACTTGGTTGTAGAAATTGATTTTTGAAGCTAGTTCTATGCGATAAAGTTTTGTGAAAGAGATGAATTGGTGAAAGAAATTGACCTTGAGAGCATATTGTAGACACCCAAAATTGTCATGTGTAATTAAATAAATATTTTATTTATTTAATTATCTAAGTCTAATTCTTCTATTAATTAAATAAATTTTTATTTATTTAATTAATTCATTTATCCTCTTCTAGCCTTATTTCTCATTTAAATAAATACATTTATTTATTTAAATTATCCCTTTCCTAAATTAAATAAATATTTTATTTATTTAATTGTCCTACTTCTTCTATTAATTAAATAAATATTTATTTATTTAATTAATTCATTATCTTTTTCTACACATGACACATGTCATTCATCTCTTAATTCCTACACTACCTACCTCTTTCATTATTTTGGTATTTCTTCTACCTACCCTCTAATCCTAGCCGACCTCTCTTTCTACACCTCTCAATCTTAACCCTCCATTTCCTATTGTGTCTTCTATTTAAGGAGATGCTTTCTTCATTATCAAACCCTAATCACTAACCCTAATGACTGATTTTGGAGTACTTGGATACACTATGATCCTACTTGCAACCACATTCCGTTCTTTGTTGAGCTCTTGTGCATATTAAAATCTGAGAGCAAATATATCAAGCAAGATCAATGGAGATAGGAAGAATGGAGATCAAAACCCTATTGGACATGTGATGGTATAATCTTTGTGATTTTGAGTTATTTGCATTATCTTAGGTAATCTCCATATGTTATGGTGGATCTTTGTTGATTGTTAGGCTAGGGTTTAGTGGTTGGATTCATTTAGCCTTTCAATATTGTTATTGTTGTTATCCATTTTCACCATAAACATTTTGGCACGCCCGGTGGGACCCTTGTCCCTTTGCATTTAACATTTTTGTTGCAGATTTCGCATTTTTGAAGTTGCAGATCGAACAATTTTCGACGACATTTTAGGTTTTTCCGCATCTGCGAGCGTTCGGATCGTGTTTTTGTGTTTCAGAAGCATCTGAAATATCATGAATCGCGTCTGTGTTTTTGCCAGATTTTATTTTTGTAGGTTTCTGGAACCGCGTCTGTGAATTAAAACCGCATCTGTGATTGATTTTATCGCGTCTGTGTTCGGGAAAGGCGTCTGCGTTACCTGAGCGCGTTTGTGTATCACAGAACAGTGTCTGTGTAATACAGACGCATTTGTGTCTGGTATAGAAGCGTTTGTGCTTTCTACTTTGCAAATTTGTCAAATTTTCTTTGATTCGGGTTTTCGGATTTTGTACTTAGGGTTTCAGATCTGGATTATTTTCGGCTAACCCTTGCAGATCTAGCTAACCAAGTTTGTGCAGCTTGCTTTGGAGGCAAAAACGTTTTTGTTGAAGGCCCCTTTTCACAAAGTCTTTTGGGTTTTCTAAAATTTACCTAACTTGTGTGCTTGCAGGAAGGGGTTATCATTTGAAACAACCCAAACTACTAACAATTTTGTTGCAGGGCCTTAGCTAGGGTTTTGTAGTTTTGTTGTGTGCCTTGTTTTCATAGATTAGCAAACACTTCAATTGGTGCACTAAAATTGAATCATTTTCTTTTGTGTCTTGAGCAATAGGCTCTTTTTGTTTAATCTTTAGAGGGCCTGTCTTCCCGTGTGGGCATTAGGACTACTAGTGAGAAGAGAAAAGTGGTAGCGAGGAAAACCCACCTCTTCCGAACCACTATAATCAAATGTATTCATGGTGAAAACTATGAATAACGTGTGCTGATTAGTTCATACCGACACTATGTCTCCCCATAAACCCGTTTGATCAAATTTATTTGATCATTTGTAGGGCGTAACCCCTACCGGCTGAGAGCCTTCTGTATTTACAGAGCTGAAAGTGCCGCATGTATGGCCACACGAGCAGATGCCCTTACTAGCACCTTTTTGTTTTAGAAGCCCAAATCCTTCTAGTTGTTGAGGCAGGAGGTCGGACCTCTGGTAGCGGCCCACACACATACGGTTCTTAGTAGAGATACAAAGTTCGCCATGGGGAGTTTTCATGGGGACTGATGCTTGGCTGACCCGAGAAGTGAGTGCCGAGGGTGGAGCCAGTGAGGTCAAGCATCTAAGTAACCGCTCTGAATAGCATAGCCTCGGGGGTAAAACCCCATGTGGGATCAACAACTATTGTCTTGGCCAGCCATAAGAATTGTGCTTGACTTATTTTAAACATTCAAAACATTCAAGACAAAACAACAAAACATTGTGTCTTTTGTGTTTCAAGTGTATGCAAAACAATTTTACATCAAACAACACACTTTCTTGGAGTCATTTTGGAGTCTAAACAGTTTGCAAACATTGGGTCATCAACATTGTGTCCTCTTGTCACGAAAAACAGTCAAACAATCGGATTTGGTCACAACAAAACAACTTCACACATTGGAAAAATTGCACTAAGGTTACAGAAACGCGTCTGTGTTTGTTTTAACCGCATCTGCATCATATAAGCACATCTGTGAAGGGCAGAATAGCGTCTGTGTTTTTAACAGCGTCTGTGTCAAATAGAGAGGCGTCTGTGTCTGGTAATCGCGTCTGTGAAGTATACAAAGGCGTCTGTGTCAGGAATTGAAAACTTTAACAGTCCAGCAAACAAAAGAAAATCAGTTTCGGCATACTTGAGCTTCCTAGGTTGTCTCTTCAGGTTTCATATAGCATTCAGCCTGTTCTAAAGTCTCATACAGTCCATCATTGCCTCACATCTCATTTTACATTCATACTTGTCTTAACTTGAGTCAAAAAGGTCACTTGCTTGTCCTCACTATACTCTTTCAACACACTACAAACTACTACACTTTGCTAAGTGGTCCCTCATCAAGGTTTCTTACCTTTGGGTCTCATTTGGTTTTACTTAGAGTCAAGGTCAGCTTACCTCATCAAGAGAAACTATCCTCTCTTTGGAAGTCACACCTACTCTACTACATACATACTTGGTCTTACACTTTGGACATTGCAAGTACACCTCAAGATTCATTTACATTCCATTTTACTCTTGGTCTTCCATACTCTTTTCATTTTCATCTAGTCTCTCACATCTTGGTCAAACACCTAGTTCATGGTTGAAACCCGCCTTCAAAAATCTAGGAGAATATCTAAAGAAGCTCAAGAATCCGTAAACATGAGTTCTTATGAGTATGACAATGATCTATTCTACAATCCTGAGCACACTACATTACCAGACATGAATGTTTATAGACATAATCCAAATGGGGAAAGCACAAACACTATAAACAACAATGCTACACATAATGACAATGTGGATAACTCTTCAATACTATCAGCAGACATAGAAGAATCCATAATGAATCCTCATTTCAATAGATTGGTTGAAGAGATAATGAGGAGAGATCGTCAATACTTTTTACACATGATGGCACAAAGTGGAGCTAAAATACCGCATGATTTTGACTTATCTCAACTTATAGAAAGTCGACCCTCATAACAAATTCAACCCAACATGGATCAAAGGAGACCAAATAGTGGAGGAAATAGGGGACCGAATGTGATGCCTGAGTCACCATCAGTTTTGCTTCAAAAGCCAGCAATCCCACATTCACAAGCTCAAACATATGATACTTACACTCAAAGACCATCATGGAGGCCTTATGCTCAAACACATGCTCAAGGTATGGATCAATCAAAACAAGTGGATACTCAAGGACATCCTCAAAATTTTGACACAAGGAGACCTCATGTCAAAATTGGGGGCAACACAATGGAAAATGAAAGGCCTATTGAATATGGTATATATGCACAAAATAGATATGGGGTCCCTCAACATGAAGTTATGCCAAGTGCTCCATACATGTCGCAACAATATAGACCTCCATATGGACATGTCTACGATCAGTATCATCCATACATGCAACAAGCTCCTCCTCAAATGGGCATTTCAAACATGGGGTATGCTACAAGAAATCAATCTCCTCCCAAGAATAATTTGGAGCAACAAATTAGGGATCTACAAAAGAAAATGGAGGACATGAGTACATCAAAACCTACATACACTATGAGAGATATATGTCCTTATCCCTTTGATAAGAGTATTCCAATGCCTCCGTTTCCTGCACACTTTGTGACACCAAAATTTGACAAATATAGAGGGAGAGGAGACCCCAAGGCACATATAAGACAATTCTTCACAGCTTGCATTGAGGTAGCGGCAGAAGAAACATACTTGATGAGGTTGCTCCCATAGAGCTTAGGCAATCAAGCTATGGAATGGTTTTCTCAATTACCTCCTGGTATTAAGTCATGGGGCGACTTGGCAGAGGCATTCATTCAGCATTTCTCTTACAACATTGAAACAGATGTCTCAGTTACTACCTTGTGCAATACAAAACAAAAGGAAGGAGAATCTTTTGCAACATTTTTACAAAGATGGAGAAACCTAGCTAGCAGATGCTCTTGCGAAATCCCGCAAAAACAGATGGTAGAAATGTTCACACAAAATGTTAACAAGGCTATTGGATATGATCTCAGGAAAGCTTGTTTGTCTACATTCAAGGATGTTATTGAAAAGGGCCTAGCAACAGAAAAAGTCTTAATTGAACAAGGAGTTATCAAACTATTCAAAGAAAACAAAGAAGACTTTAAAGGAAAGGACAAACCAAAATTTTGGAACAAGAATAAGAACACAGTTAATGATGGTGTTGTTGATGCCAACACAGTGAGACCCAAGTTTGTTTTTTCTGGATCAAGTCCTACCAACAATCAAGTGAACAATCAAACAACTTCTAAACCACGAAGGAAGTACACTCCATTGGGAGAGCCACTTGAATCAGTATTCAAAAAGCTTGTGGCAAACAAAGTGATCACAGTTCCAGATTTTCCTCCATATGAACCAAAGGTCAAACCAAATTGGTCGAATGATGATGAGTATTGTGAGTTTCATAAGAGCAAGGGTCATAAGATAAGTAATTGCCATCGATTGAAAAACATTGTGCAAGATCTCATTGATAGAGGAGATATTGAGATTGAGGGACATTCATCTAACCAAGAACATGAGATGTTTAAGGAACCATTCCCAAAACATGACAAAGGAAAAGGCAAAGTCACAGATGATCAAGCCAATTACACTAGAGCACCTTACAATTATGATTCTACTATCAATCACATCTCGATGGACAATCATATCTCTACTGTTACTATCAAGAACAAAAATCCTGAGAATCCTTCTCAGAGACCCAAGATTGTCCTAAAAGGTGTTGGCTCTTCATCTGAATCTACCTCTGAATGTCATGTTACAACTCGTCAAGGTAAAATCACGTTGCCAGGTGCCTCCACTAAGAATACCAATCCTTCATCAATCAAACCTGAGTATGACCTTGTAGAACAATTAGGGAAGACACCTACGCTCATCTCTATTCTTGAGCTCTTACGCATATCCCCCGCTCATAAAGCTATCCTTGACAAAATCTTGAGAGACACTACCGTTCCTACTGATCTGAACGTGGATCAGTTTCAAGCCATGGTGGGATACCTATCCGTTCCACACTCCCTTACATTCACAGAAGCCGATGATGCCTCCATAAGTCAGCCACATAATGCACCTTTACACATTGAAGCCTTCATACATAAACATCGAATAAAGCGAGTCCTGATAGATGGAGGAGCAGGTCTAAATATTTGTACATTGAGCACCATCAAACAATTGGGATAATCTGACAAAGCTATGAATTCTACAAACCAAATCACCATCAAGGCTTATGATGACGAAGAGCGTTCATCCAAGGGCACAGTTACCTTACCACTAAGAATCGGGCCAGTCACAAAGGATGTGGTTTGTCAAGTCCTAGATCTAGATCTCACATATACCATATTGCTAGGACGTCCTTGGATTCATGAAATGAGGGCAGTCCCATCAACATATCATCAATGCATTAAGTTTCCTCATAATGGAGTCGAGGTAATAGTCAATGGTGATCCAAATCCATTCATATATTGCAATAACTTGAGATCACATACTGAGACTATCATTCCCAGTAACCGTGAGGCTACTCCCTCTTCGGCATACATTGACCCTAAGTCATTAAAACCCTCGACATCCAAACAAGGTGAACTTAGAGGTAAGTTTCAAGACAAAGGCATGGGAGAATACACTTTGAATCAGACAATGTTTTTATGACAAGTCATGAGCTCTCCAAAAGAATATGGGAGGCCACATCCTAACAAGCAAATCTCCATCATGATACTCAAATGGGATCCTACCATCTTTCAAAGATGGGGCGAACTAGAAGAAGAAAATTTATATAAAATGCTCTATAGAGACATTGAAGAGGACACGCAAGATCAAATTATTATACCCTGTGAGAACTATGGCAAAGGCTTCAAAATTCTGCAAAGATTTGGGTATGATGGAAAAAGCCCTCTCGGGTTACGCAAAGAAGGTGTCATGGAGCCCTTACAACCTGAGCTAACTGCAAGAAGGGAACGCTCCAAGGGACTCGGTTTTCTGAATTCCAAGATTCACAATAAAAGAACAAAAGAGGCATGGCGAATCAAAGTGGCCGAAGTTCAACAAGAGGATTATTATTCCACAGATTCTAATAAGTGGGAATGGGGTTCAGACAAATCCTCCAGTGACTATGAGCTCACCGAGACATTCAGAGAGCCAGATGAACCTACAGAGGAGGAGGAATTTTACAAAAAGTTCAGAGTTGGTCAAGAACCAACCCATAAGGATCCCGCACAGTCTTCGTTTCAAGGTCCTAGGTTGAAATCACATAGGATGAGGACACCTGTCCTAGAAGGCGCTACTAGTGATGACAATTTGGATTCACTCACGATCGAAACTGATGAGGAGAGTGCCATCGATGACCTCAACGATTGCCTTGACATACCTGAATATAACCACATCTTCACCCTTTGTCCAGCAAACTTTGAAAACATTAATGACCTTCCCCTTGTTCACCCCCAACTCATTGATTGGGATGATGAAGGACCAGCACAATTTGATACATTTCAAAATGATGAAGCTATTGTCGACTATCTTGGCATTCGAGATGATCTTCACCCTAGAGACCACAAAGCAGGATACACCATAGAACTCAACAACATGGCATACTTCGGTGAGGGTGTCGGGCCTTCTAGTCACAAAAATGTGAAAATAAGAACAAAATAAGGGTCTTATGGTGAAAACCACACTGTGGCGCTATCTGACTCCAAAAAAGTAAAAAGAAAGGACGTATCTGAGGGTGAAAACCTCTCTGAGGCACCCGAAGATGGAAGGCTCGACATTCTCCCAGCATCATATGAGGAAAAATCATCCATGTTGGTAGAGGAGACTATAAAGACAAACATTGGTACAGAAGAGGTTCCACACAACATATTCCTGGCTCAATCCTTGATTAGAGGGCAAAATTCATAAGCTTCTTCAAGGAATGACAAATCAACTTTGCATGGTCATACGCTGATATGCCTGGATTAGATCCGGATCTGGTAATGCATCATTTGACTGTCAAACCGGTGGCAAAGCCAGTAAAACAGAAATTAAGGAAAATGCACCCGCAAGTGGCATTACTAGTCAAGGCAGAGCTGGAAAAATTATTGGATGTCAGTTTCATATGCCCAATTGATTACCCCGAATGGATCTCCAATCTAGTACCTGTCAGTAAACCAGATCGCAGCATAAGGATATGTACAGATTTCAGAGACATCAACAAAGCTTGTCTGAAAGATGACTTCCCATTACCAAACATTGACTTGATCGTTGATCTCACAGCAGGTCATGAAATGCTATCTTTAATGGACAGATTTTCTGGATATAATCAAATCAGGATTGTGCCTGAAGATCAACATAAAACATCATTCAATTGTCCATGGGGAACCTTCTGTTGGAATGTCATGCCTTTTGGGCTGAAAAATGCAGGCGCTACTTATCAAAGAGCGATGACCACTATTTTTCATGATCTCATGCACATAACAGTGGAAGATTATGTTGATGATCTCTTGGGAAAATCAATAGACAGAGATACACACTTGGACATACTTTCAGTTGTCTTTGATCGGCTGGAAAAATACAAAGTAAGATTAAATCCAAAGAAATGTGTCTTTGGAGTAACCTCAGGGAAGCTCCTAGGATTCATTGTGTCTAAAAGAGGAATCGAGGCCGATCCAGCAAAAGTCAAGGCTATCTTGGACATGCCGCCACCGAGGAACATCAGTCAACTTCGATCTTTACAAGGGAGACTCCAATCCATACGAAGATTCATAGCACAACTTGCAAATAAGTGTAACCCTTTCTAGCACCTGCTACGCAAAAACATCAAGTTCAAATGGGATGAGAACTGTCAACAGGCTTTTCAGGCGCTCAAAGATTATCTTTTGAACCCACCAGTTTTGATGCCACCAATTCCAGATCAACCTTTGTTACTCTACATATCAGCTACTCCAACGGCACTGGGGGCACTCTTAGCACAACAAATACCTAACGACAGGGAAAAAGCAGTATACTATATCAGTCATACACTGGTAGGATATGAGCTAAATTACACACCAATCGAGCGTGCTTGTCTTGCTGTGGTCTTTGCTTCACTAAAATTACGTCATTATATGCTCACTCACAAGACTAAGTTGATTGCCAGAATTGATCCACTAAAATATCTTCTCAACAAAGCTACACTTACTGGGCGGCTGGCCAAGTGGGTAATGATTCTGAGTGAATTTGACATCGAGTACATAGATAGAAAAGCAATAAAAGGACAAGCAATTGCAGATCAATTGGCAGATGCTCCCATGATAGATGATGTTCCTCTACAGTCAGAATTTCCAGATGAAGCAATTTTAACAATATCACATGTGAAGCCATGGTAACTATACTTTGATGGCTCATACACACATCATGGAGCAGGAGCAGGTATACTCTTTATAACTCCTCAAGGCGATTCTATACCAAAATCATACCGCTTATCATTTCCTTGCACCAACAATATAGCGGAATATGAGGCATTAACAACCGGATTAAGAATTGTAGTTCAGTGGAAGATCCAGGAACTTCGTGTTTTTGGGGATTCTCAACTTGTTATCCGTCAAGCAACTGATGATTACCAAACAAAAGATGAAAAATTACTGCCTTATAAACAAATGGTGGATGATCTGAAACAACACTTTACAAAGATAGACTTTGAGCAAATACCAAGAGAGCAGAATCACGCCGCAGATGCCATGGCTACAATTGCTTCATTGATTGATCTACCACAAAATGAGACCTGCTATGAGTTCCTGGTAGATAATCTGCTGATTCCTTCATATGAGATCACTCCTACAGAAATGATATGTGTTGTTGGTCCTGAATCCCAGTTATATGGTTCCATATTCACATACCTTCGTGACAATATCTTACCTCCCGATCTATCGAAAAATCAACGCCACACTTTCATTCGCCAATCCTCTCGATACGTCATTCTAGCTGATATCCTATACCGACGAGGTCTAGATGGCACCCTTCTTAGATGTTTAGAGAGTGACGAAGCTCAGATTGCGTTACGAGAAGTGCATGAAGGGATATGTGGTCCGCATACTAGTGGTCCTACCTTGGCCAAGAAACTCATCAGGACTGGATATTACTGGCCTACTATGGAAAAAGACTCATATCAGTTTGTCAAGAAGTGTAAGCAGTGTCAAATTCATGGAGACCTCATACATGCACCAGCACAAGAACTACAACCACTTGCATCTCCTTGGCCCTTTTGTCAGTGGGGACTCGATCTCATAGGCAAGATTCACCCTCCTTCTTCCAACGGTCATAAATTCATTATCACAGCCACAGAGTATTTCACAAAGTGGATTGAAGCCATGCCTCTCACACAAGTTACTGGGAAACAAATCGCTACCTTCATTTTGAACTACATCATTTGCCGATATGGTATTCCTAAGTCCATTATTACTGATAACGGGCGTCCCTTCAAAAATCAGGATGTTCGTGAACTCTGTGACCGCTTCCATATTTCCCATCGTTTCTCCACACCATATTACCCCCAAGGTAATGGCCAAGCTGAGGCATCTAACAAAACAATTCTCAAAATCCTTAAAAAGACAATCGACGACGCTGGCCGTAACTGGCATATCCAACTCAATCCTGCACTTTGGGCCTACCGTACAAGTGTCTGCACACCTACAGGAGCTACACCCTACTCACTTGTCTACGACGCTGAAGCCATCTTGCCTATTGAGGTCGAGTTACCTTCTCTACGGGTCTCCTTGAGAAACATAATCCATGATGAAGATTACAGGGTCTCTCGCTTACAAGAACTAGAACTGCTGGAGGAACGAAGACACACTGCTTTTAATCATCTCAAGGCTTACCAACAAAGAATGAGTCGCAGCTACAATCACAAAGTTAAGCCTCGCACATTTGAAGTAGGTGACTTAGTCCTCAGAGAGAACCCCAAGAATCAGCAAGACAGAGATAAGAAGGGCAAGTTCGAACCAAATTGGCTTGGTCCGTACATCATCACAGCGGTATATGGATCTGGGGCATATCAGCTCTCAACTACAGAAGGTGAACCTTTGGAGGATCCTATCAACAGCATGCACCTTCGCAGGTTCTACACATAGCTCTTCGGAACATCCTAATTCAAAAATACAAAAAAAAATTATAAAACAAAAAAAATCGTCACTTGGTGAAAACCTGGCAAACAGGCGCCTTGTGACAACAAAAAAATTGAAAAATCAAAAAAAAGTAAAGAGAAATAATTTCATCCAATGGTGAAAACCACTTCAGTGGCGCCCTAGGCAAGTACCATGGTGAAAACTGGGTCACCAGTGCCATGCGTAGAGACTTTGCTCCTCCCTCTTTCAGGATTCTCTTTCATCTTTCACTTTGCACACACTCACAACCTATTCATTCACAATAAACTTACCCATTCCCATCATGGCTTGTTATTGATCTACCTAAGATTGGTTAGCCATCCATAACCCTCCCTTTTCACTCCCTTTCCATCCATAATAAATCAGATCCTATCTGTGGCTAAGGCAAATCCTACGTCTAGTAATGGGTGTGGAACTGAGAACATCACATGTTTCGAGGAGTACAGTTTCTTCCAGCTTTCTTCAAGTCTATCCGCGCACAATCCGCAATAAAGCAACATTTGCATCACAAATCCACAATAAAATTCCATCTTCTCCACAATAAAGTATCAGTTTCATGGATTCAGTTAGTTTCAAATGAGACACAGCAGCAACAATGAGCTTCAACAAAATCAAATCTTTCAACAGACTCAGACAACATATGGTTCAGTGCTATCTATCCTTTTTGTGAAAGTGAACATTGTGACCACAATCGAATAAGACTTATACAAGTGACAAGGGACACTAAACTTGAGGACTACAGTGGATGTTGGTGTCGAGTCTTGGTTTTCTTTTGATTTTATCTTTTTGGTGACATGTCTTTTAGCTTTTCCAGGATGTCTTTGACTAGAGATTCTATCTCCAGGATGTCTTTGACTAGAAAGGCGAGGATGGGGTATCGTCACCTATTTTCTTTGCTGTCTGTAGATTGTCTTTTAGTAATGCTATGACTTGTCCAAGGATATGAGGACACTGTGAGTCTAGTGTGAACTGGGGCATTCCTTGTTTGTGACTGTCTTATCTCCATGCAAACAGGTATAATGACTTTCTGGGTCGAACATATGCCTCGATTGTCATAACCTACTTGCCATAATAAAGCTCAATGATGATAACGCACAAGAAGCTCTTTCACATTCATATCTTCTGTCTTTCATCCCCCCTTTCTTGATTGACTTCCATCGTCCTTCTTGAGTCCGCGTAGCCCGCTATCACATGACTGAGTATAATGACACACCAAAAATATTTGCATTTCATGTAGCTGCACCTACATTACCACATATAAGCATCTCATACATACATATAGATATCACAACTGCATCACATCCTGCACACAACACCTATTAGCACAATTTACATCTGCATTATCATATTCATCTGCATTACATACATTCACATTTGCATCATGCATCACATATACAACATAAAAGAACAAAAATATATTGCATGGCATCATATAAGCATCCATATCATAAAACATGTATCACATAAAGAACATCTCATCACATAAGGTACACATGCATATAGCTACCGCAAAAATGATGAATAATCTCAGATATAATCAAAAGTGTCATGATACAATGATGTCAAAAGAATCATATGGCTACAAAATCACCCGCAGGTGTCTACAATACAAAAATGGTACATATACTGATACAAGGGGAGCCCTCTATGGCTATGATGAACTCCCTCCCTCGGAGCCGCCTAGCCTCGACGGACACTGAGCTGTAGATGGACCTACTCCGGGATCACCTTGCCTGTCTGGTGGTGGTGGAGGACCCATGACCCCACCACTAGATGCCTGCCTCCTACGACTCCCTCCCGTAGCCATCGCTATATGCGATGGTCTATGGAAGCTCCTCGCTCGCTGATCCGCTGGCACTGCACCATAGTACAGGTCCCTCCAATAACCTATCTCCTCTTCGGCTCGTAGCACATATGCATAGCCTGCCCCTGCATCCTCTGTCGCCTGCCTCCCTACCCTCAGAGCTGTCTCGGCCTCAGTATATTGCTGGATGGCCTGGTCCCTCTCTCGCTCTGTATCTCGGAGCCTGATCCTGAGGCGATCCCTCTCCCGATCCAACTCCTGGATCTTGTCTGCCTAGCCCTGGCAGATCTCTCTCAGCTCTAGCAGCTCATCCTCCTCAGGATCTCCACCCTCAGCCTCGGCCTGTGGCTCCTCCTCTGCAGGTGCCTGCACCTATGCCTCCCCCTGTACCTATCTAGGTGCCTGAACTGGTGCCTGTCTCTGTACATGCCGGGGAACCTGTACCTGTGCCTGTACTGGCACCTATCGCTGCACCTATCCCTGCCTCTGTCCCTGTGCTGCTGGTACCTGCAGGGGCAATCCACCTCGACCCCTCACCACCTGGGCTGCTCCCTCCTATCCTCCCTCCCTCCGAGGTGCCACCCGCCTCTCCCCCACTACTCCCCTCCACCTCCGTCGGCCCCTACCTCCATCCCCTCCACCATCATCATCATCATCCCCTCCAACCTCTCCCTCCAGCAGCTCTCCAGGATCTGTCAACCTCGAAAATGGATGCTCTGCCCAATACGCAGCATACTCTGTGTCCATCCCTGCATCCTCCACCTCTGGCCACATATCCCAAGGTAGTGGCATCATCTCTATCATCTGTGTCATGGCCTAATCATACGACAACAGTGGTCCGAACTGAGCCTGATCCCTGACTATGCGTGCATACATGCCCGAGCCTCGCGGCATCCTCTGGATCCTGCCGAATTGTCTCCCAACCATGTCAACCAGCTGTCTCTTCAGTATGTAGGGCGTACGCCCAATCAGATACCTACTCCTAAATGTATAGGGCAGCTCCACGGCATCATCCTCCCACTCCTCGCACCCCAGGTACGGCCTCTAGATGACCATGTCAATGTCATCTATAACCCGCCTCCAATGCTCCAGCCGGCCAATCTGAGGCTGTGACGTAATCATATCATACAAATGTACAAAACTCCGTCCATGTCCTCTGCCCCTGAAATGAATAGGCCGTGTGATAGGAAGGTGCTCATATGCCCACACCTATAACAGAGTCACTCCGCAACCCAGTCCCACTGATCCGTGATAGACAAACTGATGCAGCTCATAATATAAGTGTGCCAGGACACATGGCCCCCATGCATATCTGGGGTGCTCAGTCACCAATATCTCCAATGCTCCTCCCCAGCCCACTGCCAATCCCCGTGTAGCCCTGTCTGGACACAAGAAACCACTGATGGCTCCTCCAATAACAGCTGGTAACGCTAAACCTGTCGCGGTCATGGTATCCCATGCCACGTGACCTGCTCTCATCTCCAACCCGGGATCCTGGAATACCCATCTCAGAGCCTCCCTGTCTCCATCTCCATCATATGGAATCAGCTCTCCATCGATCGGTATGTGCAGTATCCTATAGACATCCTCGAGCGTCACTGTCATCTCCCCCATAGGTAAGTGAAACGTGCAAGTCTCGGAGTGCCATCTCTCCGCCAGTGCAGTCAGCAAACCAATGTTTGCCCGAAACTCGGGCACATATAGCACATGTCTGAGACCCATCTCCTCAATAGCAATCCTATCCTGAATCGAAAACTCTGGTTGCAATCTCTGCGTGGACGGGAACCTCTCCCGTGACTCTAGCATAGGCAGATACTCCTGCAGTCAAACAATCGAATCATGTCAGTTATCATGACATTCACTGTTTATCACAAAATGCTACTTGCTATCTAAATGCATTTGGTTATCTATCCTAAGTAACACTCCCTGTTCATCACAAAGTGCTGCTATCTATCCTAGTAGTGCTCCCTGTTCATCACAAAGTACTACGTGTGTGACATTCCCTGTTCATCACAAAGTGTTACTCACATTCGCACTCCCTGTTCATCACAAAGTGCTGCCTATCCTGTTGCTCCCTGTTCATCACAAAGTGCCTTGATCTATCCTAGTCTTCCTAGAGGACCTGCTTGAGTGTATCCTCTCAGCAGCTTATCCAATCGACAGCATATGTTCATCACAGAACTGCCGATTTGACCTAACAGACCAAAACCATGCATTTTTGACACACAAACGCGCTTTAAACTCATAAACGCGTTTATAGACTACACAAATGCGCTTCTGCAACACAGACGCGCTTTTTGAACACATACGTGCCTAAATACTTCATAAATGCAGCCAGGGAACATAGACACCCCTAAAGGGCACAAACGTGTCTGGAATTCGCAAACGCGCCCGCATTCATCACAAACGCGGTCCCAGGCATAGACGCGCCTGGACTAGACACAGACGCGCCCGTTGGACACAGACGCGCCTGGCACTGACACAGACGCGGTTCTACGTTTTTGCATTTTTTCACTACCTTATTCCTAGTGCATTTATTGCTACCTATTAAACATTAATGACAAAAAATTGAAATGCGTGAAGGCACAAGGAGGTTTTCGGGTACTTATCGGCTCTCCTGCATCTGCTAGTTGCTGAAATCGGCGAACGCGGTCGAATCTGTGTACGAAAGCCATCGCTGCTGACTGCTACTGCTCTTTTCTCGCTCTGCACTGTGATCTCGTGAAGGTATAGATGACAATGAGGATGTCTTTTGCCCGTGGTCTATCTTATAGCCTACCCTAGCCCTCACCCTCATTTCCCGAGTCAGTATTCTTCATCCTATGACTTTGTCACTTTATTCGGTCAACCCATTCTAGCCTTTCTTTCTTATCGAGAGATTGTCTGCAATCTTTTCAGACATTTTCATCCAATCTCTCGAGGGGGCATATTATTCCCATACTGGGGCAACTCTGTATCAGTTCATCTTATCTTCTTTGAAACAATGCGACAAACCGCATTGTCTCAAAGAGGGGCAAAATGTAGACACCCAAAATTGTCATGTGTAATTAAATAAATATTTTATTTATTTAATTATCTAAGCCTAATTCTTCTATTAATTAAATAAATTTTTATTTATTTAATTAATTCATTTATCCTCTTCTAGCCTTATTTCTCATTTAAATAAATACATTTATTTATTTAAATTATCCCTTTCCTAAATTAAATAAATATTTTATTTATTTAATTGTCCTACTTCTTCTATTAATTAAATAAATATTTATTTATTTAATTAATTCATTATCTTTTTCTACACATGACACATGTCATTCATCTCTTAATTCCTACACTACCTACCTCTTTCATTATTTTGATATTTCTTCTACCTACCCTCTAATCCTAGCCGACCTCTCTTTCTACACCTCTCAATCTTAACCCTCCATTTCCTATTGTGTCTTCTATTTAAGGAGATGCTTTCTTCATTATCAAACCCTAATCACTAACCCTAATGAATGATTTTGGAGTACTTGGCTACACTATGATCCTACTTGCAACCACATTCCGTTCTTTGTTGAGCTCTTGTACATATTAAAATCTGAGAGCAAATATATCAAGCAAGATCAATGGAGATAGGAAGAATGGAGATCAAAACCCTATTGGACATGTGATGGTATAATCTTTGTGATTTTGAGTTATTTGCATTATCTTAGGTAATCTCCATATGTTATGGTGGATCTTTGTTGATTGTTAGGCTAGGGTTTAGTGGTTGGATTCATTTAGCCTTTCAATATTGTTATTGTTGTTATCCATTTTCACCATAAACACATATTTTCTTGTCATGCTTGATAAATGAGTATGATAACTGTGTCTATATATTTTAATTGCTTTAATTTGGTGTAATAAAAAGGGAAAATTCTCATTCTCTACTATGATTGTGTGTAAATTCTAGAATATTTTAAGATGTGAATGATGTTAGATGCATTTTGTTAATGGATAATGACATTCGTAGAGGATTTATAAATAATGTTCTAAAATGTTGACAAAATAGTTGTTTGTGCAAATTGATAATTGTTAATTGAGTTTAAGGGCTAATACATGTTGCATGACTTCCATTTAGCCTTGCGACTTCCAGGAGTAAGTCGGAACCTAGGGGGGGAGAATGTAATGCCCCTACCCTAGTCGGACTTGTAAAACCCATTTGACCTTGATTGACTTCCTATGTGGCATTCTTGAATGGTAGGTTAACCGTGATGCAATGTGTAGTTTAGATAATATAAATAATTGAGCATACCTATTATTGTGCTCTTGCATCGATTCTTGTGTAAATGTAATTATTTCCTAACTCTTGTGATAAATCTCGAGCTAACACCTTCATTGAATATGTATATGTATACATATGCTTGCGTGATTCATGGGTGCAGGAGATTGCAGGTACAACACCACCTAGGGCAAGGTTCATCTCCTTCGGAATTCGCGAGGTTGAGTAAACCTCCTCCATCCTCAGAATTCGGATTTGGGGGTCATAAAACTCTCGTCTTGCCTTAGCCATGGTCAGGTGAGCGTCGTGTGTGGTTCGTGGGGCTTTTTTTTAATTGGGTTGCGTGTCATGTGATTTGGTGGACTTCCTCGATTTGCATGCCTTGCGCGGGGTAAGTGGAGTTTGTTATCCTAAGTATTTAATTCAATTTAATGAGGAGATGTACGCATTAGTAATTTAGAAATTTAAAATAGGTAGTTTCTTTTATATGATTAATCGTTAATTTAAAGAGATCGCTTTAATTATAATTGTAGCAAGCTTAAAGTATTTAACTTGAATTAATGTGTTCATTTACGCATTAGTAGTTGAGAAAATTAGAATAAATAGATTTCTTTCATGAGATTAGTCACTCATTAAAAAAGGTCGCTTTATTATGTTGTAGCGAGTTAATTTAATAGTTAATTTTTTTTTTTTAAATAACGAAATTCAATGAGTTATGCGTTTTAGAAAGGAAAGATTTAAAGTCATTGGGAAATAGAAATAAATTAATCATTTTCGCATTTTGAAAGAAAAAGGGTAAATTTTATTATTTAAAAGAAATTATTTTCTTTTTACTTGTAAAGCTGATATAGTATAAAGGATTGATTTTTGGAAATTTAAATTAATCTAAATGCCTTACCCTAGTCAATAGTTTTGAAATATAATGTAGGCCTAAATTAACATTGAGAAATTAAAATTTAAAACTAAATAAGAGATAGAAGCATTTTAATTTTAATTAGAAAAGCGAGTTAGATTTATTGAGTAGTGGAAAAGAATGATTTCCATTTTCATTTTCTTTTATTTTAAAAAATAAATGCTTATATTCGAAATTGGAAATTAGGTCAAAAAAGAGGGGTTTCTCATTTAACCTAGTTTTTGAAATATTTTTGGGGGGTTCTTTTTTTTGGTCATCCTTTTGGAAAAAAAAAAAAATGGTTTTGGAAGGGAGATTGGGGATTTTGGAAAAAGATGGAGTTTTACAACAGTAGATTTGGGGGCTCATCATCAACAATCCTTCCAGGAAAGCTTATTGAGGTAGGAATCTCTTTTATCGATTTGATTAAGTTCTTTTTAACAAGAAAAAAGGGAGAAAAGGGGCTTGTATGTTTTTCTTGCAATTTCGGTTTTCAGATTCTCCATTGTTATCCATGAGTAAGTTTTATTATAGAAATTTGTTAAAGATTAGCTTTGTTGGATCTTTGTGTGAGAGGTGAGCTTCCTTGTGCAAAAGATTTGCTAAATGGGTGGGTTATTCAACAATTTCCTCTATTGTTTTGAAACCCTTGACATTCTGTGATAAATGGAAAATGGGGGTTTTTACGTTTTGTTCTAGTTATTTCGTTCATGTTTATTTCAAAAAAAAATAGTTCCCCAGTTGGTTGTTTATTTTGAGCAATCTGGAAAATATATGGACTGTGATTTTCTTTAAAAAATGGGAGATTGTATATGGACTGTGATTTTCTTTCAAAAATGGGAGGTTGCTAGAAAATATATGGACTGTGATTTTCTTCAAAAAAAAAAAAAAGGGATTGCTGGAAAATGCTTTAAATCCCTGTCTCAGACTGTGTGGTGTGTAATGGGGATTTGTTATTTTTTTTTTATTATTACTAATTGTATATGCTATAACAAAAGAAAAATAAATTAAAAAAAATTATAAACCCCATGGCTGGCAGTCGGTAGCAACTACTACCAATTGGTAGCGAACTGCTACCATTTGGTAGCAGCGCTACCAATGGTAGCATGGGCTACCAAGGGGGTGGGGAGGCGGGGGGGGGCACGTGGGTGTCCACGCAGGTACCTTCCCTTTTCTTTTTTTTTGAAAATTAATTTTTTTTTTTATTATTTATATTTTTTCTATTATTATATATAAATTGTTAAATATATATATATATATAAAACAAAAAAAAGAAAAAAGAAAATCAAATTAATAATTGAATTTAAATTTAGCTTAAGAGATTTAAATTCAGTTTCTCCTATATTATTTAATTCCAAATTATTAAATAATATTTGGATTTTGGATAATCAACACTTAGTAAATCCATACTTTAATACAAGTTAGTAATTTCATATTGATTATGTCATGCTCAGGTTAATACATAGTATTAACATGGACTAAGTATTAATGGTGGATTAATGTGAATTTTTAAATAAAAGTTAATTTAAGCAAACCCATAAACTTGAATGACATTAATGGTTAAAACGATATGGTAAACGAATACCTCTACCGGATAATGCCTATGCAGATTTAAATTTCTATAATAGAATTTGGTTATGTAATGGTAAGACTTGATATGCTAGTGTTTGGTCATTAGTTGGTCAAGCCCCTAGTTAGGGTACCATCAGACAAGGGAATCTAAGTTTGTGTTTTTTTTTCTTTATGGTTCAATTTGACCTTCTTCTAAAAGGGATCACTATGTAATAATCAATCGAGGTAGATGTTGTATAGTGGATGTGTTCGCCTAAAGGGCAGAGATGTAAAAGACATGTAAATTATGTAATCTTAACAATATTAAATGCCAGAGGGGTCTTGCAGTTGAGCAGACCCAGAGATGTAGCCCTTTAGGGGTGAACTCCGAGATCATACCCATGTTATGTGATGCCTTGTCTCTTTACTTCATACTCTAAGTTATCATGTATGGTTGTTATCTTGTATAAGTGTATGATGGGAATTTAATGAGACTAGATCAAAGTGCACAAAAGTAGACATCTTGATAAATGTAGTAATCAGGTTCATAAAACATTGTAAATTATGATTATGGAAAAAAATATTTTGTTTATGTTAAGTAAAAGCAGTAATAGTGGAAAGAATCTCGCTAGGTTACCATTATTGTTTTAGCTTGATATAAATTGGTAAATCAAATGAATGTGAATGGGTAACAAAGTTAGAATTAATGTTGTAATTTCTAAGTTGAAATCTAAAGGATGAACATCATATAGGTATTTACTTTTTTATCTTAGTAAATGAGCATCACCATGCTAATTATATTTCACTATATTGGATGAATTTGTTTAGTTATTTCACGTTTTATTTTTAACAAATAATCCTTACCAAATTAACTTGATAATTGGGTGAGCTCAACTATTTATCCATAATTATAACCCTAATAAAAGAATCTCTTTATGATTGCTAAAATTGAACTGAAAAGCGAAGTATTCGTATAGTTGTTTATATCTTAATCTTAGTAAATGTATCTTTTCATATTATCTTCATTTAACTAAAAAGAGTGACATGCAATAAGATAGTTATATTTTAATCCTAATGGAAGAACATAGTGATAATTGGGTGAGCTCAACTATTTATCCATAATTATAACCCTAATAAAAGAATCTCTTTATGAATGCTAAAATTGAACTGAAAAGGGAAGTATTCGTATAGTTGTTTATATCTTAATCTTAGTAAATGTATCTTTTCATATTATCTTCATTTAACTAAAAAGAGTGACATGCAATAAGATAGTTATATTTTAATCCTAATGGAAGAACATCACTATGAACTTATATTTTAATCTTGTAATGATGAATATCATCTTGCTAACTATATTTTAATTTAAAGGATGAACTCATGTGTTCCTAATACATTTTCACCTTAATGAATTTAGTCCATCTATTAGCATTATTAAAACTCCAATGAATGAACTCTATGGCTACTTACATTTTATCCTCCATAAAAGAACTACGACTCATTAGTTGGTTATGCTTGAATTCAAATGAAGGAACCTTACTCTATTAATGGTAGTTTAATCCTTAATGAATGAATTCACATCTTATTAACCATACTTTTAATTATAAAGGATGATAACAATTGTGGGTGGTTACCTTAAACCCAAATGAATGAACTTCGTGATATTAGTCATATTGAACCTTATGGGTGGCCTCTTAGTATAATTATGTTTTAAAGTGCATTGAGTAAATAACCTCACGATGGCCTCCTATCCACCCAAAGTAAATGAGCGCTTCCTAAATTCTAAGACGTCAATTTATCGAACATAAATATATGTCCATGTCTTATGCATTATATTGTAATTAAGATATCCAGCTTATTGGATCATTTGACGTGAGTTGAGTCAGGTGTAAGGTTACGTAATCACGTTGGGAAACTCCTTAGGTTCGTTTATCCTTTCGCTGTGTTATCTAAAGTTTTAGATAACTCCAAATTATCTTAATGTTGTAACTTATTATTAACTCTCTTAATTATTATTATTATATAAAAAAAATAAAAATATATTTACACTCTATTTGAGTGTTTTTAACTTAAACCCTTAGGGTTTTCCTCGCGGGGCATTACACACAACTTTCAATTGGTAAGGAGTTAGGCTCTAAAATTTGAAACATGCCTTCAAGGTAGGAATATGAGAATATACCATCGTTTAGTCCTCATGATGAAACCTAGGGTGAGGGATTTTAATTGTTTTAGAGTGAGTGACATCAAAATTTGAAAATTTAAAATATAGCAAACTGTAAACTAGGTTTAGGCAAAAATTGGTCATATGGCACAAAATGATGCTTAGGACATATTCACAAAGTGATTTCCCTCAGTTCTTTGTAATTTTCAAAACTCATCCATTTTTCACATTTTGACTGACATATTTATGATTGACGATAATGTAGGTTAAGAATGACAACCTTGGATCACATGCTCACTCATTCTGCAAAGACACATAATTGAGCCTTCATACAACATTGGGACAAATTTGAAGTTCAAATTTTGGGTATTTCAGATATGGGGCAACACACATGTACTCGTTGTACCTAAATGAGCACACACACTAGTGGCAGCTTCCCAAGGTGAGATTCAATATTTTTTCAAAGGACCTAGTTTGTGAGTTCTAGAGGGGTTATGGCATGTGTAGTTTCAGAGGATGCCTAAAAGACCAACTTAGGGCATTATAATTTTTCAATCCTAATGACGTTATGCAAATTTGTTCATCATCCTTATTCCCATAGCATCAATGAACATGTTTGTCTGTTCTCCAGTCTTTAGGGGGATGTCTAGTTAATTTTCCACGGTGGTTCTAGAGGCCATTTAACTTGTTTTAAGCACTAAGAAAAAATATTAGGTTTTGGATTTTATTGGTTTCCCACTTCATGTTTTCACTTGAGATGTATTCAATTGTGGTTTTAAGGCTTTCATGGGTGAAGTGGTATCAAATTAAAAAAAAGGTCAGGCCCACAAGGGAACCCAATATGCATTATAATATTACAAGGTCATTTGAGATTCAATTTTAAAAGTTTATTATTTAAATAGTTTCTTGGTTTAAATAATAATATGATTTATGAATTATGAAGTGAATTGTGATTCTAAAGTGAGAATGGGAGGTGAATAATATGTTTGAGTAAGGTTGAATAATTTTGATGTGGTAATACCATTAAAGGAATTTGTGGGCCCCTTTTTATTATTACCGTTAAATTTTTATTTGCTACATACCCACAAAAGATAGAGGAGAGAGAAGGGATGGATGAGATAGCTGGGTAACCCTGTCATCCTGTAAGAAATTTAGGGTTTCAATGGGAGTTGTGTGGGAGTGGAAGGAGCGCTCAGATGCTAGGATTTTGGAAAGTATCTTGAGGTGTGTCTTTTCCCTTCTTGCGGAATATGGCATGTTGGTGCACAACATAATAAATGGTTATGGATAATACTTCAAGGAGTCTTTGTGTAGCTCAAGAAAGAATTTTGATTCAATTTTGTCGATATTGAGTATCTGCTTTGTGGAGGGTAATTTTTTCAATTTTAGCCTGTGAATCATTTTCCTTTTGATTATGTTGATTCTCCTCTCTATGAGGCGTCATTTGGTGGTGAAGGCTTGATTGCTATGTCCATTATGATTGGAGATTACAACTTTTGTTTTGTTGTTTCATATTTCTTTTTGAAGCTGATTTACCATTCTTGAATGTTGGCTAAAGTTTTGATTCAAATGAATGGCTGCAATTAGTGTGAATTGTGCTTGCATAGTCAAATGAATTGCAGTTCACTTCAAAACATAGAGATAAAAGCCAATGGGTGAGTTTTTAATCTTCTCTATCTTCACTAAAATGTATCGATTTTGCACCATATTGGCTTGGTTAAAATGGCATGAGGCACATTTTTAGCAGCAAAGTGGTTCAAGGTATGATGAAATAATTGTAGTTGCCTTATCTAAAAAGTTAGAAATCATTTGAACCTACTATGGATTTCACGGATCGAGAAGATACATAATGGTGTTGATAAAAGTTTGATGAATGTGGAATGATTAATCACTCAGGTATGAAGAGTGGAGAACACAATAAGGGATGTTGTCTTGATCTCTGTTTTGGAAGAGCAGTTATAAATGGGATGTGCATAATTTTTGAATATCATGTTTCCCAATGCGTATAACATCTTATTGCCATGACATCTTGTATAAAAATCACTCAGTATATTGTGTTCTAGGCAACACTTTTTTTTCCCTCAAGTGGCTTATTGGAACAAAAGTGGTAGTGTCTAAAGTATATCAAGGAAGGATTTCATCATAGCAATAGGTTGCAGGTAGGTGAAGTTGCAAGCGATCAATTGAAATCTAGAGATAATATAGGCAATCTAGATAATGCAATGAAATTGCAAGCAACTAAATTCAAGGTGAAAAAGCTAAAGCCAAATATGCCAATTTTGGGAAAGGAAGTTGTAATTGCAATGGTATTTTTTGAGAAAAAAAACAACAATGATTGACTCTTCAACACTTGATTTCCATGGTTGGAGTTGAACGTACATACAACCCTAGAGCAGCACAAATTATTGATGAGGTTCTTAAAGAGATGGCTTCCAAATGACAGCATGTTGTATCTGCACCCTCTATTGTTGTTGATAATATCTCTTCCCCCACCCCCACTCTCCATCATATGATCAAGAAAACCTTACCAGTACTCACAGTTCTCAAAATTTAATCTTTGATAAATATGCTGAGAATATTATCTTTTTTTTTAATGAGAGGTTATACATGCATTTCAAGCTAAGACTGATGTGAAACTTAGCCTAGTTGTTGGTGATTGTGTTGTTCATCAGATGTCTGATTGAACAAAGTTTGAAATGATCTCTCTCTAATAAAAAGATGTGTCAAGATGATGGGAGGATGCTGAAAATGACAACACATGTAGCAAGTTACAAATGGCATTCACTCACACATAGGAGAAAATTCAACCCAAGTATTTTTTTTTCACAAAAGCATGTCAACTAGATAAAAGATAAAAGAACATGTGGGAATCTCATCAAAAAGGGGGAATTGTTGTTACAGAATACGTTTTCATCTAGTGTCTGGTATAATTCATAGTTGTTCTTGATAAAAGGGGGTAAAGATGTTACAATTTAATTATTTTAACAAAAGGCTTAAGTATTCAGTTAGTTTCGTAGCCAATGGTAATTTTCAGTTGCAATAAATAGATTTGTCACCAAGTGCAAAATAATTTCATGGGAACAGGAAGTGGTAATTATTTCAATGGCAAAGACAAATTAAGTCAAAATTATAAAGTGCAAATAGGTAAGTGTTGAGTGGGATATTATTTTTGAAAGGATGATAAATCAGCAACTAAATATTTTTACATAAGTGAGATATGTTTTCACAGGAACAAAAAGCAAGGCAAGGCAAAGAAGAAAAAATTTGTTTTGTAAGAGTGTAGATTGAAGACAAAGGACATGAAAAATGTTGTATAAATTAGATTTTGAGGAAGAGACAGATGTCAATTACAGTTCAATCCATCTGAAGCTTCTTATCTTTTTTAGATTTCTTCTCTTTTGCATTTGTGGGGGTTCGATTCTGAGTGCATTATCAATTTTAGGTACATTTCTCGGCAATAAGGCCAATTAGACTTAGGAAGTCTCAATAAATTCAAATAAAAGGATGAATTAATCATAGTAGTGACATATAGTTCAATATGCATTTCATATTATGTGTATATGTCTCTCTGTTAGCATCTCCTCGATACATTGTGATATTTTTTAAATCTCAAAGATAAACGATTATTCTGTTTTCCATTACATATTTATTGTAATGAATATTTGGTTATTGGCTTCTACTTGGTTCCAATTGTATGTTAAGGGTATGGTCATTATGTTGAGGAATATTGAAGTAGATATTAGCATTGTGTTGTCATTGATGTCAACCGGTACAGGATGTTACCAGTATCACTGACATTGATGCCAACTAGTGAACAAGAGGTTGTTGGCATTAGAGTTTGATGTCAACCGGTATAGAAGGTGGACTGGTATGGGAGAAGAGTTGATGTGTTGTCATTAGAGACCATCTTCTTGCAGATGAAAGAACCGGCATGTACAGGTTTGTTTGATGTACAATAATGTGACCACTCTGTAAAAGGGTTGTTGATATTGTGTTGCATACAACCGGGATGAAGAGATTACATGATGGGAATTGATTGTGCTGATGTGGTAGAATGCTATTTGGTTCACATCAACACCGAAGGAAAAGTGTGAGAAGGTCACCAGATTGCTAGTGTAAGGATAACTAGCAGGACACCCACCAGATGAAGAAGCTATCACAAGCTAGGTGATAGGTTGATAGAGTATGTTCCCTCAATGTGCAAGATGACATATGTCATCTGAATGATGTATCCTCCCCTCAGTAATGTCTCTTGTATCGGAAAAATGATTCCTTGAGATAGACAAGTGATTGAATGCAGAGACCGATTGTACAAGTGGAAGATGAGGAAGCCTCTAGAGCATGAGATCATAATGCACACTGGATAAGAAATTGAAAACAAGGTGTGCTACCAGGATAGTGAAGGAAGAATGAGGATTTGAGATGGTGTGTTTGTTAGCTTGACAAACCAAATGAGAGGAGAATCAATTTGATGAAGAAGGATGCTAATAAGTTTGCAAAAATATACATAATGATACCAAAATGCAGATGAAGGGCAGTGAATAACGGTTGGTGTTTGATGACTTGGTGCCATCAATGTGTCTCACCGGAAAGAAGGAAAGTATGTTTTCCACTGGCAGACACATCTACCAAATTCTACATTGGTGATACTTGACATGTTATGTTAACTGGTGAAACATCATAAAAGAGACAAGGAAGATAAGGTTCTCACCTGATAAAGGGAAATGTAGAAAACTGAAGGTTAAGGAGGGTGTGATCAGAGATACACACCTGATAAGAATTTTAAGAAGGTGTGTTGAGCTACCACTAGTGTAGATCAAATGGAGGATGATGACATCGATTCGTCTAGGTAATTACCGGTAAACAAGGATACCAACATGCTTCTGAGTGAGAAGAATGTGAAAGAGTGGAAGACCTTCATCTGATGGAGTTACACATGCTGAGTTACTCCTGATAGTTGTTGAGGACTGGCATGGTTGATGCCTAGTTGATATACTACACTAGAAAGGTTAAGTTGGTGTTAGCATGAAGGTTTACTGGCAAGATGTTATGTGTCGGTAGGGTATGTCAACCGATAGATGAAACTGGTTATATGTGTGATCGGTGACTAGGAATGAACCGATAGTGATGCCACATGAAGAAGAAGTGGAAAACCTACATGAAGTAGCAGATGATACATGCACAGGTTAGTGAAGTGAGGTCAATGAGGTTGGTCCGATATTAATGGAGACTACAAATCACAAGGTGGAGTTGCAGAGGTGTGGCTCGAGATCAAATAGATAGCTGACATCTAGGATAGATTGATTATGCAAATCAGAGTTGGAGAAAGAAACAGCTGAGCCATTTATGGCTATTGACTCAAGTGTGTCGACAGACCGATTGCAGATTGCCAAAGATAGAAGGTGTGATCAAGAAGGCACGTTAATGGCAGAGGTGTACAGTTGGTTGTCAAGGTGATTAGATCGGGCAAGATCTGATTGGATTTGGTTTTCGTCGAGGATGATGAGGAATCCCTAACTACCTAGGATTTGAATGTGTTTTTTGCAGGAAAAATAGGCTATAAAAATGCAGGCCAAAGACATAGTTGACTTTCTGCTAAATAGAAGAAGATAGTGTTGCTACGAAGTAATTGGGAGTATGAGAAAATCAGTCCAAGTACTAATCAAGCATCTGAGAGGAGACTGGGTGTGAGGAGGAGAACTAGGTTGAAGTGTTCAACTGGTAACAAAACTGACAGTGTCCATACCGGTAGAGCAGAAGTGAAGGAAGCTCTAGAGAACCCAGACATAGAACCAACAGAGTATAGTACTGGAAAAGAGCAGAGTAGTGAGGAGGAGATCCAGTAGAGAAGAACAGAGGAGAGGTGAACTAGTAGAGTTTATCGACAAGCAAAGAAGCAGATGAGAGCAGCAGAAGAGTGAACTGGTGTAGTTGAGAAAGTGTCTCATCGGCAGAAACAAATTGTGAGTAGAGGTTGCAAAACTCTTTTGTAACCAAGTTATTACTTTTGTATTTGAATGATCATTATGATCACTAAGTTGTAGCTTAGTGTAGTGGTTGTAGCTCCTTTGGGTTGTAGCCTATAAATCAGTTAGGGGTTGGTGCTCCTTGGGTTGGTGCCCTAAATCATGGGTTGTAGCTCCTTGGGTTGTATCCCTAAACATTGTAACAAAGCTGTGATTGTGAGGATAGATTGGAGCAGTAGACTCCAGCAACATTGCTCCCTGAGGTTTTTCCCTTCTTGGGTTTTCCTCGTACATGCTGGTGTTATGTGATGATCCTCTATGTGTGATTGTATTTGTGATGAAGTCTGCACACTAATCGATAAGTCTTCATTGTGTTAGATCCCATAACCATTATACACAAATACGTTAGTTAAAGGGAAAAAGATTAAGAACCACTGATTCACCCCCCTCTCAATGGTGCATTGTGTCTAACAATTGGAATCAGAGCCTAGGTTCCCAGTCAGACAAACTTTCTCCAGCTTGGGTAGATTCTGGCTTAAGGACACAATGATTTGTTAAGTGTCAATCCCTGCTCTAGTTTTTAATGGATCAAACTATGCTTTTTGGAGTTGTAGAATGGAAGTCTTCATATCCTCCCTAGGGTATGATGTCTGGATGGCAGTTGTTAATGGTCTCCCTAGGTATGTCATTCCTCCCTCTGAATCTAAAGATGAAAGAAGATGCATGTGTAATGAAGAATCCATGAAGGCCATAGTCAGTGGTCTCACCGGTGATGTTCTCTCACAGGTGGATAGATGCAAATCAGAAAAGATTCTATGGGATAGACTGAAGAAGCTATATGGAAATGAACCCTGCACCATTGAATCAACTTGTGAGAGTGAGAAGAACTTTGCAGCAGATACATGTGTAGATGATAGAGGCAGTTCTGATTGTTGCAGCTGCAACGATGATGAGAAGACTCATCCTTTCATGGCCCATGAGACAGACATTGAGATTCACACATCAAAAGGGGACAATGTCGATAGATCCCACCGGTATGATGTGTTTGACAATGACACTGAAAATGAAGAAGAAGAAGGAGACAAGGTAAATAGATCTAGCCAGAAAGATCTATTTGGAAATGATGATGAAGAAGAAGAAGATGTAGAAGTAGATTTTGAGTGTGAACTGGAAAGTGCTCTAGAAGAGCTTCAAAATGTTAGAAATGATTTCAATAACTATAAAAGATTAGTTCATGAGGATTGCAGCTAGTTGAGAACCTACCTTGAAGTATCAACCGAAAAGGTTGGTTTATTGACCACTCAACTAGAAGAGACAAAAAGATTGATTGATGATTTGAAATCAGTCTTGGACTCCAAGGAAAATGAAATGGAGAATCTGAGAAATGAATACAAGTTGTTTAAGAATGTTGCAATTTTTTATCAAAACCGGTTGATTAGATGCCTTGAAGAATTTGAGAAATGTATCTCAGAGTTAAAGACTCAACAAAAAGACACCAAGGAATGCAGGTGCAAAGATCTAAATGCTGAGCTAGAGACAAAGGATAAACAACATCAACAGATAATAGTTGAAATGGAGTTCCTTAGGAAAGAACTTGAGAAATGTCAAGATGAGCTCAAGTTGAGGATGAAGAATGGTGTTGCATGGAGAAATAATGTAGATATGAAAGGAAAAGGAAAGATGAGGAAATACAATGTTATCGGTAGCATGAATAGGAGAAGACCTCCTACTGGTAGAAGACAAAGAAATGTTGCTGCCACCAACTCAAGACAAGCATGGTAGAAGAAGAGATCTGATGGAAGATCTGCAAAGAATGGACAACCCTGGATCCATTCCCAGAGAAGCAGAAATATAGATGCCAAACTGGTAAGAACACCTCATGTTTAGCATAACAAATTTGTAAGTAATAAGCATCCTCTCTCTAGTTATTGTTTTGGATGTAAATATTATCGCAATAGGGAAGAAGAGTGTAGAATGAGGTCTAGGAATAGACATAGTATTCTTCCTAGGTATAATAAATTAGATGGCTATAGATTTCATGCATATGAGCACAATGCATCTAGGGGTAGAAGCATGCATACCCCCTCTCTCGGTATTGCTAATGTTGTATGTTATAACTGCAATAGACATTGCTATAGAAGTTATGATTGTAGGAGAAAGAACTTGCAGTCCTATGGCAATCAAAAAATCAATCATGATTAGTATAAGAGAAATTACAGAGGATATGAGAAACATAGACCTGCATGGAACAAGATGAGTGGTGTTCCTGCTCAAGCAAGGTATCCAAGGAGACCGGCAGATGGCTACAATGACATGACAAGAAGAAGAAGAGAGAACTGGTACAATAGAAGGTTCCCAAATCATGAGATTAGCATTGATGCTTTGTGCTACTATAGCACTACTTCCTATCTTGGTGCTAAATCCAGAAGTAGAAGGATCAATCAGCAGCAGAAGAAGAAACCTTCTCCCCAGACTGAAAAGGGGAAGAAAAGCGAGACCAAGCAGACATGGAGGAAGAAACAGGAAAATAGGACCATGGACTAGCACTGTGCACTCAATGCATAGGTGATGTCTCCTATAGTTTAAAGGAGATGTAGAACTCAGGGGGAGTTACATATTGACCAGATCATTCACCCCTTAGTTGAAAATGGACAAGAAGATGAATATGTTGCTATCGGTAA
Source organism: Cryptomeria japonica (assembly GCF_030272615.1). NCBI lineage: Eukaryota > Viridiplantae > Streptophyta > Pinopsida > Cupressales > Cupressaceae > Cryptomeria > Cryptomeria japonica. Next base: position 633,815,039 of record NC_081414.1, read on the forward strand.
GAGGAAGAAAATGAGATGGCAGTGTGTGTGTAGTTGTCATCTTGACTACACATGGAATATGGTTTACTGCTACATGTGAAATGAATGGTGCAGAGGAAATTGGAACCAGGAAATCAAGGCAAAAAGGAAAGTGTCGCAATGGAGACAAGATACTGTTTACCTACCGGTATATCATATCCAAGTTCTTTGTAGCCTATACCAGGAATCTGCTTGGTTATATGTAGCATCAGACATACTAGTAGATTTCCAAACATGAAGGTTCCTTTCTTGTCCTTCTTAATCTTTCCTAAGTTGTCAATTAATTCATCCTTTAACCACTCACATACATCAATCTTTGCATTATCTGTGACCATATCATAAGCACTCTTAATGCATAAACTTGAAACTGAATTAAGTCTATTTGCATGAGTAGCTTTATACCCTAATATCATGCTGATAAATCTCACATTAATGTCTATTACATCATTTACTCTTAAGGACCTTTTATCGGATGTGGCACCAGTTAGGTTTGTAACTAGGTTATTGGATACCTTCTTAGTTTTGTCTGGTCTTTTACCGGTGGTCGGTAACCCTGTGACAGCTTTCACAGCTTCCTTAGTGATTTTGTAGATTGCATCTAGCCAGAAAAATTTACCATGTACCCTGCTTAAGACTATCCTAATCACATCCTTGGGAAATTCAGGAATGCTAAGGATCTCTGTAAATCCTAGGGTTTCATTGATCTTGTGTTCATCTTTTACATTGTCGGATTTATCACATATCATAGTTTTAAACATGGTTTTAATTTCTTCATCTCCTAGTTCCTCAATGTTGCAGTGAATGTAAATTCTGGGGTCTTCAGCATAAACAACTCCCTTAGGAATTTGAGAAAAAGCACCTAAGGTATCATCTTTCTTTGCTACCTTGGGAACTAATTGAAATACGGGCCTAGGTCTTTTTATCACTTCGACAATAGTAGGGTTTTCTATATATTCAATTGCAAAGGTGGATGCCATGATAAAATAACTTTTACTGCCTTTAGGATAGATGATTGCTTGAAGTGTTCTTGCCTCTTGCTCGAAAATGCCTTAGCTCGGGATCTTCGCGCTCTTCGCAGGTTTGAAATCTCGGTGAAATGGAATGGAGCCAAAACTTTAAATTTATATTATCTTTTCACCATCTACCATATTAAATGCATGTCGGTTAAGTATTCACTTAACATTGTCTATGGTAACAAGTAATTTCCAACTTCTTATCTCTAACCGAGGGAATAATAGCACATGTGTCATTATATTGCCAAACCCTCAAGGAAACTTTCTTCAATTTGATGTAGAACTTCCTGCCGGTGGAGCATTACTTTGTCCTACTGGTGAAGCATCACTCTATCCTATCGGTGAAGCATTGATTGGTTCTACCGGTGGAGGAGTATTCCCAATATTTAGATCAGCTTTTCTAATCCATTGTTTTGAGAATTCTTGCTTAACCTCTTCAACTTTTTCTTTACCTTTCAAGCTATAACTTTTGTTGTCTACCGGTGATCCTTTACTTCTACAGAATTTTTCAATATGCCCAATCTTGTTACATGCATAACAAATCACATTATTCTTTTGAATAGCTTTCCCATAACCTATGCTGGTTTGTGTTCTGCATTGATTAGATAAATGTCCAAATCTTCCACAAACATAACATCTCACATTCATTCTACAATTTTCAAAGTTGTGACCAACTTTGTTGCATTTTGTACATTGATGAGTGGGTGTGTTGATATTCTGATAATTTCTAGATCTACATCCATTTGCTCAATGACCATACTTATTACAGTTAAATCATTTTCTATTAAATTTATAATCATTAGGTTGTCTTACCAGTTTGTTGTGATCTTGAGTATTTGCAGTACCGGAGCTTTCACCAATTTCAAAGCCAATTCTAGAAGTTTCACCTTTAGGCTTTTTATTCTTCATCAAGGTGCCAAGTTCCTCTGAGCTTTTCTTGAATTTTTCTTTATGTTGATTTGCAGTTTCTAGTTCTTTTTCTAAGACTTCTTTCTGTCTCATTAGTTCATTGGAGTCATTCTGAGTATGCATCAGATCTATCTTCAACATGTCATTTTCATAGCTAAGTCTTGTGTTCTCATTTGCTGCATCACTTAGTCTTCTGGTCATTTCTTCTTCATTCTTCTTCCTATCCTCAATCTCTTTGCAAAATCTCATAGACATATCCTCCATCTGATTCTTTGTTGTCATGTTCTCTTGTTTCAGCTTGCTTATCTGATCATTAAGTGATTCCTTTTCATCATTCTCATTCTACAACTTTTAACAAAGTTCTCTTCTCTTATTTCTTGCAATAGTAAGATTCTCTTGAAGTTCCTGAATGATATCTTGAGCTACCCTTAAATCGTCTTCTAGTTTGATATTTTTCAATTTCTCTACATCATAGTCTGAAAGAGCTCCTTCAAGTTGCTTCATCAGATTTTCCATCTTTACCGATGTCAAGATCTTCCGCAAGCTGTTAGGCTTCAAAAAATAGAGGACCAGGCTCTGATACCAATTGTTAGGAGTCCCACAGATACTGAGAGGGGGGGGTGAATTGGTATCTATCCGGTAATTAGATTTTCTTAACCTAAAACATGCAGAATATATTATAACAGTGTACTTGTATGCAAGAAATAATGTAATAAATAGAATTAAGAACATCCACATGAAAAACACATCATAACACAAGGATTTAACGAGGAAACCCGGTGTGGGAAAAACCTCGGTGGGATTTGTGACCCACAATATTCACTCACTGGCCAATAAGAGAATAATACTTACAATAGGGGCCTGCACATGCAGGAAGGCCACCTACCTAGAGCTCACTGCTCAATGGGAAGTCTCACTGACTTACAATGTGGATTATACAAATCTAATATCTTGTACTGCTTTACAATAGCATCTATAATGCCTGTTCCAGTACCGGTTGCTGCTCTGCTTCTTACATAAAACCTTCAACCTATATTTCGCATAATAGGTCTGCCTTAATATTTTGCATACATCACTTTGTTCACTTACTTCCTTCTTACATTATTTCAAAATGTCTACAATGATCTCTTTTATATATAAGAGTCATTTTACAACATGCCAAGTCGGCTTACAATTTTTTTACAACAATAAACAAAATATAATATAACAAAATCCTGTCGGCCTTTGTGCCGGTATGCTTCCTTTCTTTGTGCCGGTGTTGGTGTCCTGGGTGCCGGTGTAGAGTGTGATCTGCTGATGCCAGTGCACTATCTTGCTGGTATAATTCCTTGTCGGTGCCATAGGATTGCAAGGTTGCCATCAATGACAAAACCTTCAATCACCTATAATGTCTCATTGGAGTGTGCATATGCAACAAACTCCCCCTTTGGCATTGATGGCAACACTCATGAGAAATTTCAAAAGTGTATCCAAAAATTATCAAAAATGTGAAGTCCAAAAAAATGTTACAAAAAGAAATGTGTGTGCTCCCCCTGAGCATATGATTCCGATGATGTTGAATTTTCTCATCCCACTACTCCCCCTTTGGCATCAATGACAAAGGTTGTCAAGATTTCAATAGAGTTTGTAGTTTCACCTTTGTTACTGGGTAGTTACAATTTGAAATAGATCCACCAAAATCAAGTTTATACTCTCCATGAACTTTTAACTATCTCTTATTGTTGTCTCTGTTCTCTTAACCCGGTGAGATGCTGCAAATGCTCTGCTGGTGTTTTCTGTCCCTATATTAGTGCCTCAGATACTTCCTTCCGTAGTGATGCTAGATAGTCCAAACTTGAACTTAGTTTTAATCTCAGATGCTTTGCCTTATTCACTATTCTTTCTTTTTCTCTTTCCAATTTCAGTAAATCTTCCTCAAAATTTGTTATCTTTTGTTCAAAAACTGATAGTGTATCCAGTGAGTTGACAAAATTATCTGCAAGTTTATTGATTTCATCTTGTACCTTGCTCATCTTCTTGTCTATATCTACAGTCAAAAGGTTTGTCTTACTGGTGTCTTTGTACAAAGTTTTGTACTCTTTCAATAAATTACACAGTTCTGGTAGAAGTGTGTCAAAATCTCTGTTACACTTCTTTATTTGCTCATCAAAGAATTTCTGCTTTTCAATTTCTACTTTATCCTTCAGTGTCTCTTCCTTTATTTTCTCAATGTTTTCTATGATATATTTACACAAGGTATCAAGTTGTCCTAAAGAATATTTATTGTCTAAATTATAGTTAGGAGCAATTACCTTCAAAATTGGTATGGTATCATCTATTGCCTTATAAGCTTGTGAGCTACAGTCTGTTCTTTTTAATTGAATCTAATAGTACCTCAGTCACATTAGTTGATTTGTAGCCTGATGATGAACCAACATTTTGAGTACCGCCAGTGGAAGTAACCAAGCTTGTATTGACCTCTGGTAGGTATGTTTGTGTCTGTATTTCTTTAAGCAATTGTTTTTCTACTTCTCTAGATGTCGGTGGCACTGTTTCCTTTTGTTCCTGTTCCTGTTCAAGAGCCTTTTGCTCTGTTTGTTTCTCTGTTTGTTGCATTGTCTTAGTCTAAGTCTGAGTTTCTACCTTTTTCTCTTTGTCATCTATCGGTTTCTCCTGTGTGTTATCAGTTTACTCAGCTACCGGAGGCTCACTAGCCATTTCAGTCTTATCAGTTGTATCTTTGTCTACCACAATGTTGATTTTTTGAGTATCAACATCCACAGTATATAAGACTTCAGGATTAGGATTACCATCCTCTACATCCATACTTTCAACTATCGGTTGATCTTTTGTAGTTGTTGTTTTTACTGGTGGAGTAATCAAAGGAGGTGGGGGTAAGTTGTCTTTAACCTTAATACTAGGTGGTCCACCAACTTTACCTTTACCCTTGTCTCTTTCTTTCTGATATACCTTTATAGGTTTGGGGTTCCTGTATTCTTCTTGTTTTTCTTCTTCAACTAGGAATATATCCCATCCATTTTCTGTCTCCTCAGTCACCTCATTAACTCTTGCAACCATTAAAGCAATGTGCCGGTGTGCAGTAGAAAATATTGACCAGTTCGCTTGAGCAATTAGGTCATCAATTTCTTTGGGTGAATTCACTGGATATACAACAAGTAGCTTTTCAATCTTTATTTTCTTGTCCAGTTCGATAACTGCTTGTCTTCTTGCTTCCAGTCTCTTAAATAGTTCATCTTTATATTTGTCGACAATCTTTTGTGATAACCTGATTCTTTTCTTCATTTTGGCCTTTAGTGCTTGAAAGAAATCATGGATATTGTTTTCCTTGTCTTCTCCCATGTTATTGAATAGTTTTGTTAACTGTTTACCTACCGGTATATCATATCCAAGTTCTTTGTAGCCTATACTAAGAACCTGCTTGGTTATATGTAGCATCAGACATACTAGCAGATTTCCAAACCTGAAGGTTCCTTTCTTGTCCTTCTTAATCTTTCCTAAGTTGTCAATTAATTCATCCTTTAACCACTCACATACATCAATCTTTGCATTATCTGTGACCATATCATAAGCACTCTTAATGCATAAACTTGAAACTGAATTAAGTCTATTTGCATGAGTAGCTTTATACCCTAGTATCATGCTAATAAATCTCACATTAATGTCTGTTACATCATTTACTCTTAAGGACCTTTTATCGGATGTGGCACCAGTTAGGTTTGTAACTAGGTCATTGGATACCTTCTTAGTTTTTTTTGGTCTTTTACCAATGGTCGGTAACCCTGTGACAGCTTTCACAACTTCCTTAGTGATTTTGTAGATTGCATCTAGCCAGAAAAATTCACCATGTACCTTGCTTAAGACTATCCTAATCACATCCTTGGGGAATTCAAGAATGCTAAGGATCTCTGTAAATCCTAGGGTTTTAATGATCTTGTGTTCATCTTTTACATTGCCAGATTTATCACATATCATAGTTTTAAACATGGTTTTAATCTCTTCATCTCCTAGTTCCTCAATGTTGCAGTGAATGTAAATTCTGGTGTCTTCAGCATAAACAACTCCCTTAGGAATTTCAGAAAAAGTACCTAAGGTATCATCTTTCTTTTCTACCTTGAGAACTAATTGAAATATGGGCCTAGGTCCTTTCATCACTTCGACAACAGTAGGGTTTGCTACATATTCAATTGCAGAGGTGGATGCCATGATAAAATACATTTTACTACCTTTAGGATGGATGATTGATTGAAGTGTTCTTGCCTCTTGCTCGAAAATGCCTTAGCTTAGAATCTTCGCGCTCTTCGTAGGTTTGAAATCTCGATGAAATGGAATGGAGCCAAAACCTCAAATTTATAGTATCTTTTCACCATCTACCATATTAAATGCATGTCGGTTAAGTATTCACTTAACATTGTCTGCCAGTAACAAGTAATTTCCAACTTCTTATCTCTAACTGAGGGAATAATAGCACATGTGTCATTAGATTGCCAAACCCTCAAGGAAACTTTCTTCAATTTGATGAAGAACTTCCTGCCGGTGGAGCATTGCTTTGTCCTGCCGGTGAAGCATCACTCTGTCTTGTCAGTGAAGCATTGATTGGTTCTACCAATGGAGGAGTATTCCCAATATTTAGATCATCTTTTCTAATCCATTGTTTTGAGAATTCTTGCTTAACCTCTTAAACTTTTTCTTTACCTTTCAAGCTATAACTTTTGTTGTCTACTAGTGATCCTTTACTTCTACAAAATTTTGCAATATGCCCAATCTTGTTACATGCATAACAAGTCACATTATCCTTTTGAATAGCTTTCCCATAACCTATGTCGGTTTGTGTTTTGCATTGATTAGATAAATGTCCAAATCTTCCACAAACATAACATCTCACATTCATTCTGCAATTTTCAGAGTTGTGACCAACTTTGTTGCATTTTGAACATTGACGAGTGGGTGTGTTGATATTCTGATAATTTCTAGATCTACATTCATTTTCTTTATGACCATACTTATTATACTTAAAGCATTTTCCATTGAATTTATAAGCATTAGGTTATCTTACTGGTTTGCTGTGATCCTGAGTATTTGCAGTGCCGGAGCTTTCACCGATTTCAAAGCCAATTCCAGAAGTGTCACCTTTAGGTTTTTGATTCTTCATCCAGGTGCCAAGTTCCTTTGAGCTTTTCTTGAATTTTTCTTTATGTTGATTTGCAGTTTCTAGTTCTCTTTCTAAGACTTCTTTCTATCTCATCAGTTCATTGGAGTCATTCTGAGTATGCATCAGATCTATCTTCAACATGTCATTTTCATAGCTAAGTCTTGTGTTCTCATTTGCTGCATCACTTAGTCTTCTGGTCAATTCTTCTTCATTCTTCTTCCTATCCTCAATCTCTTTGCAAAATCTCATAGTCATATCCTGCATCTAATTCTTTGTTGTCATGTTCTCTTGTTTCAGCTTGCTTATCTGATCATTAAGTGATTCCTTTTCATCATTCTCATTCTGCAACTTTTCACAAAGTTTTCTTCTCTTATTTCTTGCAATAGTAAGATTCTCTTGAAGTGCCTGAATGATATCCTGAGCTTCCCTTAAATCATCTTCTAGTTTGATATTTTTCAATTTCTCTGCATCATAGTCTGAAAGAGCTCCTTCAAGTTGCTTCATCAAATTTTCCATCTTTACCGGTGTCAAGATCTTCCTCAAGCTGTTAGGCTTTAGAAAATAGAGGACCAGGCTCTAATACCAATTGTTAGGAGTCCCACAGATACTGAGAGGGAGGGGTGAATCAGTATCTATCCGGTAATTAGAATTTCTTAACTTAAAACATGCAGAACATATTATAATAGTGTACTGGTATGCAAGAAATAATGTAATAAATAGAATTAAGAACATCCACATGAAAAGCACACCATAACACAAGGATTTAACGAGGAAACCCGGTGTGGGAAAAACCTCGGTGGGATTTGTGACCCACAATATTCACTCACTGGCCAATAAGAGAATATTACTTACAATAGGGGCCTGCACATGCAGGAAGGCCAACTGCCTAGAGCTCACTGCTCAATGGGAAGTCTCACTAACTTACAATGTGGATTATACAAATCCAATATCTTGTACTGCTTTACAATAGCATCTATAATGCCTGATCCAGTATCGGTTGCTACTCTACTTCTTACATAAACCCTTCAACCTATATTTTGCAAAATAGGTCTACCTTAATATTTCACATACATCACTTTGTTCACTTACTTTTTTCCTTACATTATTTCAAAATGTCTACAATGATCTCTTTTATATATAAGAGTCATTTTACAACATACCAAGTCGGCTTACAAAGTTTTTACAACAATAAACAAAATATAATATAACAAAATCCTGTCGGCCTCTATGCCAGTATACTTCCTTTCTTTGTGCCGATGCCGGTGTCCTAAGTGCCGGTGTAGATTGTGATCTGTTGATGCCAGTGCACTATCTTGCCGGTATAATGCCTTGCCGGTGCCATAGGATTGCAAGGTTGCCATCAATGACAAAACCGTCAATCAGCTACAATGTCTCATTGGAGTGTGCATATGCCAACACCTATAACCTGTATAGACATATAAGTTAGTTACAGGGAAAAAGATGAAGAACCACTGATTTACCCCCATCTCTGTGGTGCATTGTGTCTAACAGTTTATTGACAAGGTTTCCTTTTGTTGGTTTCATTGCTGTAAACAATGATGTTTAATAACCATTGAACATGTGTTAGGTTGTTATATGGCGGAGATTATCATAATTTGATTCTACAATGGATTGAGCATTAGTCTAACTTGTTTCTATTTGTTTATATCTTGAATGGAAATATCTTTAAATTTGAAAAATATTTCATTTAAGTTCTATCTTATTTTATAAATTATTGTAATCATCATGTTCTTTGTGCTACTTAATGAAGGTTTCCCAAGATTTGAGCCAATGTTGAGTAATATTTCATGTTTGTTGGCATATTTTGGTGAGATCATTATTTGTTAAGCAATATCATGTTGGGTGTATGTGTGAATCTTTAGGTGTTTCTAAAAGGGTCATCCCCCTAAGTCTTACAAACCCTAAAGTGCAAGGGATTTCAATCTTATGACTAAATCTCATCCATTAGCCAAATCCAACCCTGAGTCTAAGCATATGAAAGTATCTAGTCTTTAGGATTTAGAGGATCTATTAATTTGAGAACCAACAGATTGGCGACTCTGCTAGGGAATAGTGACATGTCTTTGAGAAAAAAGTCAAGAATTTTAACATGTGTTTCAAATCTTGAAGGGTTTTCATCTTGGAAGATGTTTTGTTGCAGCATATGTAAATAATTAATTAAAGCGACTCTATTGTTTGAAACTACCTAGAAGATTAAATCAGATTGTAAAGGTCCTTCTCTTTCTTACAATTCCTTCCTCTACAAGGGGTTGGGCGACTCTGTTTCAATAACTTGATGAAAGTGTGAAGAAGTTCTAGATCTAGGAAAATATTCAATTAGGAAAGAATGCTAGTAGCTGTTGGATTTTTTCCAAGTATTCCTATTCTAGTTTTCAAAGAATATGTGTGAAAATCATATTTATTTAAGTGTGGATCAAGTCCCTTAACAAATGTTGTAGCACTAGTAAGAAGGGTTTTTTTAGTGTTAATTTCACATGCTTCTATGCTATATATTTTAGTCAAATATTCTATGAGAAGTATGTTTGTTTTAGAATTAAGCTCACTTGAAATGATCTTAAGCTTAGTTGAAATAGTTTATGTATTTTTTTGCTTCTAGCTATAAGATAAAAGAGCTAGAAGATGTGTAACTTTAGATTTCATAGGAAGGATTTGTGAAGTCACAAGTAGAATGTATCATCCTAATTATTATCCTTAAACTTCCCTTTTTTTTAATTTTTTTTTTAAAACAAACTATATATACATGAAATATAACATTTAAGTATAAGTCACATTTCAATTTGTATTTTTACTTTCTTATACTTTAAGTTATATTTCATGTATATATTGGCAGGATGTTTGAGAGTGCTTTCAGATCTCTAAGAGTTATAATGCAAATTCTAGATTTTAGATCTTATAAATTGTGACGCAATAGGACCTATAATGTCATAATAAAACCTATTATGTCATAATAGGTCCCATTTTGACATAATAGGTCCCATTGTGACATAATAGGTCCTATTGTGACATAATATGACCTATTAAGTCATAATAGGTTCTATTATGTCATAAGACCCCTTAAGAGGACCTAGTATGACATTATACCTCTTACTAGGACCTATTATGACTTAAGACCCCTTAGTAGGACCTATTATGACATAATAGGATCTATTATCATATAATAGGACCACAATAGGTCCTGTAATGTCATAAGACCCCTTAAGAGGACCTATCATGTCATAATAGGTCATATTATGTCATAAGGCCCCTTAAGAGGGCCTATTATAAAATTATACACCTTATTAGGACCTATTGAAGGGTATTATGTCATAAAAGGATTGATTATGACATAATAGGACCTTTGATGACATAATAGGTCCTATTATGTCATCATAGGTCCTATTATGACATCATAGGTCATATTATGTCATAAAACCCCTTAGTAGGACTTGTTAAGGGGTATTATGTCATAATAGGACCTATTGTGATGTAACATGACCTATAATGTCATAATATGACCTATTATGTCATAATAGGTCCCATTGTGACATAATAGGTCCTATTATGTCATAATAGGTCTCATTGTGACATAAGTCCTATCATGACATAATGGGTCCTAATATGACATAATACGACCTATTATGTCATAATACAACCTATTGTGTCATAATAGGTCCTATTATGTCATAAGACCTCTTAAGAGGACCTATTATGACATTATACCTCTTACTAGGACCTATTATGACATAAGACCCCTTAGTAGAACATATTATGATATATGTAGAGAAAGATAAGCTGATTGGGAGAGAGAGATGGTACTTTTAGAGTGATATAGAGAGGTATATATAGATAAATATAGGTAGGTAGGGGGTAAGGGGAGGTGTGTAGAGAGAGCGGAGATAAAGAGTAAAGAGTTAAGGACGTGAGAGAGAGGTAGATACATAGTTTTAGATTTTGGGAGAGAGGGGACAAAGTGAGATAAAGAGGTAGAGAGGGGATAGAAGGGACATAAAATTAGAGAGGGAATGAGGGAAGGGTAAAGAGATAGAGGGAGAGAGAGATGTTGGTAGGGAGGGAGTGAAATGTATGTAGAGAGAGATAGATAGTATATGTAGAGAAATAAAGGTAGGTAGGGAGTAAGGGGAAGTGTAGAGAGAGATGAGATAGAGAGTAGAGAGTTAAGTATGTGTGAGAGAGGTAGAGAAAGGAGAGAGTGAGATAGAGGGGAGATAGAGGGGAGATAAAAGTAGAGAGGGAAGGAGGGGGGGTGAGAGAGAGAGAGAGAGAGAGAGAGATCAAGTGGAAGAGAGATGTATGTAGAGAAAGATAATTTGGTAGGGAGAGTAACAAAAGTACGTAGAGAGAGAGGTATATATGTACAGAAAAATAAAGATAGGTAGGGAGTGAGGGGAGGTGTGTAGAGAGAGAGGAGACAGATAGTAGAGAGTTCGGGATGTGAGAGAGAGAAAAGTGAGGTATAGAGGTAGAGAGAGGATAGAGGAAGAGTGCTATGGAGAGAGATGAGTCTAGAGCTCAAGAAAGATAAAGAGAGCTAGAAAATGCTGATATGAGTCTGCTGATTACAAAAATTTCACTAAGTATAAAAATTTATAAGATCTTCTAAATCTAGAATTTGCAAAAATCACTCTTAGAGATTAGAAATCTCTTTCAAAAATCTTGCCAATATAGGTATGGAGGGAGATGAGTCTAGAGCTCAAGGAAGATTAAGGGATTGAGATAAAAAGAGTTAGCAAATATTGAACTGCTGATTACTGAAATTTGACTAAGTCTAAAAATTTATAAGATCTTCTAAAATCTAGAATTTGCATTATAACTCCTAGAGATCTTCCAAAATCTAGAATTTGTCTTTTTTTTCCTTTCTTATACTTAAATGTTATATTTCATGTATATATAGCTTATTTTTTTATTTTTTTTTAAAAAGGGAAATGGGATCATATTTTAAAATGGGATCCCGTTTTGTTTTTGAAATGGGATCCCATTTTAAAATGGGATCTCATTTTGTTTTTGAAATAGGATCATGCTTCTTAGATCTAGGCTCGGGATCCCAATGCTAAACTGGATCCATTTCAAATTTTGGCTCGGGATCCTAACGTGAAACGGCATCCCATTTTGTTTCTCATGCGCTCTGTGCGATTTGCCATTTTTATCTAAGTGTAAAACTTCCACACTAAGTGGACACAACTTTGTGCACTTACCCTATGGTTCCAAGAATAATGAGTAATCAGCAATGTCAACCATATCCACAAACATAAATGTTTGTCCCAGAGAGATATAAGACATAGAACTTTAGTAATATTCAAGGATGCCCAAATCCTTTTCCCATTGAGCTTAAGGAGCATATACCCAAATTTCATGGAGGGAAACTTGGTAATGGGTCTTTTAGGGTTAATCCTAGTTGTTCTCAATAAAAGATATCTACATGGCACCCTCTAAAACCTAGTTAGATCAAAATTAAATTTGATGGTGCAACACATGGTAATCCAGGTCCCTCTAGTGTGGGTTGTGTGGCAAAGGACTACAATGGTAATGTCATTGCTAAAGGTAAACAACGCTTACCCTTGGGAACAAATAATGAAGCCGAAGAAAAAGACGCTCTAATGGCAGTCTAATTGGTGGGTAGGATTGGTGTTATGAAAATCCACTTGGAAGGGGACTCTCAAATCATAACCCATGTCATTGTTAGCAGGTAGGTGCAAGATCATGGTGGGCCAAGCAAGCCCTTAAGTGGCAATTAAAATAAGAAAACAAAGTTAGGAAACTTGATGTAAAAATTTGAATAAGTTACCAACATTATTTCAAAAATATGTAAGAATAAAATCTTTAGCAAATTGAATGTAGTTTCTAAGCTATTAGTTTCTTTTTTTGAAAAAATAAAATCTATTTGACAAAAAATTGAAATTTCAATGCAGTAGTACTAAAATTTTAGGAAAAAGATAAGAAACAGGTGTCTGTCTGACCACCCTAATCATAGTCAAATCATAATAATTTTTTATAATATTTTAGATATAAGTAGAAGACTCGTGTATGGATGTGACACATATTTTTTTGTATTTTTCTTTGAAATAAATAATTAATTATGATTTTTTTATTTTCTTTTTAAAAATATAAAAAACTCGTATTCCTGACCACCATAACTTCGTCAAAAATTTATGAAATTCAATTTTTCTTTTTTTAATCCTATATTATATGGAGCACAAAATGTGACACATGTTTCAGATTCAAAAATGTGATACCATTTGAATGTTATAAATATTTTTTGATCAACATATCAATTAGAACTTTGGTCAGAATATTGCCACTTTTTGGCCCCTCATGATCCTGCACATACCCAGGGGTGAAGCACAAAATTGGAAGATAGATACGAAAATTCAAAAAATAAAGGAATTCTTAACTACTTTCCAAAGTTTCAAAATCTCCCATGTACTTCGAGACAGAAACAAGGAAGTTGACTTATGTGCCAATCAAGCTTTGAAGTTACAATTAGGTGAAATTGGATTTGATACCTAGCTAAACAATGGCTATAATATGAATTGAATGGTGGAATTTTAAAATTCAAAGCTAGACCTCGATGTTCTATTCACCCTTACATGTAGGTGGTGCAATATGGTAAAAAGGAGCAATTTGAGCTTTAAATGCATGTCAGATGAATTACAATAGCGTAGCCCAGGGGTCGCATACTTTGAAGAAATATATCCCTACATCTTGGGCCTGTGTGATAACAGAGGAAGATTACGTTTGTTTGGTAAAGGTGGTGGCAATTTTTGAACGCCCTATACTTTGTGGTAGAATTAATGGCGAGGTTATTTCTCACACATGTTGCCACCTTTGTATGGTGAGACTCATTTATGACATGTGAGACGGACCATCTCCTGGATTCTTGTCCTAGCTTACTCAGCAAGCTAAATGTTTCAAAGTGAACCATGGTGGAGGAAGTGCTTGGTGATTTTGGAAATTGAGAAGCAATCAACTCATAGCATAATTGGCATCGCACAAGACCCGCTAAGCATGGAGCCCAACTTTTCACTGCAAGTATCTAGACCGATGGTGGCCTTTTGGGGCCAAATCTCTGATGAATGGCTTTTGAATGTATTCAGGTTTGAAGAGAGGGAGTTCCTCACCCGAGTGAAGATAGTATTGGGAGATGAATACCTATAATCTCAATACAAGTATCACATAAATGTCAACATAGCTTCAATGTTTGCAGCCTAGTGTTTTGAATTGCTGAGAAAGGAGAAGGTGCGATGGATTGTAATGAGTTGTGTGAGAGAGGAATGGCATGAAGGATTTGGATTTTTTATGCAAATGTCACACGACGGGTTGGTTTTCATTTTCCTGGATGGTGCTTAGCTCCATGTGAGTGAATTTCATCCCCCATTGTGCCCCTGTCTTCTATGAAGTTCAAATTGCAATAAGGAGGTGTGGCATGTGTTGGCGCAAGAGGGTATGCATGGGATAATAGAATATTTGAAGGCATGGGAAAGACAAGATATCTAGCATGAAGTGGAGAAATGGGGTCCCCACAACAAGAAATCCACAAATGAAGGTTCTACTTCATCTTCCAAATGAAAGCAAGGTCGGCCAAGGGGTTCGAGGAAGAGACCGACAAATTGCACTCTGTGGATTGGCTTCCCTTTGAAGGATAATGTAGACCTGGATAACCCCAAGGAACCATAGGATGGAGACCAAAATGACAATGAGAAAGGAAAGGAGCTCACAGTAGCTAGTTGACTGTTTTCTTTTGATTTCATAGCCATTTTTTGCTGTTTTGTATCGAATTTGTAAATTCTATATAAACTGGTTTATTTTTAATAGAATGTTTAGGGGAGGGTTGATATCTCAGCTATGTGATAAGTCGTAGGGGTTTGTATCTATTTATAGGGATTGATGCATGGATATTTGAATCTGGTTTATGACAATGGAGATGTATTTTTGTTCTTTATTAATACAAAAGCAATTTTAACTAATCAAAAAAAATCATGGAGAGGAGAGTGAATTAGTTGTACGGCATGTGCTTTCATTTTGTGTTTATTGAGGACTTTCAAGTATGTGTAGAGGATTTTATTATGAAATTGTTTGTAAGGTCTCTAACAAGTTTTGTGAATGAATGGTTCAATATTTTACCTTTACAATGTATATCTTTATGGGAAGAGTTTAGGAGGTTATTCTTAAGTCAGTTTGGTGACAATAACGAAAGTTATACACAAACATTTTGGCCTTATCATATTGTAACAAATAGTGAGACAACATATGCAATTATGTAATATACACCAAAGGTTGAGAGTAGTCATCAATGCATAAATGTATCTATTATCTCTTCTTATCCTCCTCAATACCCTACATAGCATAATCAGCCCCAAATTCATTATCAACATATTCCACACATTGTTGACCCTATTGTCTATATTTAGAAAATGTTTGCCATAAGAATTTAAGTAGAATGCGAAATAGGCTACTCCTTGTTGACTAGGTTCCTAGCTTCCTATTAAAACATCCCTAATGGCTTCAGACCTTATGAAATTGACTTGTTCATGAATGCTTATGTACCAGGTTTAAATTATTGGTTTGGAAATTGGAAGCTAGCTTGTCTAAGTCATCTAGTTAAGTTGATTGACTTTGTTGAAGTGACTAATTTGAATCTACATTTAATTTCAAGTTTCATAATGATGATAACAATGGAAGTACTGATAAATATGGGTCAAATGATAACACCATATTAGCACGTAAAATGTAGGAGACTAAAAAGAATGTTGTAGTTGAAGTAGTGTCTCATACACAAGTGGACAATATTTGTTATAAGTCAAATAATGTGGTGTATGTGTTATACCTTGCATATCTTTTCCCCATTAGTCTCCTTGACTCGAAATGTTGGCCCCCTTTTTTGGGTCCTTTTTTTTTTACCTTGGAACTCCGGAGTCCCAGAGTCCCGAAGTTCGTTTTTGGGTTTTTACCTCGGAACTCCGGAACCCCGAAGTCCCGAGCCCTTTTTGGGTTTTTACCTCAAAACTCCAGAACCCCGGAGTCTTGAGGTCCTTTTTGTTTTTACCTCAGAACTCCAGAGTCCTGGAGTCCCGAGGTCATTTTGTTTTTGACTTCGGTGTTCTGAAGTCCTGGAGTCCCGAGGTTGTCTTTTGCTTACCTGCATCGAAACCCCAAATCCCCGGAGTTTTGGGGTAGGGTGTTCTTTTTCTTTTATCAAGCTCAGAAAGCTCGGGACCCTGGAGTCCCGAGGTTTTGTTTAACGCTTTTGTACGGATGGGTTCAAGAAGCTATAAATAGAGATGATGGACTTTTAAAATTCATTTTATGCATTCAGAGCTCCTCCTCCCTAGCTCCAAGTTGTGAACTTCCGGACCTCCGAGCTTTCTTTGGCGTCTTCAAGCATTTCGATACACTAGGTTGGTGAATTTTCTCATCCTTTTTGTGATTTCTAGGTTAGATTTCCTTTCCATGCTTTTTTGTTTGTTTTTCTTTCATTTTCGCATCCCTTTGTTTTTCGTTGCATGCCCTAGTTTTTGAGCCTGGAACCCCAGAGCCCCGGATCCCTGGAGTTTCGAGTAGTTGGCTTGACCTACCCTAGATCCCCGAAGTTTTGAGCAATTTCATTTCCACCATCCTGAAACCTCGGATCCCTGGATTTCCAGGCAGTATCATTTCCACCATCCCGGAACCCTGGATCCCTGCAGTTCCAGGAGGTTTCATTTCCATCACCCCAGAAACCCGGAGCCCCAAAATTTCGGATCACCCCATTCCTAACCTCGGAACCCCGAAACCCCGGAGTTCTAGGTGGTTTTTGCATACACCTAACCTCACAACCACGGAGCCCCGGAGTTTCGAGCCTTCTCCCCTTGTGCCTAGCCCGAGAACCCAGGACCCTGAAGTCCCAAAGCAAATTAAATTTTATGCCTATTTTGGAGACTGAAGATTTGTGTTTTGCTTGTAGGTTCGAGTGGTTAGATGGACTCATCCTCTAGCAAAAGAGGCAAAGAAATTGATAGACTCCCAGCCACCATGAAATACCATTATCAAGGACAGGTCCATGTTTCAAAGCTTGAGGATCAAATCAGATGGGTTACAGATACTGAAATCGGCCACATAGAAATTGAAGATATCAGGGCTCAATTGGATAAACCTAGTCTGGAGGCCCTCCACTGAAGAATCAAGAGATCCGGCCTAGTGGAAGCTACTATATTCCCACAGTCATTACAGGCACCAAAATTAATAATGGCCATTACTCCACTTTACAATCTAGAGAGTAGAAAGTGCACAGATGCACAAGGAAAAATAGTTATAGACTTGTCCCTAGATATGCTTGGATTCATCTTTGGTATCCCCACCAGGGAATAAGTATTTTTGCTAACTGAAGAAGAGACCTTAAAGGCATTGAACGACAAAGTATCAGCTAGTAAGAGACACATGAATGCCAACTAGCTAGAAGAAGAAAGAAAAACAGGACTCAACGCAATAGAGATCCTAAGGATGGATTTCAAAGAACCTCAAAAGGACCTAATCATTATGCTTAGTAGGGCCTTTGGCAAGCCAGACTGCAAGCATTTCGATCCCTAGATGTTCCAGTTCATGCGCACTCTGTTAATAGGGAAACAATACTTTGATTGGCCACAGATCCTCTCTGATAATATCTGTAAGCAGATGAAAGAGGTGCAGCATACCCAAAAGTTATTCTTCACAACATATGTCATCTGGGTAGCTGCCAGCGCTAGAAAATTCCCAGGCCTACAGGTGGAAGGTCAATTGGGAGAGAAAGAAGGATAGAAGAAGATATGGGAGTATTATTCCCAACTCACTCTAACCAATGCTAAAGCGCACTTCAAGAGAGTTAATGATGCTTTCATTTTCCCAATAATCATCAAAATAAAAGGGGATGCAGGATATTGGATTAGCCTGGAGGCTATGGCTATCATCCAAGAGTGGGCATGTTGGTTCATCCAAAAGCCACGCTCCACTTACATCAGGGTTAGTGGATTCACAGGCAACCCAATGTTGTTGCCCCGTTACTATAATGATAGGGTAATTCTGCTAGAATATGTAAGGCAGCTTGTAGGCCTCCAGTCACTACTGTCATCAAAACATAAAACAGGTATTGATTTCTCAGTGTCTATTGGATACTTTGCCTGTTCTAAGATACAAATGGCAAATTAGCAGAACAAGAGCTTCAGGATTTAAACTTGAAAGAATATGATCATGCTAGGGAATTTTATGATCCCTACAGGAAACTCAAACAAGCTATGCCTAAGGCATATGAGGGGCACAAGCCTAGCTTGGAAGACTTTTGGGCCAACCTACAAGATAGTTTTGAGGTTAGGTAGAAGAACTATAATAAATTATCCATTCCACAGGTAAGAGATTTCAGGATTGAAACTAACCTCCCTAAAGACCTGAGGGATGATGGAGAGTTACTTGATCCAATTTATAGAGAATCAGGGATAGATAAGAGGCCCCTCTCCCCAGTAAAATGGTCTACAAACGAAGATACAAATATGGAGAAGGTCTCCTAGGCGTTTATCAACAGGCCTAAACAATGGTTAAGCCAGAGGGTAAGGCCCAGCATTTCAAAGACAAAACAAAAGGAATCCACCTTAGGGGTACCTCAGTCAAGGGGCCATAAGGAGTACGCTCGAAAGACAAGGTTAGCCTCAAGGAAAAATAAGTACACAGACCCAACTGAAGAAGACAAGCCTCAAGAAAGAACTGAGGACTTATTGAAGAAACTCCAAGAGAAGATAAGGGAGTCTGAACTGTTGAAGAAGGCTGTAGACTTGGGAGTGACCAACGGATTAGGAGTGGTACCACTGGCCAAAGTACTTCCACTAAAGATGGCTATAGGGAGCACCGAAGGAGAGGGTACCCAAGAAAAAGAAGAGAATGTAGAAGCTACTGAGGAGATACCCGCTCAGCCACCTTCAACAGATGCCATAAATGTTCCAAGCACCACTGCTCCTACACTACCATCAGTCAATATATCCGTAGGGCAGCACAGAATGCAAGGATTCACATCTACCACTGAAGGGGTGAAAGTTAGAAACATCAAGTCTAACTCTAATCAAGAAGAAGAGGATCTTGAGCAACAACAGCTGCTAGAAGGCAAAGGGGATGAGGCAGAAGACATATTGAATGAAAGATTGATCCTAACTCCTCAAGATCAAGAGGACCTTCTTAAGGATATAGAAGTCGGGCAAGGGGAAATAGAGCCAGGTGATGAATAAATGGAATTCAATGAGGAGGTTAGTGGAAAACTAGGAGAGTTGCACAAACAAAAAAACTCTCCAAGCTAACCTAGCCTGCCAGATTTCCTCACCCCAAGATCCGGGGCAAACATGAGCAGAAGTAAGAGATGAAGCAGAGGAGCAAGAAGAGGTTCATGTCATCATTGCAGATATAGTATCACATCAAGATGATCAAGATGGAGATATACCACAATGGCTGGAGTTTACCTTCGGGAAGAAAAAGAGAAAAAAAATAGAACTCCCAAAGATCACTCTACAACAAGTAATCACTAAGGAACCACCAAAGGTTAAAAAGCTAAAAACCATTCATCATTTGTCAAAAATAGATTCTAGTGAGGTGATTGCAGATGTGGCAGTTCCACATGAAGTTGAAGGACAAGTTTCTCCCAAGTATCAAATATCCCTAGTAAATTTGGGTAAGCAAACCAAGTGGGGAGAGCTAGATACTTTGGAGCTAGCCACAAGTGTTGTGAGAGGGCGTGTTGAAAAGGAGCACAACTCAAATATGGAGCTTAAGGCACAACTTGGGCAATATAATTAGCTCCTAATCGAAATGAGTAAGCCTCTAGAATCTTGTGGAGCTGATGACCTACCCTCAACCTCATCATGCCAGAGGGAGAAGTAAAGGCACTATTAGAGATGAGATGAGTGGTTGTTGCCACCAAATCTTGGACCCAGGTAAATGTGGTCAAGATTAGCTTGTTCTTGCAAAATACAGTAGAAATATACCATAAGGTGGTACAGGAAGGTGGAGCTTTGGCAACCTGCTCCACATAATGGGAGCGGAATGCAAACACTTTCAACAAATAGTTCTGAGTTTTGAAAAGGATACTACGGCTAGGAGAAGAGATGGTAGTAAAAGAAGACCTCTTAGGAGGCGATAGCTATAAAAACTTATAGTCCTATGTATACATTTTGGAGCTGAAGATTGAAATGTATCAGCAGTATATCAAGGATATGACTAACATTCAAGACCCTCTCCTTAGAGAAATTTTGTTATACGAGAATTTTGTAACAAATATGCTAGGACCTTTTGTCATCAGAAAAGCTGATACAAGAATAATGGACTAGCAACAAGTTTTGAATCAGTGGGATGCATATGAGGCACAACACCTAGGATCCATGGCCCAATTTGATGTCGCCCTTATGGATAGATACACATATCTAATCACTCAATGTCAGGAGGTGGCAGACATGGTGAAGGAGTTAGAGGAATAGGGAACACATGCAGATGAGGTTTTGAAGAAATATAAATTTAGAATTAAGCATATAGCTAATCCTCCAGTCCAAGCAGTTGCATGTATAATTGAAAATTATAAAGCTTTTACCAAGAAATAAAAGATAATCACACAATTGCTAAAGATAGCAAAGCTTTTTCTTGTATTTTAAACTGCTGCTCGTACTCGAGTTCCAATTCTGAGAGAAATTCTGCATGATTACGAAAACGTGGCTCACCTAGCAGGGTCTTCGTAGTGCTCATGCAACCCCCATTTTGTAGTTGTTAAGTGGAGTATCAAGGCAGAAACTTGCAAGTTAACTGTGACTCCTAGGATCAATTCTTAAATTAGAATAGAGTTATTTCCTAGATAGTAGGGTAAAGAACTTCTATAAATTGAGAAGTTGGATTCATTTGTGAGGGTCCCAAATTGATGATTTGTGGCCTACTTAGAGATTTTAGAATAGTTTGCAGATTGATTAAGAAGTTTAAATTATTTTTGTTATAAATTCATGGAGATTAATATGAAAAGCGGCTTGTAGATTGCCTGATCTATGTTTATATTCTACCAAATTGTTTTGTGTAATCTAATAACATCTATTATTTTGAGTTAGCAACATGGTTTAATCTTTTTGTCTATTACTCTATGAATCATATTGTGCACGTCAGTGGTGTATGAGAACTATTGTGATAGGCCATATTGTTGATAATTTTTATTTCCATAGACTTGTGAAATTGATGATTTTGCAGGTTTGTTGGAAGTCCATTGTTGAATGCTAACTTGGATAATATTTGATAACTGCTTGGATTGCATGTTACTAATTGAGTAGCTCATTAATTTGTCATTATATTGGTCTTTATTGTTATTTTCTTGTTCCCCTTTACGCTTTGCATTTTATTTCCCAGAGAATCTTAAACCATAAAAATACAAGGAGAGAGGAAGTACAGTTATCCGTAACCAGCGAGATATAGTTCTAACCAGCAGGCCCCTTTATAGGTATAACCACATCAACCATTGAGCTTCCCATCACCATCAAGACCTGACTATAGAGACCTTGGAGTAGTGAATTCTTCTGGACTCGTTACTTTTCAGGAAAGGTGGTGAGTGTTTGCATAAACTACCTGACTATTGGTGAGTGTGTCAAAACACCCGTCAATAGAAATTGGCGCTAGAAGGAGGGCCAAGACTAATCCCCTTATTGGTAAACCACATATGGTACTTCTAGGAGATGGATCGATGCCCTTTACCCAACCTAACCTTAACAATGAGCAAGACGACATTCTAACCCAACTATACAACTTTGCTTGGGACAATACAAGGAATTAGAACGATTGGTTACAAACACGACAAGTCTTAGACAATGAGAGACAAAAGGCTATATGTATAGAAGAAGAGGCACAAAGACAACTCGATCCTCAGGTGAACCTGTGAGAAAATCCACAACCACCTCCTCAACCAGAAAATAGAGGTACTAAGCTGGATCGTATTTCATCCTTCTCTCCTGAGAGATTCCACCAAGTCCTTAGGAGTGGTTCTTCACCATCCAACTTAGTTGAATTAGGGCCTGCTACTAGGAGGAAGAAGAACAAAGCTGAGAAACAACCCTCAACATCCTCACTAGTACAGTCATCCATGCCCAACATAGGAGATCAACTGATCCCTAGTCCTCAACCTATTGCTGCGCCTTTTGTGACTCAATGTCCACTGTCACTACCTTCAATGGCCTACTTCAACCATGACACCACACCATTAGGAACCATACTAGGAGGTATAAATGACCTACCTAGAAACCTGGATAAATTTTGTAGCAAATTTTATTATTTAGGGGGACGAACGACTGATGAACATATTGAAGCATTCAAAGATACAGTTGTTTGTAATCATATTGAACACCAAGATGTAGTATGTAGACTCTTCTTATATTCACTTGGGGAGAATGAATACAATTGATACTTAACCTTACCAGCTAACTCCATCACAGGTTGGGACCTCTTGGAGAAGGACTTCATTGATCAATTTTGAGTGTACGTAGACCCCGGGACACTATACCATCAGTTCGCTTCTCTTAAGAAATTTCCAAATGAGTCATTAACAACTTTTAATACTAGCTTCCAAAGGGCATTTAAGAGGCTACAAACCCTTTACCAAGTAGCGCCTAACATAGCCATCGACTCATATCTAAGAGATATTGACCCTTGGATTGCTATGTTTATTAAGAAGAGTGTTCGTCAAGATAAAAGGGACACCTTGGTGAAAGTCTTCACATTAGCAATTAGCATGAATCATGAGCTAAATTGAACCCTGGGAGGGATCAAAGATAATTTACCTCTAGGGGTGAATCAAGGAAACTACAATCAACTCCTACGTGTACCCTTGTCTCTACCTATAGGTGCCCCAACGATGAACCCCATGCCAATCTATGCACCCCAACCTTAGGTGAATCAACAGTTTGCTACTCAAGTGTCGACCTAGCAAAATGGTACCAATACCGCCCCCACTCAAACACAATATGTTGGTCAAGCACAAGTCGAAAATCAATAATTTGACAAAATTAATCCAGCGAACCAACCTCCAACTACAGCACCTGAGAATCAAGGATCCCATATATCCGCTGAAGTAGAAGCCGTAAAGAAAATGATCTCACGGGTTACTTCAGACTTGAGCCAGCTAAAGATGAATCCTCCATGAGGGTATAATCAATCCCAACCATATAATAATAAGCGAAACTACAATAACCAGAACCAAAATCAAAGTTACAATAACAAACCTTATAATAGGCAGTGGAATACGTGTCCGAATAACGGTGGGGTGAACCATGGTCACCCGGACGCATGAGATAACCCAAACCACACCAAAGTGTTAACCTTGCTGATATGAATTTGCTAACAAATTGGTGCATGTTGAATGACACAATGCCCATTCTGAGGTTAATTGTGCTCAGTTTGAGAAAATCATAAGAATTGCTCAAGCTGACTCTCAGCCCAAAGATTGTTCCAATGATGAACCTGATAAAGTTAATACTGCCATGATGGTTGATACTTTCTTGTTTAAAGAATTTCAGGCTGAAGTTGAAGGTGAACCATGTGTATACGATGCTCAGACCTTTCAGACCAGGAACAATTACAATCTTAGGAGTCAAGGCAAAGCTCCATTAATAGAGCCACCTCCCCCGATGGGTGGGTTTGTACCTCCTGATGCTAATGCAAGCAACAACCCTCATCATCCTCAGGCTTTCCAAGGAACATGCCCTAAACAAGCACAGGGGCAAGATTATGTTCTGAAAGGATCATTTGACGTTACTAAGGAGATGGAAAGGACTGCCACCACTATGTCCTTAATGGAAGTATTGAGATATTCCCCCAAACAGAAGAGGGCTCTCCTTAGAAATTTGGAAATATTAGAATCACAGAGCAATGAGGTTAAGGTGGCAGACTTTAATGAAGACAACGCTAACGTCAATAGTGATGCAATAGAAAATCCACCATTTTAACTGAGTTTGAAGATATGTGGGAAGAATTTACATAATTGTTTGGTAGATTCGGGGAGCTTCAGGAAACGTAATGCCCTACTCTATATGCCAGCAACTCAGACTTCAACCAGTACGTGCAAATAGTAAGGTAGTGCAACTAGACAAAACAAAGGTTAATGTCATTGGAGAATTGAAAGATGTATACATCCAGTTATGCGTTGATCCTCAAATATCTCGCTATATTGACATTCAAGTGGTGGATATTCTAGAAGTATATGGGATGCTCCTCAGTAGGGATTGGTCCAAGATGATGGGAGGATATTTCTCAACTTGTTTTATGTACTTATGGCTTCCATGGAAGGGGGTAAGAAACCAGATTCGAATTGATAGTGAGCCTAAATTAAAGAAATTAGTCACAGATTATGATGCTCTCAATGAAGTGGCATTTGCTGAAGTAAGCCCAGGAGTTTACAGGGTCAATGAGATTCTTACTTTTCTGCACCAGCTCCTCTTCAACTATTTAAAGCCAACAAGACTGCATATAGAAGGTGGGTCAAAGAGTTCGCTACAGTAGTACAACAAGGAATGTGTTTATTGGGAAACACTATGAAGATACAAGAGTTGCTGCTTCCGAAGTGGTATCGGATACACCATGAGGAGCACTCAGAAGTCTCATGTATCCCATGTCAGAATGAGATTATGAAGTTGATGAGTCTGGTTCCATACAAAGAGGATAATCATACCATCAATATGGAGGAAGTTCAAGGTCTAACTTGTGAAAGATTAGAGCCCCAGACAATTGACCCTATAGACAAGACTACCTTACCCAAATAATACAGCTAGGAGATTCTTGCAGTCAAGATTGTTAAAAACAAAGAGGAGGATATTCCTCTGGAGCCTAAGAAGGAAGAAACACAATCCAAACTTCAACTCCAACCAGAACAGGTGGTTCTTAACACTACTAAAGTGTTTATCCAACCAAAAATTGAACAACCTCAATTATCACAAGGTCTCGAGCTTGAGAAGCAGCAATCCTCTCGGAACGCTAACCTAATCATTGACCCAAAGGTGAAAAATATGAAGAGACCAAAAGATAAAATATGGTTTTTAAAGTTTGATGGGTCAAGATCCAAGCAAGACAATGGAGAAGGCATAGAGTTAACCAACCCAAAAGGGAAAACCCTTTTAGCTTCTTACCGAATCCAATTCCCTTATACTAATAACATGACGGATTATGAAGCCTTAATTAGAGGATTATTTTTTGCTCATAAGAAAGGGGCAAAGTGTTTGAAGGTGCAAGGAGATTCTGAGTTAGTGGTTAAACAAGTGTGAAGCCAATATGCATGCCACGACAAAAGGTTAGTAGCGTACTGGAATAGAGTGTGGGATCTGATTGAAGATTTTGATGCTTTCAATATTCAACTAGTATCTAGGAAAGTTAACGGAATACCTGATGCACTAGTCGTAGCTGCCAGTACATTAGAACCAGTAAGCCAATCCCCTTTAAAGAAGTTCTTGGTGGAATTAATCTTTGCACCTATTGTACCTGACAATATCAAACATTTCCAAGTCTTCCAGGATGATGCCCACATCTTAGCCTTTCTCGCCAATTCAGGGGCTTTTGAAGATCAAATTATTGATGAGGAAGACAAATCAGATGATCTTAACAACGAAGGTAATGTGGATAATTTGGATTTACCGACTAACATTATTCTTAAAGGGATGGTCACCCTAGAGAGACTTTTTGATTTAGACCCTAGAGTAAAAGGGAGATTAACAATAGATTTAGAAGCCAGAAAATATGAGCCCCATAATATTGGTGCGGAAGGACAAGAGAGAATTGTCTATATTGGGAAGATTAGCACTCAAAATGAAAGAGAAAAACTGATACATATCTTGAAAGAGTTCATCGATGTAATAGCATGGGGGTATGAAGATTTAAAGACATTGGATACAATGATTATCACCCATGTGATTCCCCTAAACCTAACATAAAGTCGTTCTGGCAAAAGCAATGTCTGGTCAATGCACTAATAGAACCCTTGATTTTCAAGGAAGTGCAAAAGTTACTTTTTGCTAAGATTATTTTTCCAATACAACATTCTACTTGGGTTGCTAATTTGGTACCAGTGCGGAAAAAGAATGGAGAAATATGGCTTTGTGTGGACTTTCACAATCTCAACAAAGCCTCTGAGAAAGATAATTACCCACTCCCTTCTTTGGATGAAGTACTACAAATAGTGAATGGTTCACAAATGATGTCATTTTTAGATGGTTATTCTTGATATAACCAGGTATTGGTAAATTATGAACATCATATGAAGACAACGTTTACAATGAAGTGGGGAACGTATGTGTATAAAAGAATGCCATTCAGGTTGATTAATGTTGGGGCAACCTTCCAACGAGCAATGAATACAGCCTTCAAAGAACTGATTGGAAAATGCATTATTATTTATATGGAGGATTTGACAATATTTTCCAAGGTCATAGAAGACAACCCAGACCACCTCAAAAGGGTATTAGAGAGATGTCAGAGATATGGGATTTCCCTTAACCTCAAGAAATATGTGTTTGGAGTGGTTGAAGGAAAGCTACTTGACCACGTAATCTTTGAAAGGGGGATTTCTATAGACCCGGATTGGGTAGAAGCATTATTGAAGTTACAAATGTCTGGCAATAAAAAGGAGATGAGATCTTTCTTTGGGAAGATCAATTTTGTTAGAAAGTTTATTACTGGGTTTGCAGAAATTGTTAAACCATTGAATGAAATGATGAAGAAGGATGCTAAGGTCGAATGGACAAGTGAAGCAAAAGAGGCTTTCATCCAGATCAAGAAATCCATCGCCGAAGCTCCTGTACTAACTAGCCCTGATTACACACTATCATTTTACAAATATTCTTTTTCTTCGCTACACTCAGGAGTGGTTGTTTTGAGGCAGAGGCAAGCAGGAGATGAGAAGCCTATTGCATTTATGAGATCTCCTTTCAAAAGTGCTAAGGTTAGATATTCTTCTCTTGAAAAACAAGCATTTGCTTTAATAAAAGTGGTCAAGAAGTTTAGACACTACATCCTGAGGAGTAAAATTTATGCGATTGTTCTTGACCAAGCAGTGAAGTCACTACTCATGCAGTCTGAACTGGGAGAACAGTGAGGGAAATAGATGGCAATATTGCAAGAATTTGACTTAGAGATGCATCCAATGAAGTTGGTCCAAGGCCAAGGATTGTCTCAGGCCATGGCGACTGACATCCCTCAAATCGAGTGCCAATAGTATACATTGAAGTCATTCACTCAGGACCCTTGGTACATGGATTTGGTATTTGTATTGTTAAATAATAGGTGTCCTGGGGGATTGACAACAATGCAAAGATGAGCATTAAGGCTCAAAAGTGCTAATTATATGATCAAGGATTCGACACTCTATAGAAAAAATTATGAGGGTATCTACCTTCGATGCCTTGATCATCAAGAAGCCCATAATATGATTGAGGAATTTCATGGGAAATATGGTACAGGTCATGGATCAGCAGATGCCACTGTGCATCAAATCTTGAAGGCTGGATATTATTGGCCTAGCATATTTAAGCATACTCATGAGCATGTTCAACATTGCCATACATGCCAAACTGCAGCCTCCAGCGAAAGAAATCCCGCTATGCCTCTCCAACCAGTGTTCGAGGTAAGACCTTTTTCTCAATGGGAACTAGATTTCGTAGGTGTTATTAACCCTGACTCATCTGCAGGACATAAGTTTATTCTTACAGAAAGAGATTATTGTACCCGGTGGACAGAAGCCATTGCATGCCGAAATGCTACTGCTGAGGTAGTCCTAAAATTTATTTAAGAGCATATCGTCACCAGGTTTGGTATGTCATTCGCTCTAGTATGTGATAATGGTCCTGCTTTTACTTCTGCACAGTTGATGCAATGGTCATATGAATATAAAGTGATATTAAAATTTTCATCCAACTATTACCCATAAGGTAATGGGGTAGCTGAATCCACGAACAAGAACATCTTAGATGTCATCAAGAAGCTACTTGAGAAAAACCCCAGGGATTGGCATAATCAACTGAGATATGCCTTATGGGCTGATCGAACCAGAGTAAAGGTCACCTTGGGAACTTCTCCATATTACCTTGTCTATGGCCAGACCCTTGTTTTCCCAATCAACTTGCAAATACTTGTCCTCCAATTAATGAAAGAACTTGACATTGAGGATTAGGTAGAGGTTCACCTCTTAAATTTATTAAGACTTGATGAAAAAGGGATTAATATGCTACAACACTTTGCCAAGCACCAAGCCATTGTTAATGGTTTGATAAAAGGGCCAAGGTGAAAGCTTTTCAGATCTTTGACCTAGTCCTGTTATGGGACAAGGCCAAGAAAAAGAAAGGTGATCATCACAAGTTTGAAAGGTTGTGGTTAGGTCCTTACCAAATAGCTGAAATTCTAGACAAGAACACTTTTAGGTTGAGCTCTTTGATTGGGAACTAGTACCATTGCCCGTCAATGGTCATTTCCTCAAGCACTACTTCTATTAAATCCTCAATAAAGCTTGACTTGTTGTATATAGTAGTTAGTTGTTTTCTTTTTGGTTGTGCTTTGTGTTTTTGGGCCTTGTGTGTTTTCCCTATTGTTTTTGTTTTCTTTGCTTGTTTGTTCTTTTGTTTCTTGAGTTAGGGTATACATGTTTTATTCTCAAAGATTCTAAAAGGAAATAGGTATCCTTTGCATAGAATCTTGCCAAATTTTGAGAGACTTCGACTCTTTTCTATTTATGACTTCATTGTCATTTAGTTAAATTTGAAACATTTGTCTATACTCGTTCAAAGTGGTATATAATCGTTTAAATATGATGTGAGTTTTGAATTTCAATTGGAAAAGGATAGCTTGATAAACTCAGCACTAATGTCACATTAAGATACATCAAAAAAGTTTTGTGAGATAACAAATAAACGGTTTTTCAAGTGAAAAATCCGAAGTCAAGGCGTTTCATGTTATCCACCATGGTTCCCAACCCAGTTATCGAACTTCAATGTTTGAAAGTTGCTTAAAAGGTTATTGAAGAAAGAAGTCATTCTCTATATCCTATAATGTTTTCAAAAAAAAAAGAAATGATCCTCTTAAGCAACTCAAATGGATGTTTCAAGTAACCTCCACCGGGGCTATGGACGCCTGGCTAGCAGGGGACCACTGTTTGACGGGAACCAGAGGTATCTCTGTTGGGGCTATAGATGCCCGACTGGTAGGAGAGCTATGCCCAGGATGACCTTGCATGAAACATGGTTAATGACTTCATCTATGTAGCTTGCACCTAGTTTTCTCTGATTATCTGCATTATTGAAATGATGTAGTAACAAATCATATGCACACACTTAAGAGTTAATCATATCTATTTCTCTTCTTGGTTGTTTTTTCGTCGCTTCACTCATCTTTTACTCTTATACATCCTTTTGAATGATAATAGCCTTAAGTGTCATGTTAACCAGGGATTTTGAAGTTCTAAATTGCGTATAGTCATTTTTCCCAGATAGTTGCCATTTATTATGCCTTGCATATCTTTTCCCCATTAGTCTCCTTGACTCGAAATATGGGCCCCCTTTTTTTGGTCCTTTCATTTTTACCTTGGAACTCCAGAGTCCCGAGGTCCTTTTTGTTTTTACCTCGAAACTCCGGAGTCCTAGAGTCCTGAGGTCCCTTTTTGGGTTTTTACCTCGGAACTCCAGAACCCTGGAGTCCTGAGGTCTTTTTGGATTTTTATCTCGTAACTCCAGAACCCCGAAGTCCCAAGGTCCTTTTTATTTTTACCTCGAAAATCCGAAGTCCCAAGGTCCTTTTATTTTTTACCTCGGTGTTCCAGAGTCCCGAGGTCGTCTTTTGCTTGCCTACTTTGGAACCCTGGATCCCCAGAGTTCCGGGGTGGGGTGTTCTTTTTCTCTTGTCAAGATCGGAAGCTCGGGACCTTGGAGTCCCGAGGTTGTGTTTAATGCTTTCATATGGATAGGTTCAGGGAGCTATAAATAGAGATGATGGACTTTTAAAATTCATTTTGTGCATTCAGAGATCCTCCTCCCTAGCTCCAAGTTGTGAACTTCTAGGCCTCCGAGCTTTCTTTGGCGTCTTCGGGCATTTTGATTTTCCAGATTGGTGAATTTTCTCACCTGTAATCTATTTTCTAGGTTAGATTTCCTTTCCTTTCTTTTTTGTTTTTTTTTCTTTCATTTTTTGCGTCCCTTTGTTTTTCGTTGCGTACCCTAGTTTTTGAGACCGGAACCCTGGAGCCTCGGAGTTTCGAGCGGCTTCCATTTCATAACCCTGGAACCTAGGATCCCCAGAGTTCTGGGTGGTTGGCTTGACCTACACCAAATCCCTGGAGTTCTGGGTGGTTTCATTTCCACCATCCTGGAACTGCGGATCCCTGGAGTTTCAGGCGGTTTCATTTCCACCATCTCGGATCCCCGGAGTTCCGGACGGTTTCATTTCCATCACCCCGGAAACCTGAAGCCCAAGAGTTCTGGATCACCCCATTCCTAACCTTAGAACCCTGGAACCCGAGAGTTTCGAGTGGTTTTTGCATACACCTAACCTTGGAACCCCGGAGCCCCGAAGTTCTAAGCCTTCTCCCCTGGGAACCCGAAGTCCCAAAGCAAATTGAATTTTATACCTAATTTTGGAGAGTAAAGATTTGTGTTTTGCTTGCAGGTTCGAGTGGTTAGATGGACTCATCCTCCAGCAAGAGAGGCAAAGAAATTGATAGACTCCCAGCCACCATGAAATACCATTATCAAGGACAGGTCCATGTTTCAAAGCTTGAGGATCAAATCAGATGGGTTACAGATACTGAAATCGGCCACATAGAAATTGAAGATATCAGGGCTCAATTGGATAAACCTAGTTTGGAGGCCCTCCATCGAAGAATCAAGAGATCTAGCCTAGTGGAAGCTACTATATTCCCACAGTCATTACGGTGCCAGAATTAATAATGGCCATTGCTCCATTTTACAATCTAGAGAGTAGAAAGTGCACAGATGCACAAGGAAAAATAGTTATAGACTTATCCCTAGATATGCTTGGATTCGTCTTTGGTATCCCCACTAGGTAAGAAGTATTTTTGCTAACCGAAGAAGAGGCCTTAAAGGCATGGAATGACAAAGTATTAGCCAGTAAGAGGCACATGAATGCCAACTAGCTAGAAGAAGAAACAAAAATAGGGCTCAAGGCAACAGAGATCCTGAGGGTGGATTTCAAAGAACCTCAAAAGGACCTAATCATTATGCTCAGCGGGGCCTTTGGTAAGCTGGACTACAAGCATTTCCATCTCTGGATGTTCCAGTTCATGAGCACTATGTTAATAGGGAAACAATACTTTGATTGGCCACAGATCCTCTCTAATAATATCTGTAAGCAGATGAAAGAGGTGCAACATACCCAAAAGTTCTTCTTCCCATCATATGTCATCTGGGTAGCTATCAGAGCTGGAAAATTCTTAGGCCTACAGGTGGAAGGTCAATTGGGAGAGAAAGAAGGATAGAAGAAGATATGGGAGTATTATTCCCAACTCACTCTAACCAATGCTAAAGCACACTTCAAGAGAGTTAATGATGCCTTTGTTTTCCCAATAATCATCAAATTAACAGGGGATACAGGATATCGGATTAGCTCGGAGGCTATGGCTATCATCCGAGAGTGGGCATGTTGGTTCATCCAAAAGCCATGCTCCACTTACATCAGGGTTAGTGAATTCATAGGGTTAGAATAATGAAGGCAGCTTGTAGGCCTCCAGTCATTGATGTCATCAAAACATAAAATAGGTATTGATTTCTCGGTGTCTATTGGATACTTTGCCTGTTCTAAGATACAAGTGGCAAAGTTAGCAGAACAAGAGCTTCAAGATTTAAACTTGAAAGAATGTGATCATGCTAGGGAATTTTATGATCCCTACGGGAGACTCAAACAAGCTATGCCTAAGGCATATGTGGGGCACAGACCTAGCTTGGAAGACTTTTGGGCCAACCTGCAAGAAAGTTTTGAGGGTAG
The DNA here is from genome assembly GCF_030272615.1 of Cryptomeria japonica. Lineage (NCBI taxonomy): Eukaryota > Viridiplantae > Streptophyta > Pinopsida > Cupressales > Cupressaceae > Cryptomeria > Cryptomeria japonica. The sequence goes on from NC_081414.1 coordinate 633,847,118, forward strand.
GGAGAAGAACTATAACAGATTATCTGTGCCACAGGTAAGAGATTTTGGGATTGAAACTAACCTCCCTAAGGACCTGAGGGATGGTGGAGAGTTACTTGATCCAATTTATAGAGAATCAAGGATAGATAAGAGGCCCCTATCCCCAGTAAAATGGTCTGCAAATGAAGATACAAATATGGAGAAGGTCTCCTAGGTGGTCAACAACAAGACTAAACAATGGTTAAGATAGAGGGTAAGGCTCAACATTTCAAAGATAAAACAAAAGGAATCCACCTAAGGGGTACCTCAGTCAAGGGGCCATAAGGAGTATGCTCAAAAGACAAGGTCAGCTTCAAGGAAAATTATGTCCACCAACCTAGGTGAAGAAGACAAGCCTCAAGAAAGAATTGAGGACTTATTGAAGAAACTCCAAGAGAAGATGAGGGAGTCTGAACTCTTGAAGAAGGCTAAAGACCTGGGAGTGACCGACGGATTAGGAGCAGTACCACTGGCCAAAGTACTTCCACCATGGATGGCTATAGGGAGCACCGAAGGAGAGGGTACCCATGAACAAGAAGAGAATGTAGAAGCTACTGAGGAGATACTCGTTGAGCCAGCTTCAATAGATGCCTCAAATTTTCCAAGCACCACTGCTCCTACACCACCATCAATCAATAATCCGTAGAGCAGTCCGGAATGCAAGGCTTCACATCTACCACCGAAGGGGTGAAATTTAGAAACATCAAGTCTGACTCCAATCAGGAAGAAGAGGATCTTGAGAAACAATGGCTTCTAGAAGGCGAAGAGGATGAGGCAGAAGACATATTAAATGAAAGATTGATCCTAACTCCTCAAGATCAAGAGGAACTTCTTAAGGATATAGAAGTCAGGCAAGGGGAAATAGAGCCAGGTGATGAAGAAATGGTATTCAACAAGGAGGTCAGTGGAAAACTAGGAGAGTTTCACAAACAACAAACTCTCCAAGCTAACCTACCCCGCCAGATTTCCTCACCCCAAGATCCGGGGCAAACAGGAGCAGAAGTAAGAGATGAAGCAGAGGAGCAAGCAAAGGTTCATGTCATGACTGCAGATATAGTATCACATGAAGATGATAAAGATGGAGATATACCACAATGGCTGGAGTTTACCTTCAGGAAGAAAAAGAGAAAAACAGAACTCCCAGAGGTCACTCTACAACAACTAATCACTGAGGAACCACCAAAGGTTAAAGAGCTAAAAACCATCCATCATTTTTCAAAAATAGATTCCGGTGTGGTGATTGCAGATGTGGTAGATCCACATGAAGTTGAAGGACAGGTTTCTCCCAAGTATCAAATATCCTAGGTAAATTTGGGTAAGCAAACCAAGTGGGGAGAGCTAGATACTTTGGAACTAGTCACAAGAGTTGTGAGAGGATGCGTTGAAAAGGAGCACACCTCAAATATGGAGCTTAAGACACAACTTGGGAAAGATAAATAGCTCCTGATCAAAATGAGTAAACCTCTAGACTCTTGTAGAGATGATGACCTGCCCTCAACCTCATCACTGCCAGAGGGAGAAGTAAAGGCACTAGTAGAGATGAGATGAGTGGGTGTTGCCACCAAATCTTGGACCCAGGTAAATGTGGCCAAGATTAGGTCGTTCTTGCAAAATACAGTAGAAATATACCATAAGGCGGTACTGGCAGGTGGAGCTTTGGCAACTTGCTCCACACAATGGGAGCGAAAGGCAAACACTTTCAATAAACAATTCCGAGTTTTGAAAAGGATACCGTGACTAGGAGAAGAGATGGTAGTAAAAGAAGACCTCTTAGGAGGCGATAGCTATAAAAACTTACAGTCCTATGTATACATTTTGGAGCTGAATATTCAAATGTATCAGCAGTATATCAAGGATATGACTGACATTCGGGACCCTCTCCTTAGAGAAATTTTTTCATACAAGAATTGTGTAACAAATATGCTAGGACCTTTTGGCCTCAGAATAGCTGATACAGGAATAATGGACCAGCAGAAAGTTTTTAATCAGTGGGATGCATATGAGGCACAACACCTAGGATCTGCGACCTAGTTTGATGTTGCCCTTATGGACAGATACACATATTTGATCACTCAATGTCAGGAGGTGGCAGACATGGTGAAGGAGTTAGAGGAACAGGGAGCACATGCGGATGAGCTTTTGAAGAAATATAAATTTAGAATTAAGCATGTAGCTAATCCTCCAGTCCAAGCAGTTGCATGTATAATTGAAAATTATAAAGCTTTTACCAAGAAATAAAAGATAAGCTCACAATTGCTAAAGATAGCAAAGCTTTTTCTTGTATTTTAAACTGTTGCTCCTACTCGAGTTCTAATTTTGAGAGAAATTTTGCATGATTACGAAAATGTGGCTCACCTAGCAAGGTCTTCGTAGTTCTCATGCAACCCCCATTTTGTAGTTGTTAAGTGGGTATCAAGGCAGAAACTTGCAAGTTAACTGCTACTCCTAGGATCAGTTCTTAAATTAGAATAGAGTTATTTCCTAGATAGTAGGGTAAAGAACTTCTATAAATTGAGAAGTTGGATTCATTTGTAAGGGTCCCAAATTTATGATTTGTGGCCTACTTAGAGATTTTAGAATATTTTGCAGATTGATTAAGAAGTTTGAGTTATTTTTTTTATACATTCATGGAGATTAATATGAAAAACAGCTTGTAAATTGCCTGATCTACGTTTATATTCTACCAAATTATTCTGTGTAATCTGGTAACGTCTATTATTTTGAGTTAGCAACGTGGTTTAATCTTTTTGTCTATTACTCTATGAATCATATTGCGCACGTTAATGGTGTATGAGAACTATTGTGATAGGCCATATTGTTGATGATTTTTATTTCCATAGACTTTTGAAATTGATGATTTTGCAAGTTTGCTAGAGGTCCATTGTTGAATGCTAACTTGGATAGTATTTGATAATTGCTTGGATTGCAGGGAACTAATTGAGTAGTTCATTAAGTTGTCATTATATTGGTCTTTATTGTTATTTTCTTGTTCCCCTTTATGCTTCGCATTTTATTTCCCAGAGAATATTAAACCATAAAAATACAAAAAGAGAGGAATTATAGTTATCTGTAACCAGCAAGATTTAGTTCTAACTAGCAGGCCCGTTTACAGGTATCCACATCAACCATTGAGCTGCCCATCACCGTCGAGACCCAACTATAGAGACCTTGGAGTAGTGAGTCCTTTCAAACTCGTTACTTTTCAGAGAGGTGGTGAGTGTTTGCATAAACTACTTGACTGTTGGTGAGTGTGTCAAAACACCCGTCAATAGTATGTACCTCAAAATTACATTCCTAGAAATATGAATGTATTACATGATCATACAATTGCAGTGCAGCCAGTGATGGATTGTCAAAATATTGATGATGGTGAATTAGGAGCGGAAACAAAAGATGGTGATAACTCTAATTAGTTCATTGAGAATGAATGTGCAATTCAAACTTTTTGTCATGACATTCTTAGTGTAAATAAGGATGAATATTTAAAAACTTAAATTCTACATTAGATTATGACTGTTATTTTGATAAGGTTGTTGGAGATTCAACTCCACATGACAAAGATAGTGTATGTTATAATGAATACATTGAATCTTCATGTTTCAATGATGAAGATGACACCCTTGTGGATTTTAATTTGCAACTAAGTGGTACTAGTATCTCTTATGGGGATCAAGAGGAAGAAGTAGTTTAAGATGTGAAAGAAGAAGCAAGTTCACTCAATAGTGACCAAATCTCAAATTTTTTGGCTATGGAATATAGAGGTATGCAGTTGAAAATGATCATGAGCTTTTTTATCATGCTCATATAAACATTGACAATGATGATATTCTTTGTACTGCTAAGTTTGACACATATGTCTATGATCTTCCCCCTACACATGAACTAATTAACTTTCAAGGTGACAATACCCATAAAGACATGAGATTATTTGATTGCAATCATGATGGATATGCTAAATCTAAAAGTGTAAGTGTTGATACAAATATTGGTGACATGAGAATAGCTGATGATTCTAAAGTGCATGGTACCATTGAGCCATGTTTTGAGGTTTCAAGTGTAGATTTTCATGAGTGTTTTTTTTTTTAAATTTATATGAGCCTAATTATGAGATTTTTCATGTGGGCATGGGTGCTAATTTTAAAGTTGATCCTAATTATTTTTCTAAACAAGAATTTATCACATTTGATCATGCATGGGATTTTGAAGATGCTTATATATTTTCTTCTGAGAATAATGAAGAGAGTAAACATGTGGGTAAGTTAGATTTTTTTTTATGATAATGTAATTACAAAATGAGTCAATATATGAATGTTTCTCTTTTCATATATTGGAAGATTGTTTGCATGGTTCACATGGTTTACAGTAGTGTTCTTTTGAAGGCTTCAAGTGTCATATGCAAACTTGTGATGGAATCATTTTGAATAGCATCGGCTATGAGGTCAGTTATGAATATTTTTAGTTATTGGATCAGCTAGATGTCAATTTAGTAAAGCGTGGCAATGATGTTGATAAGGAAGGTATTGCATTGAGTATGAGCATGCATTATGTCATAAGTATGGTATGTGTATTTTAGACTATGATATGTTTAAATATGTGCATGATTTTAACGTACAAATTGACAAAAAAACATATTGAACATTTTAGGTGTAGCAAACTGATGAGTAATGTCAAAGGTTGTGTGTGCAATCATACACAATGCAATGATGTTTTCAAGCTAAATTGGTAATTATATGCCTTCCTTTTTAGATAGCCTTCGGACATAAAATATGGTTTGATTTTTTCAAACCAAAATGGTAAGGGGCAGAAATAAGCTTTCAACTCTGCCACCCAATGGAGCAGGCATCTAGTTTGCTCCCAGCGGTCTGAATTATTTCCATTCCCACAAGGGGAATGAACCCCCAGCTAAGAGCCACTATTAACACCTTCAGATTTTGGCAAATTTGAAGTGTTCGTGATAATAAAATTAATTGCAACACTTGGAGACATCCCTGTAAATTCTTCCCAAGTAGCCTACTTTGAGAGTGGATAACTCAGTGTCCTTTCATTTTCATGAAAATCACTTTGATATCATGTTCATCTATTATTAATAAGTTCCCATGACAATCCTTAGTCTTTTTTAAGTAGATTTGATAAGTTTTCAAAGTATCTAGTTGGAGGGTTCAAAAATAATTTTTTGTCTGCACACTATTAGATCTGTTAGAGATCAACATTTTAGATCAAGATGTTTTTCATCTCATACCAATTGGTTCCTACAATTATCATCATATTAGTATTCTCCCTTATCTATTTTCAAATCCCAAGCATCTTGTTTGATATTTTTCCCAAACCAAAAGCAAATGCAATTTCCTGAGATTTGTTGACTACACTATGCTAGATTTGTCAAAAAGCCTACTTTTTAGAGTTAATATTTTTTAGGTGATTTTCAAGAGAACTAGATTCATTCCTGTGATTATTATTATTATATTTGTGTACTCCTTTTCTTAATTACAGAACCCAACATTCAGTTTAGTATTTTTTCAAAGCCAAAAGCAAACAAAGTTTATAGGAGCTTGTTATCTGCATGTTCTTGACAATTTTAGAGAGGTTAATTTTGATCATTAATATATTGTAATATATGTCGAGTTGTAATAGTTTATTTTGCACACATTCTCACTATACCTTAATGAATCCACCCACTCAGTGGTGGCTATCTAAGATGAGATTCAGTATTTTTTTGAAGTATCTAGTTTGTGAGTTCTATAGGGGTTTTGTCATGTGGAGTTTCATAAAATGCCTAAAAGACCAACTTTTTGCATTAAAATTTTGCAACCTTGATGACATTATAGAAATTTATTGTGTAGTCTTATTCCCATAGCATTAGGGAACATGTATGTCAGTTTTGTTGGTAATTGACACTCTACTGGTTAGGTTTCATTATGTTGTCATTAATGGCAACATGTTTTTGGGTTCAGGCTTCATATGGTATACCGACGGGCACTTCATAGACTCTACACTGGCACCGACAGGATAGAAGATTTATTTGGTCACCGGCAATGCAAGCCGACATGGTATGATAAAGGATATCGGTATTGGAGGCCCACACATCTTGGATCCAGCATCGGCAACTTGTTTAATGCTTATTCATTTATGTTATAAGACCGACATGTATTATGTAATTGTATATATCCTTGTAAGCCGACATAAGGCATAAATTTGTATAGGGTATATATAGGATATGCATAGATAGAAAAATAGAAGTAGGAGAATGTATAAGGTTATGGATGTAATGTAATGCGAAATATATTAGAGAGACTATGTATGTGAGGAATTCATTGTAAAGGTTATTTCGGTACTGAGGTTTTAACTAGACCAGACAGAGCTTAAACTAGAACTGTATTCTGGAATAGGAGATGCTATACTAAACAGTTCACCATTCTCCGGATTGTATTCTAGATTATTATGTAGTCAGTGAGACTCCTTTTGTGATGAGCAATGTTCTCTAAGCTATAAGCCTTCCTGCAAGTGTAGACCCCAACATATATTGTAATATCTCTTCATATGGACAGTGAATTGATATTGTGGGTCACAAATCCCACAATAGTTTTTCATCATTGACGTTTTCCATGTATAAATTTGCATGTTATGGTTCCCATTTATATGTTTGGCTTATTGGTTGCATTACTTCTTTCAATTCTGTTTATACTAGTATACCGGTTGGTGTATCTATATTTTGTTAAAGCTAAAATTTTCTATTTTGGTATAACACTGATTCACCCCCCCTCTCAGTGTTATTAGTTTCCAACAATTGGTATCAGAGCCTTGTGCCTCGGAGGAAGTTTAACAGCTTGAGGAAGATCCTGAAACCGGAATCATTAAATATGGCTTTGGAGAAATAGCTTGAGATGGCACTTGAAGATTATGATGCTGAAAGATTGAAGAACTTAAAGTTACAAGATGAGTTAAATTCTACTAAAGAATTTATTCTTGTCCTACAAGAGATATTTTCATCTATTCAAGCTAGGAGAAAGGAACTTTTGCAAAATCAAGATGACGAAGAAGCACTTAAGGAACAATGTCAGAGATTAAGTCAAAGAACATGATTATGAAGAATGAAATGCAAACTATGACTATGACGTTATCTAAGGATATTGAGGATAGAAAGAAAAAGGCAAAAAATCTTGTTGTATCCCTGAAGAAAAAATTTAAAGAATGTGGTAGGTTGACTAATGAAATTGAGATATTAAGGTCTAATTTGGTATAATCCCAAAGCAATGAGAAAGATATTGAGAGCCAAATGATAGTACTAAGAGATGATTTAACTATTGCAAGTGAGTACAAAGAAAAAATAAAGATCAGCTCAGCACAGCTTGATGAGTTATTGAAGAGACAGAGGCAGATTGGAGCAAGGACAAAGTTTTGGTACTGCTAATGAAGATCAAAACCATAAGACATCGGTAAGGCAATTCAATTCTTATAAATTAAATAGTAGATGTTTTATTTGCAATAGATTTGGTCACATGGCTAGGCAATGTAGAAACAAAGCAAATCAAAACCCTGATTCTGCTCCCAGTAAATGTTCTAAATGCAATAAAATTGGTCATAAGATAGAAGATTGCTGAATGAATGTAAAATTCTATGCTTGTGGAAAATTTGGATATATGGCTAGTTAGTGCAAGTCAAGTAATTTCACCAGTTTTAGCAAGGCAATTCAAAAGAACAATGTTACATGTTATGCATGCAATGAAGTCAGACATTTTGCTAAGTTTCGTAGAATAAAAAATCCACCAATTGGCAATGGAGGAATAAGTAATAAAGGCAAAGAGAACGTTAATGAAATCCATCAAGACCATACTCAAAGATGGGTCAGAAAGACTGAAGAGAAATCATCAGATGGGAATGTCCCAGCTACCTATCAGGAAGAAGAGGCTAATCCTGCACCTACAATGAGCTCATTCGGTAACTAAAGAAGATGCCTTAGGGGTAGGAAAATATCATGAATATGATGCATATTCCCCTAGAGATGATTTTGTAAGATGTTCCAGATATTGGAAAGCATTATCTGGCATTAATATGTTCAAAGTGAGATCTGGTATCATTCACTAGTAGTCATTTATGTCAATAGAAAATTAGGGTTTTTCTCGATGGATAAAAGGCCAATTACACTTCATTATTAATCACCCAACATTCAGAGAAATTTCAGAGCAATTCAGAGCTACTTATTGCAATCAAAAACTATTCAGAGGTGATCAGATTTTATCTTGAACGATCACACTGACATCTGAAAGGATTTGATAAGAGGTTTTCACCGGAAGAGTTCTAAAGGTATTTTTCTTGAATCATAGAATCGGGATCATCTTCTGCTCCTATCTTTGTTGCAAATCCAACTTTAGTAGAAATTAAGGACTGCCCCAGACCAATTTTCAAACCGTATCCACATGTGGCTACTAAGGAAGATTCGGTTGGAGCATTTTCTTACATCCCGAAGGGAGTGGTATATGTAGAAGATGTTAGGGCTTATATTCATTATCATATAGAGGACTTAGATACTTTGGAAATCAAGGGGATGTATATGAATGAACTCTTGGGATAATCTGGTAAAATCAAACTGGCATATAAACACATTGAAGATCTAAGGTTCATAGATATTCTGGATATTCCAGAATTTGAGGATGAGATTTTCAGATATGTACTAAGCAGAGTACATGGAGAATTCATATGGCTGGACTGACCCTACAAAGTCACTAAGGAAGCCATTCGGGCAATTACCGGTTTACTATCAACAAAGCAACATCCAAGGAAGAAAGTATCAAATGACTTAGTATGGAAAATCACAAGCACTACATCAGACAACAGATCAATGAAGGTGAACACTATCACCGACACTAACATCAAATTTGGTAGCATGATCATAGGTTGCAAGGTAACTCAGTCTAGCCGACTGAATTCAGTTTCCAGTTCATGTATTTTGGCCACTTACATAATTATGAGAGAAAATATCAAGTTAGATTTATGTGATTGGATGCTTGAGGAGTTATTGATAAATTTAGGAAAGATTAAAGGTGAGAAGAAGGGCACCTTCTGGTATGGAAATCTATTAGTGTTCTTAATGTTATACTTTCTAAATGATAACCCCAGTTCTGGAAGGAAGCAATGGGCTTTTGACATCCCAGTAGGAAGATAGCTTAAGCAATCAATTGCTACATTGGGAAGTCTTAGAGATGACAAGGTATGGGGTTACTTCAAGGCTTTTCAGAAATCTATGAGGTCTAGAATAAGGATACCTAAGCAAATTGAGAGAAATACTCTACCGACATTTGTTTCATGGTTAAGAAGGATGTGACTCTCATGGAGGCAGTTAAGCCCTGAAATATTTGGAGAGAGGAAATGGGATATGAAGTGGATGCATTAATTCTTGATGCTTATGCAAAAATTCTAATAGATGCATAAATAGATGAAGCAGAAAAACCTTGTGGAACAGCACAACAAAAGACTTTTGAGGTTGAAACTAAGTTCAAATAGAAGAAGAGGGAAAAACAAGAAGGTAAGGCAAGCAAGTTTGTACAAATGGTTTCTAAGGACATTAAGGCACTCATTGATATTGTCTTGAAGAAAGGGAGAAAGAGGAAGGATCTGGTAGTTCACATTGAACCTGAGGCTCGATATTTTATGACTGATGATGATGGCTGCTCAGAGACTAATGAAGGAAGGAACCACAGACAAAGGGATTATAGATCAATCCATAACTGTTTTGCACAGATTGGTCCCAGAATGTAAGATTGAGAATGAAGCGATCTCTTTCAACAAGCTTAAGATAATAACAAAACACATCTCTAAAGATTTTTAATCATTACAGCAGATCTCTAACCGTCTAGCACTTGAAAAATTCACTTTGGCTAAGAAAGCCGCTTTTGATCAGATCATTGACAGAAAGAATAAAAAGATTGAGGAGAAGTTAATTTTGATAGAAAATTCTTTGAAACAAAGTACTAATATATATAGGGTTTGTTGCAATATAGAGATTCTTATGGCAAAAGTGGATGAAAAGATAAAAGAGGTACAAGACAAAATTGCTAACATTGCTAACTCTTTTGATGGACTAATTACACTGACCACATCTATAGATGGACAAATTTTAACTTTGGAAAATCAAATTTTTTCTCTTGAAAAAGAAAGAGATAAGATCATACGGAGAGCCAGAGGTCTCAAAGGTTTGGTGAGTCCAAGATTGGATTCACTCGATGTTCATAAGAGGGAATGCATGGATATACTTGGTAAACCCACACCAGCAGAAGTTAATGAGAAAGAATCACTTGCATATTTACTGAGTGGACTTGTATCTATCTCTGGCACACTCAAAACTAGCTAGGATACTTATGTGGAGTTATTAGAGAAAGCTTACCTAGAAATCTTGAAATTGGTCGAGCTTCGGTAAAACATTTTTTTGGGAGATTCTTCAGTGTACAGTTATCATTCATTGACATTTCTTTTTACATTTTTTGGGCATTGATGTCAAACGGGAATTAGTATATGTGTGAAAAAGAATGAAAGGTTACATAGTGGAAAAGAACGAAGGGTTGCATACATTAGGGGGAGTTACAGAGTTTTTTTAGGAATATTGGAGCATTTTGCATATTCAGCTCAAGGGGAGCAGGATAGGATGAAACCAACAGTTGAAACCATGACCATTTTTCACATGAGTGTTGCCATCAATGCCAAATGGGGATATTGTTGGAAATTGACACTCTACTAGTTGGGTTTCATTATGATGTCATTTATGGCAACATGTTTTGGGGTTCAAGCTTCATATGGTATACCAGCAGGCACTTCATAGACTCTACACTGGCACCGGTAGGATAGAAGATTTATTTGGTCATCGGCAATGCAGGTCGACATGGTATGATAAAGCATATCAGTATTGGAGGCCAACACATCTTGGATCTGGCATCGGCAACTTGTTTAATGCTTATTCATTTATGTTATAAGGCTGACATGTATTATGTAATTATATATATCCTTGTAAGCCAAAATAAAGCATAAATTTGTATAGGGTATATATAGGATATGCATAGATAGAAAAATAGAAGTAGGAGAATGTATAAGGTTATGGATGTAATGTAATGGAAAATATATTAGAGAGACTATGTATGTGAGGAATTCATTGTAAGGGTTATTCTAGTACTGAGGTTTTAACTAGAATAGACAGAGCTTAAACTGGAACTTTATTCTGGCATAGGAGATGCTATACTAAGCAATTCACCATTCTCCGGATTGTAGTCTGGATTATTATGTAGTCAATGAGACTCCTTTTGTGATGAGCAGTGTGCTCTAGGTTGTAAGTCTTTCTACAAGTGCAAGCCCCAACATATATTATAATATCTCTTCATATGGCCAGTGAATGGATATTGAGGGTGAAAAATCGCAGTATGGTTTTTCCTCATTGAGGTTTTCCATGTATAAATTTGCATGTTATGGTTCTCATTTATATGTTTGGCTTATTGGTTGCATTACTTCTTTCAATTATGTCTATACTGTTATACCGGTTGATGTATGTATATTTTGTTAAAGCTAAAATCTTCTATTTTGGTATAACACTGATTCATCCCCCCCCCCCCCCCTCTCAGTGTTATTGGTTTCCAACAAGTTCTCTTAGCTTCAGGGGAAGGTTTGGTTGATTTTCTAGGGTGGTTCTTGAGACCACCTAGCTTGTTCTGAGCACTAGATAAAAATGTTAGGAATCAAATTTTATTGGCTGCCCACTTCACGTTTTCTCCCAAGATGTATTTAGTTGTGGTTTCAAAACATTTAGGGGCCAAGTGGTATGAAAATGAAAAAAAATAGGTTGGGCCCACAAGGGGACCCGACATGCATTATAATATTACAAGGTTATTTGAGATTCAATTATAAAATTTTATTATTTAAATATTTTCTTGATTTAAATAATAATATGTTATATGAATTATGATGAGTGAATAATGATTCTAAAGTGATAACTGGAGGTGAATAACAAATTTCTTTAAATCATTAAAAATGATTTAAATAAGTTTGAATAAGGTTGAAGAATTGTGATGTTATAATACCATTAAAGGAATTTGTCGACCCCTTTTAAAATTAACATTAAATTTTTCGTTGCTACATACTCGTAAAATATAGAGGAGAGAGATGAAGGGATGTGTGGGACAATGGGATAACCCTGACATCTTGTAAGTAATTTAGGGTTTCACGGGGAGTTGTGTGAGAGTGCGGGGAGCATTAACCTAGTAGGGTTTTGAAAGGTATCCTAAGGTGTGTCTTTTCCCTTATTGCTAAATATGGTGTTTTGATACACAACACAAGAAATGGTTATGGATAAAGCTATAGGGATTCTTTATGCATCTCAAGAAAGAAGCTTGATTCAAGTTTGCCAGTATTGACTATCTGCTTTGTGGAGGGCAATTCATCAATTTTAGATTGTGAATCATTTTCCTTTACATTATGGTGATTCTCCTCTTTGTGAGGAATGATTTGGCGGTGAAGGCCTGATTTCTATGTCTATTGTGATTGGAGATTACAACTTTTGTTTTGTTGTTTCATTTTATCTTTTGAAGCTGATTCACCATTTTCATTCAAACAAATGATGGCAATTAGTGTGAATTGTGCTTGTGTAATCAAATGAATTATGGTTTACTCCAAAATAAAGACATAAAAGCCAATAGGTGAGTTTTTTATTTTCTTTGTCTTCACTAAAATACGTTGAGCTTGCATAATATTAGATTGGTTAAAAATGGGATGAGGTATGTTTTTAGCAGCAAAGTGGGTCAAGGTATGATGAAATTTGTAGCATCGTAAGTTGTACACCTTTATTATTGTGTCCAATTTCACACTCACCTAGAACCTATTTTAGTACTTCCCTTTCCTTTGTGAATTATAGGACCTTTATTTTAGTTAATTAATATTTAATTCAATATTATGGATCTAATTCCACTTTATTACATCATCGCACTCTTGTTTAGGCCCTTCATTCTAGGTGTGCCCTTTATCATTTTATCCTGATTTTATCCTAATCTTACACTAATTTCAATTCTCAAAACATATTTTACATATCTATGCATTATGGTTTGAGCCACCAAGCTAGATTCGACATTAAAATCTTGTTATCTCACATCCCTAGAAATTCAAAAAAAAATTGATAGGACTGGGTAGTATACTACTTGGTCCCACACTTTTGTCCCTGAATTTTGGGAGGATAATTTGATGGTATTTTCTAATTCAAATCTCACTCCATGTCAAAATATATGAATTCTAAGTTGGCCAAATGGTAATTTTAATTATGAAATCCATGTATAAGGCATCCTTATTTGTAGACAACCCAATTTGATCATCATTATTTAATCAAATTAATTCCTGTAATTCCTTATTGTCTAAATCTTTGCTGCTAATAAATAATTTATTAATTTAATTGCATCCCCTTTCCTCTTAACCCTGGCCAAATTAATTTAATTAATTTGGCTAGCTAACCTTTCGATCGAACTTGATTAAATAAATGTCATCTTTATTTGATCAAATATTTCTTCTCCTCTTTTTCTTCCAAGATGAATTATTTTAACTCATAACCTCCCATTAAATTAAATAAACTTCTTTAATTATTTAATTTAATCCTTCTTTCTCCACTTGAAACTAAATGGAATTTTTAATTCCCTCCACTCATTCTCTCTCCACCCATCACATCCTCCTACATTTGCCACTTGCCTCATAATTCATGATTACTTTTATAATCATTCCTCTTAAACACATGCACATTCCTAATCACATGGATTATCCCCCAAAGTCAACCCATGTCCACCTTAGCTTTAAATTTTGAGTACCATCTCTTACATCTTTGTCCTCTCCAGACAATAAAGAATTCATTTATTCCTTTCCCCCAAGTACCTTGGAGTGTGAGGACAAGAAATGCCTTTATCAAAAATGATTCTTACGCTCTTCCTCTAACCATCTAGTCCTCTCATCTTCTCACATGTTGACACTTTTCAACTTCACATTGAATGTGAGGACCTCAAGCCATCTTCTCCATTGGATCTCTACTTTAGATCCTATCCCTCAATTCTAAAACTCCAACACTTAACTAAAAACAATCTCTCATTCTCACAACAATGCAACACTTGAATAAACAATATTTCAGCTCTCATATCGTCTTCAAGCAATCTTGAGCAAATTTGGAGCTTCCACACAATTATGTTGTTGAATTTGTTAGCACACATATAGTCAAGAATCGAATGACACATTGTTGCATCAAAAGGAAGGTTTAATAATACTTGGGTTATTGTTTATCTCTTTGTTTTGTTTTACTTCTTTTTGTTCTATCTTGATGTTTCATTAATTTGTGTGGTTTTTGGGTATTTTCATTGTTGTTTATGCTCTTGAAACTCACATTTTGGAATACACATTCTGGCATGTCCGGCGGTACCCACGTCACGAGTCTCTTTCTAATCACTTTTGGATTTTTTAAGTTCTCGCAGCTTACAGGTCACGGATCGGTGAACATTCATACACATTAGTAGATCTGCTTTAGGATCGGTAGATTCATTGGTGTCACTGAAATATCAATAAAAATTAACCAGCAAATCTGTTCTATGGATTAGCGGATTCTCTCTACATTCCATCAAATACGCATGAAAATTCCAACCGATGTGCTCTAATTTTTGGCAGGTATGATAGATGTTATTTAGTGGATTTGCTAAACAACTTACAATATTAAAAGCAATTTTATGAATTAGCGGATTCAGAAGTTATTTTAGCATATTTGCCTACTCTTTAGCGAATACATGTATATATCCGGTGGATTCACACGTACATCAGTGGATCTACTCCACTTATCAAAATTTTGGAAGTATTGTAATCATTTGTTCAACGGATATGCTCTGATATCTAGTAGAACCGCTCTGTTGATCAGCAAATTTGTGATATTTTTCATGCATAAGCTTTATCAATTAGTGGATTTGCAGCATACTTATATTTCAACTTTGATTATCCTGGTCCTCATATGCTAATATTTGATTGTGTGATCAAGTGATCTTGTTGTGAAGCTTTCTTCACTTGCTAAAGACCCCTCAAAAAAGAATCAAACAAAACTACTAATACATTGTTATCTGTAGAGCCAAATAGTGAAAGAGAGGGAGGTAATAAATAAAACTACTGACATATCTTCTACAGGGTATGGTCAAAGGCAATCATTTCCCACTATTTTAGGCACACCTCAATTTTCTTAAGGAAATATGCGACTATCTACCATCTCTAGTGCACTTGCACAAATTTGTTTCCCAAGTGAGTGTGTGTATCCTCTCCCCTTGCCTTTGTGAATCTCTTGCCTTTGTGAATCTTGGGTGTAAGAGAAACACACACAAACTCCTTTTTTATTTTTTGATAGGAGGCATGTTTGAGAATTTCATCACTCCAAAGGATGACCTCAATTACACGTACTAGCGGGGTATATAAAGGGGTGAGAACTAAATTTGTAGCCAATCCATCTCATATCATGTTTAACAAACTCTTGAAGCTTAGGTGATAGGGCTTAATTGACCTTCCTGACCCACGCTTATGATGGAGTGGTGTTAGCGGATTGTGCCTCACATACCTTGAGTATATAGAGGACATCCTTCGTTGCTTGTATCAAGCTAGATAGAAGTCTTCACCTGTCGCTATACTGGTGCAGGGGATGCAAATGGTACCCCAAAGTTACTCACAATGTAATTATTTGGGTTGAGATATGAATCTCTTAGTTGGGCTTATCTAGTCTCCTTGAGAGAGAGTAAAGGGAAATCTCTTTATAGGCTTGGATCTCTAGCTATCCATCCTCTATGGTATTAGTGCTTACACTATAGGCCTAGTATAGTAGGTATTACTATCTGTCTATCTAGTTTGTTGGCATTTCTAGTGCATATTCATATGGATATCTAGTGAATCACTTACTTCAGTCTAGTCCGAGTCAACTCTTCTATATTTAGCATTTTCAGCGTTTTCTTTCTTAAGTCCTTTTGCCAAAAAAGTCAAATCCCAATGGAACCACCCTTTCATTCAGCAAACTCACAAATTTTCCCATCACCGGTCCCAATATAACCACTTTGTCGTCCAACAAAATCGCTCTATTGTTTGGTGGAACCACTAATGTTGTCCACAATCTAGTCCAGCAAAATTGCTCTATCATTTAGTACAACCCCAAGTTTTGGTCTAAAAATATTAGTCAAGTAGAACCGCTATGTCATTCAGTGGATCTACAAATTTTTCCTATAGTCCTCTAGCAGATTCACTCTATGATTTAGAAAATTTGTGCTTTTGTCCATAATCTTGTCAAAACAATTTTCTCTATAGTTTAGTAGATCTACTAAATTTTTGCCATTAGTTGTAGATCAACAAATTTGATATGTCCTCTAGTGGATTCACATTTTTCCTTAACAATCCTATCGTAGTGGATTTGCCTGTCAGTTTAGTGGTTTTGCATATCATTTCAATGGATTTGTTTATCTTTTTGGTAGATTCACTCCCAATCTAGCGGATTTGAATGGTAGTTTAGTGGATTCATGTCCTAAGTTGACGGATTTGAATATAATTAGTTTAGTCATTGTTCCTTTTTTTCTATCTTTAGGCAATATCTTTTTAGTAGATCCACTCTGTTGTTTGGCAGATTCGTACCTCGTCAAAGTCTTCCTATAGTTACGTGAATACACATTGGGCCTTGGCAGACCTACTCTGTCTTCAAGTACCTAATCTCTATAGACAACTCCTCTTGTTCCAAATTTAATTCTTTTGCGAACATATCTCATATTTCTGGCAATCATCCATTAGACTTCCACTCACATACCATTTGATCTTTGCTTCGACATAGTTGTGTCATCCTCATCATATTTGGCATTGAATTTTTGAGTTGATTAGCTCCTACATCTTAATCCATCATCACATTTCTTATTTCTTTTTTTGGTTAATCCTTGCCTAGAATCCAACACTTTTTAGCTTACGCTTTTCTCATATCACCTCGATCTAGAGGTTAGGCTAGTATCATCTCTCTTGTTACCAAATTCCATCAATCTGTCTTAGGTAACACTTTTTCATCCATCAAGATTCTAATCAGGTACTTATTTTCTTTACACTCATCTATCTAATAATCCTTGGTCCGACATTCATCATTTGCCTTCATTATCCATCATTCTAGTGTCATCTATTCCTTTGATGTCATGTCCTCAAGCCCATTTGCAAATAAAAAAATGGATTATCAATCTTACATCTACACTTCATTAGGTATTATTCCTACACAGTCTATGTTTGAACCTCCCCAGGTTCAAGAAGTCTTGGTAGAACACCCTAAGATTCATGTGTCACAGTTTCTTGAAGACTTCCAAGTTGATAATGTTGTTAAGATTAGTTATATCATTGATAACAACTGTGAGGCTATCCTAGCCAGTATATTACAACAAGTTACACCACTACCACTAATATATTCGCCCCCTCAATTTACCCCAACAATCCCTGTTCCACAAAGCAAAGAGCTTGTTATTCAATAGATACTGGATCCCGGTACTTCCTCCACTCAACTCCTCATGTCATTACCTCAATCTACCCAACTGGTAGGCACACATCTTGTTGTCCATACCACCTCACAATAATCTCACAAACCTTTAGTCATTGTCGGTGCTTCATTGCTTCCCACTTCATAGCAATCCACGCAAACTATATCACATAGTCTTCCCTTAACCTAATGGTCTCCATTCCTATATGGCATGCCCTCCACATGGCCTACTATACCCAGTGTTGCTAATCAACTGCTCCCAATTCCTCCTTCCTCATCTACCATTGTTCCACCACCCCTTGCTTCCATCATTTAGAGTTTGATGGTAGAACACGTTGCAACATCCCAACCTACCTCACAACCAATCACTACACTCCCTCATCACACATACCCCATTCAACCAGAGCTTCTCAACCTACCACCTTTCATTTCTCCCAAGCCACACTTCAGGCACATGAAGTTCCCACTCATAAACTAGTCAGTCAATCTACCCTATCTCCATCACAAACCCCTCAAGGTGTTGTTGTTCCCCCTCCAATTAGTCAATCTCAACCACAACTCATTGTATCTCTTTCTTATGTCAATTATTTGGTGATTCCTATCACTATGATTGCCACATAAACTACATAAATCCCTCAAGGTAGAACCAACATGCATTAACAATACACCAACCAATCCTTTCTTCAAATACTTAACACATCAATACATCATCCCCAAGTTGCACCCTTGTAGGTTACACCTCAAAATTATCAACCCCAACCACAACCAACCTCTCATTTGATTCAATATCATCCTACTTTTTAACAGACGCATATTATGTCACCTTCAGAAGTCACCTACCATAAAACCCTGCCAAAATATCAACCTCCTATCTACAATATCATTCACAACCAGCACTCATTTACCAGTCATTGCCACCCCATCAACAACAACAACATATACATCACAAACCCCTCCTATCTATTAGCAGGCAACTCTATCCCAGTCGAAAGCTTTGGCCTTTGCACATCCTCAATACTAGTCACCTATCTACCCATCACCTCCCTTTGATCCCTTTATCATACCAGGATCCAATGTCATTGGTGTACTCGCTCTACAACCAGTAAATCCTAAGTTAGAAGAGATGAAAATGGCTCTCAAGGAACTATGTGCAGGAACTTCCAAGAAGACTTTTAAGTTCAAGGACCTTTGTCAATACCCATTTGACAAGTCCATCACTACAGTACCCTTTCCCAAGCACTTTGAAATTCCAAAAATTTGATAAATAAAAAGGGAAAGGTTACCCCATCAACCATGTCAAATAATTATACATGGCATGTCAATAAGTGACCTATAATGACAACTACCTCTTATGATTGTTTCCCAAGAGTCTAGGTGGCCCTACCTTGGAATGGTTCCTAACACTCCCTTATGGTATAATCAATACTTTTGCAGACTTTTCTGAGAAGTTCATAGCTCAATTCTCATATAACATCATAAGTGAACTTACACTAGTGGATCTATGCAA
This sequence comes from Cryptomeria japonica, assembly GCF_030272615.1. Taxonomy (NCBI): domain Eukaryota; kingdom Viridiplantae; phylum Streptophyta; class Pinopsida; order Cupressales; family Cupressaceae; genus Cryptomeria; species Cryptomeria japonica. The sequence goes on from NC_081414.1 coordinate 633,866,155, forward strand.
TAAAAAACAAAAGGGAGGATAGAGCCTTGTAGATTACTTGCAAAGGTGGCAGACTCTCTCAATGTGTCTTTCCTATAAACCCCCTAAGAGACATCTTGTGACCATCTTTATTGATAACTTACATCCAAAGATGGCTTACAACATGCATATGAATTGTATCAATTATTTCAAAAGCATTAGTGAAAAAGGGGTTGGTATAGAGAAAGCTTTAATATCATAAGGGGTCATCAACCTTTATAAAGAGTACAATGACAAACCTAATAATGATCGATCCCATTAATGGAACAAAAAAAAAAGAATGTCACTGGTGATGGATTTACAAATACCAAACATTTCCAAGGTGTGGTTGCCATGCCTCCACCCCCACCTATCATCTTATAAGAAGCTTTCTAAACCACTACCATTTTTGTCTTGCAAGGTCAACCAAAACAAAGAAACTAGGGTAAACAAAATCGTAATTAAATGCCTTTGGGAAAACCCTTGGAGGTTATCTTCCAAAAAATGGTCAATGCAAACCTAGTTGTTTATCCTCAAACGCAACCATTAGATCCATTTTATTAAAATATAGCATGATATAAGGCTAATGAATATTGTGACTACCATCGATTCAAGGGACATGCAACAGCTAAATGCATGAAGCTAAGGCATTAAATCCAAAATATTATTGATAAAAAGGATATCACAGTTGATCCTCCTAGTCATACCTCACCTAATGATAATTTATAAATCTATCATAATGCCTTCCCTAAGCACACCCAGGGTGCTAGCACTTCAAATTCCAATGCCAAAAACAAAAATCAAACCAATATCAACAAAACTAGAACAACATGACTGCAATGCTTGACTTTGGTAATATAGTTGGCTGCATTACTCAAGTTGAAGACCAAATTGGCATGATCCACATAAAGGAACAACATTCCCAATCTGTTTTTACCATCCATAGGGGAAGATTTTTTTTTGTGGGAACGCATGTTGCTTCCTCCTCCAGTGCATAATATAACTTCTTAGAATACTTGGGTAATATCCTAGCACCAATATCCATCTTGGATCTCCTTAGCATGTCACCAATCCATCAAGAGATCCTCACAAAATCTTTACAAGATACTTGTATCCCTAATAAAATAGATCCTATACAATTCCAAGCTATTGTAGGGAACGTGTCATCCTCACATATCCTCTCATTTTTGCATACTGACATGCCATCCATCTCGCCTAATCATAATCTCTCTCTTTGCATCATTATCACTACCAATAAGTTCAGCACGAAGTATGTCATGTTAGATAATGGCTCGACCCTTAATCTATGCACTTTGAAATTTATTAAACAAGTGAGGCACACTATAGTAGATATCCAAAAGTAGATCATTACCTCAAAAGCATATTATAACTTGGAGCATACTTTAGAAGGCACTATTTCATTACCCATTCAAGTGGGACCTTCCTTGCATCATATAGTTTGCCATGTTGTTGAGCTTGACTTACCCTCCAACATCCTCCTTGGTTGCCAATGGATTTAAGCCACATAGGTTGTTCCCTCCATGTATCACCAATATCTCAAATTCTCATTTACCGACACTAAAGTCACCATACATGCAAATCGCCAACCTTTCAATTATTGTCATACTCTTTAGGATTCATTACCCCACTCCAATTATTGCCCAAGAATAGAAATTGGTACCTCACAAGCTAGTTCCTCATCATCCTATATAGATCCTGACACCCTTAAATCCTCCACCACCAATGAAACCACACTTACCACAAAACTCTCCCAAGTCAAGATCAACAACAAAGGATGTGGTGAATACTCTCTCACAGATGCATTTGTAGTGGAGCAATGCCCCTTGATTCATACACACATGGAAAACCCATTCACCAATAGAAATTGAAAGCTTCCCTTTTCAAATAGATGGGTAACACCACTTTTTAGTCAACGAGTAGTTTGGATGATGCATAACTTGAGAAAGATGTCAATAGATGGCTATATCAAGATCCTACTGAAACCAATGATAGGTTTCTCAATTATTTTAAGGAAAAATATCCCAAATCCCACAAGTTATTCACTCGAGAATGTAATTACCAAGGTGGTGGCTTAGGACATGACGAAAATGGAGTAGAATATTCTTTCGAACCTATGATTTCTCCAAACATCAATGTTTGGGCTTTGACAGTGGCACTCACCATGATCTTGCACCTTTGAATGTGTTTTCTATTATGATGGGCATGATTTTGTAACTATCGAAGACATTCCTGAAGAGGAAATCAATAAAGATTATGAAAATGTTGATATCTCCCCTTCTTTTTTTGAAAATTTCATCTTAAACATTGATCTTTCCCTCCATCATCTTGAACTTATTGATTGGGACCAACAAACAATTGCACACCTCGACGTTTTGCAATCTTAGAATTCATGGGTGCTATAGAGCCTTCATCTAACCAGGGGAAAGATTCTATGTGTGTCTATAAGCTTGATCCTCAAGCCTATTTTGAGGAAGATGAACTCCTTAGTTGGAAGAGTAAAAATAAAACAAAACATCAAAGGTATCCTAGTGAAAGCTTCTCTGAGGTGCTTTTAGACCATAAAATAGTAAAAATAAAGGACGTATCTTCTAGAGAAAACCTCTTTGAAGCGCTAGCCGATGAGGAGTTTCCTCTTCCCCTTATGGACACAATTAGATTAGACAATTCTTCCATTATCATAGAATAAATCAAGGAAATAAATTTGGGTAATTCTAATTATCTTGGTATCACCTATGTGGTAGCTTCTCTATCAAACACAAAAAAGGGTGACTTTCATGCCTTTATTTGTAGTTCTAACCCCTTTTTGTGTGTATTTTGTCTTTCTTTTTATTTTTTTCTTTTGTTAATTTTTGTCTTGTTTTTTGTGTCCTTTTATGTGATTGTGTGAGTTAAGATCTTAAGCTTGGGGGATTTTTCCCTAAAATTTAGTGATGTATTATTTCCTTGTAATATTGCTTTTATATCTCTGTCTCCCTCTCTCTTTCATCTACTTTACCATGATTATACACATAGGCTCATACTCCCTCCAAAGTGGGGGCTAAATATAGTGTTGTAAATTGTAACCTTGTACAATTCATACCACTTTTTGTACCTTTGCCTTAGTGTGACCCATTTTTGTTCTCATCCAAGCCTATTTTTGTAACAAAGTTAAGTTGCAAAAAAACTTCCTACGCTAACATTGAGAGGAGGGTTATGTAAAAAAATTACACATCTTTACAATTTTAATAGAAATAAACGTGAATAACATGCATACTGCAACATAATGTTTTAGATGGGGAAAACCCTTTCAAGAGTAAAACCCACACTCCAAAAGTCGCCCAATATATTATTCAAAAATCTATTTAGATTATAATTACTTACACAGAAATATTCTCATTGGAGTATCACCCACAGAGATCCAGAGGAAACTCAACAGCTATTAGGCTCTTACACACAACCTCCATCTTATGCACCTAATATATAGAAGATAGAATACATGAAACCATCAAACAATATTACAAAACCATGGGCTAAAGTCACTTAAGAGTGGTGCCCATCTTATCTCCAATACAAGATGACCTATGATGTGTCTATACACACACCTGTTGGTATTATGGATGTGTTGCATTGGTTTTGTCATTGATGTCAACACTTGTAAACACTTGAGAACACTTGTCAACACTTGGAGATCTTTGGTTATGTTCACTGACATGTTCAATGACTTATGTACAATCACCAGTATATGGTTCACCGACAGGTTATATTGCTCACCGACACTGAGGATGATTTGTTATCATCTGAAGATTACTTGGTTATGTCGAAGACATTATTTGGACACTTGGTTTTGGTGATTTGATTATTGGTACAATCGAGTTTGCATATTTGTTGTTACCGGCAAATAGGTCTAGGTTATGGACTGGCAAGCATTATCTATTCCAGATCAGCACGACACATTATGGAGATGTTTTATTTATTAGTTATTGTTGTAAATGAATTTAGCTGACATCATGCATCGCATATTGATTCATTTGTAATTGATTTAAATGTAATATTCTTAGTGAGCCGACCTACACAATTGGTCTTAGGTTTTGGTATATATGTAAGATCTCATTTGTGAGATTATGTAGAAGAGGAGTGTGAAAAGGATTGTAATAAGGTATATGTGAATATAAGCAGAGCTATACACATAGACATCATTTGAAGATTCAAGCAAGGTATGAGGAAGGCAAATAAGAGCTTAACCAGTACTGAATCCAGCATATGAAGATGCTATTTTGAGCAGTACATTATCATTGGACTTAACCATCCAATTGTAGTCAGTGTGACTCCCATTTTGTGATTGAGAAGTGAGCTCTATGCAATTGGCCTTTCTGCATGTGCAGACCCCATTTGTACACATATACTATTTACAGTAGTATCATTTGATTGTGGGTAAGGTTTCCCATCGTGATTTTTCCCCTTACAGGGTTTCTATGTACAAATAATTGTGTTATGTGTTGTGTATGTTATTTGTCTTTCTGTTTCATGCATTAAACTTTACCGGTACTGCAATTAACTGTTAAAATATCTACCGACATTAAAGTTTGGTTTACTGGTATTATGCACTAAGTTTGGTTAGGTAATATTTGGGTTGAAATTAATAGACAACTAATTCACCCCCCGCCCCCTTAGTTGCCTCCGGTTCCTAACAACACCAACAATGTAACTCCCTTTTATACCTCATTTTTGTGTCCAACATGTTTTTATATTTCTTATTTTAAGAGACCCAACTTTCAAAGGCAATAAGTTTTGAATTAGGAGTCTGATTGACGAACCGTTTGAAGCACTAGAAATATTGTGACATTCTCTATCAAGCTATAACTCGCTATGCTAGTTACAAACACTTTTGGCCCATTTTAGAGCCTCTAATACCCTCAAAATTGACTTCAAATATTTTATTTGCAAATTTCAAAACTAGAAACTTTAATATCTTCAAATTTCGACATGATGTTGTAATGAAAATTTATTAGCATGCTCATCTAGCCAATTCAAAGCTTTGGGGAAATTTTTGGACCAATTCGTACTCAAATAAAAACTTACTAAAAATAATAATCTTATGTACATGCAAGGTTGAGATACCATTTTTCCTAATATTCTCCCACTTGTCAAACACCTTGTAAGAGAAAAGCGAGCATTGTTTGGTGTGGAGCCTGATCAGTCCCCAAGTGGGATATTGTTGGTATGTGGTGACTAATCATGCAAGTACTATACACTCTTTATGTATCCTTGTCAGGGTTCAGGGCTGGGTTAGGCCCCAAGTGGGGGTTCAAGGATGGTAGCCCCCAAGAGAAGGGGCTCGGGGGCACAACTCCTAAAAAAGCAAGGGTTCGAGGGTGCAGCCCTCAATAAAAAAAATGTCATTTTTTGTTTCTTTAAAAACCAACATTGAATAAAAAACCCTAAAAAAGGTAGACTTTGTATGTTGCCCTAAAAAATTGCATGTTATAAGCAACTGGAATGTAAATGGAATTGTATTGGTGTTGTATTTTTTTATTGGATAATAAGAAAAGATTGGATGGCTATGTTCTATAGATGTAGCCCATCTTGGGTGAACCACATTAAATCTCTATGTTATTTGTGTTGTGTATTTTTCTTCATCATTGTGTGTTTGTATCTGCATATAATTGTTAATTCCTATTTGCTTTGGATCTTCCTAAAACCTAACAAGTATTTACACAATAATTTAATTGCTAGGGGCCATGATTCTCATATACTCCAAATACCATTTGAACTTATTTTTGCTCATGACCTTAGTTAAAGAATCTACAACATTCATCAAATTATCCACCTTAATTAGGTTTATCTTACCATCCTCGACCATGTCTCTGACAAAGTTATACTAAACATCAATGTTTTTAGTTCAAGCATAGAATGTCAGGTCCTTAGCTAGTAGATTGCACTTTAAATATTACAATAAATTGTCACCACACCTTACTTTATTCTAATACCTGAACATAGTCTCTTAAGTCAGATGGCTTCTTTAGAAGAATGAGTAGCTACCATATCCTTTGCTTCAATAGTGGATAAAACAACCATAGCATGTTTCTTACTTGTCCAACTAATTAGACCACCAAATAAAGCGAGCACATAAGAATTGGTGGATCTTTTACTATCAATATCACCTACCCAGTTTGAATCTACATAACCATGAATAAGGTAAATATTTTCTCTTATCAAATTACCATTGTAACACATAATATTTTGAGGTACCCTTTATCTGCATCCCAATGATTTCCACCAAGAATAGACATATATTTAGAAATAACTCCAACTACTTGGGAAAAGTCTAGTCTAGTACAAACCATAGCATACATCAAACTTATAACTATATTAGTAAGATACTCTACTCATGTCTTCCATCCCTAATGAGGATGTAGGAAAATTTCAAATAGATAACTTTATTCCAATTGTAAAAGGAACACATAATGGTCTACAATCTTGTATGTTGAACCCTTGTAAAAATGAATTCACATACTTACACTAGCCTAGCCATAGCTTTTTGTTCACTCTATCTCTTCTAATTTCCATCCCATGAATGTGTTTTATTGCACCAAGATCTTTCATTTCAAATTAAGATACAAGTTAGGACTTTAGTTATGAAATCATACATTTCCCTTTACCAATGAGTAACATATCATCAACATATAATGTAATATACATAAAATGATCACTATCAGATTTGTAATAAACACAATGATCTAATTTAGAACACTCATATCTTAAGATCAACACATATATATCAAATTTATGGTACCATGTCCTAGGACTCTAATTGAGGCCCTACAAATATTTCTTCAATTTACAAACTAAATTACTTTTACCTTTTTCCATGTAGTGCTCTAGTTATGTCATATAAATATCCTCCTCCAAATCACAATGAAGAAAAGCCTTTTCAACATCAATTTTCTCAACGTCTAAATCATAAGAAACAACAATAGAAATAAAAAATCTAATGGATGTCATTTTCACTACAAGAGAAAATATCTCACCATAAACAATACCCTCAATCCAAGAGTAGTCTTTCGCAACCAACCTTACTCTATACTTCTCAATACCTCCATCTGAACCAATCTTTTTCTTGAACACCCATTTGAAACCAATAGGTTTGCATCCTTGAGGCATTGGTACAATATCCCATGTATCATTTTTTTCAAAGTTTTCATTTCTTCTTCCATAGCAATCAATTTTGCTTCATTCATACCTAATGCCTCTTCTACAAATATAGGTTCATCCATATTATTATTCAAAGAAAAAATACATCTCCAATCATTAGGAAAATACCTTTTAGGTGGTTTCCTATGCATTGTAGACCTTCGAACAAGCTGAGTTGGGCGTTCTTCCTCCTCTTTTGAATATTTGGAGCTAGATGAGCTCTTCTCAAATTCTTGTCTATCTAGGGGTCTTGATTCAACTTTTTCAAGCATAGAAGGAAATTAAATCACACCTTCTTGTTTAGTTTTTTTTGGATACAATGTAACAAAATCAAGCTTAATTTCTTTAAAAATAGCATGTTTATTGTGTATTACCTTATGTGCAATAGGGTCCCAAAGCTTGTAGCCTTTCACACCATAACTATATCTAATGAAGATACATTTCATAGCCTTATTCTCCAACTTTGTTTGCATCTCCTTCAACACATGTGCATATTCCTTGCAACCAAAACTCTAAGATGTCTCAATTAAGGCTTATGGTTTTGACAATGCCTCCATAGGAATTTTGTCAACAAGAGTTGATGTAACAAACCTGTTAATTAGGTATCAAGTAGTGGCAACAATTTTAACCCAAAACTTTTATTTAAAACCAACAACACTCAACATACTCTAGCCTTCTCCATCAATGTCTTCATCATTCTTTCTATAACTCCATTTTGTTGTCGATAATGCAGAGTTGTCTTTTGTCTATGAATACCATAAAATTTACATAAACTGTCAAAATCATTATAGAAAAATGCACCATTATTATTAGTCCTCAAACATTTCATTTTCTTCCCAACCTTTAATTCAACCATTGCTTTAGATTCCTTAAATTGACTAAAAAAATTAGATTTACTCTTTAGAAAATATACCAATGTACTCCTTCTATAGTTGTTAATAAATGAAACTTAATATGTGGATTTTTCAATGGAAGAAGCATTCACAGGACCAAACACATCAAAATGAATAAGATCCAACACACAACAAGATTAATGAGAATTCTAGTAAAACTGAATGTAGTTTTCCTTTCCATAAATGCAATGCTCACATAAATCAAAATCAAGATTACAATCATTCAAACCTTCAACAAGGTTTTTATTTTTCAAGGTACTTAGACCCTTTTCTCCAATATGGCCAAATCTTTAGTGCCATAGCATAGTCTTACTTGTAGGTAATTTTGATTCAAAAGAAAAAGCCCCCTTAGGTACCCAAAAGTCATGACCATTTGCTTAAGGTGAAACCTTCACCTCTTCCAACAAAGTATTCATAGGTTTACTTTTCACATAAATACAATTACACTCAATAATATATGCACCCATCTTATATAGTGTTCCAAATGTAACACCTCTAGAATTCACCATAGCACCTCTAACCATTTTGGATCTTGCATCAGAAAAGACTACTTGTGCACTCATATATATTAGCTAGATAGTAGATGTCAAGCTATTCCAAGGATATGCAATGCACCACTAATCATTTTTATCCTCTCATTAGGAAACTTGATTCTAACTTTACCATAGCCAACAATATCTAAATGATAGTTATCAACCAAGTACACCTTACCTCCATTAAATTCTTCATATTCAAAAAAATAGTTTCTATTGGAAGTCATATAAAAAGATACACCTAATTCAATTAATTATGCATCATTACTACATGAGTGGCCAAAGTTACAATGAACACATCACCATCTTCCTTCTTGGACTTAGAATTAGAATCAAATTTCTTCTTTTCTTCTTTGCAATCCTTATGGAAGTGTCCTAATTTACAACAATTCTAGCAAATGACTTTTGACTTTCCAAGAGATTTGGATCTCCCTGTAGACTTTGATTAGTCACGCTTCTCATTCTTATTGCCTTTTCCTTAGTTATTACATAAATAGTTAGAGCTTCCTTCAAACTGATGGATACCTTCCTCCACATCTCTTAACCAAGAAAGTTACCCACAACATCTTCAAACTTTAAAATAAAAGTACTATTGATACTCATAATAAGATAATCCCATAAATCAGGCAAAGAACAAATCAAGATTTGGCATTTCTCCTCCTCATCCATTATGAAACCAATATATTTCAATTGAGGCACCAGCATATTGAATGCTTCCAAGTGGTCTACAATCTGTCCACCCTCTTCCATTCTCATGTAATACAATTTCTTTCTCAAGAAAATATGATTCAATAAACATTTGGCTTGATGCATCTCACCAAGCTTATTCCATAGCATATTTGTAGAGGTCTCTTCATGGACATTTATTATTATAGAGTTTACTAAGAATAATTTGATTAGACCCTTAGCTTTATATTCTATAACATCTTACTATTTTGTCACAGTAGGATCTGAAGGCCTTGATATATTTGCATCAACAACACCCCACAGATCTCAATCTATTAGTAAATCCTCATTCTTTGGCTTCCACATCTCAAAATTACTTCCAAAGAATTTTCCACCTATATTCTCCCTGAAAAACATGCCATATAATTTTTTTTGCAACAAGATCAAAAAGTATCTTCTGCAAAAGCTCCCATTCAAATCTGGATTAGTTCAAAAGACCCAACAACCCACAGCTAAAGTCAAAGGTGATCACGCTTTGATACCACTTGTAAAGAAGTTAAATAGTGGAAAAATTCCAACACTAATCTTGAGAGGATGGTGTAGCATCATAAAATTATGACCTTGCAATTTTTTACCACATTTAGGTCTTCACATTTGCGGATGAATCCCTAAGCCTGATTGGAGACATGAGACTCAAAAGACCTCAAACTTGCACTACACACTTCCTTCTATCACTGCCTGTCCTAAATTAGGGCAAGATAGGGTCATGAAACCCCTATGCCCCCAGGATAGGGGCGTGATGCCCTTGTCCCTGCCCTATTTTGGGTCTTCCTTGACCTAATCATGCATTGGGCTTGTCAATTGTGAGAAAGAAAAGCATTTCCTCTGTCGTCCTAAGATGGAAAATCAGTTAAAAACCCCTAATTGGCAAGTATATAAGGAGCATTTCCTCTCCTATTTTCATAAGATAAATAAGTTCAATAAGCGAAATTAAGCATAAGTGATCATAAGGTGAGATCACAAAGTGACATTATCATCAAGCATTCAAGCATCCCTTCAATTTCAAGTCTCCTTTCAAGACTAGGTGTTGCATTCAATTCAAGAATTCAACCATTGAAGAGGAGATCTCTACCAACATTCAAGACCTTCTATTCCATATATCCTTTCAATCAATTCTATCAACATTTCAATTGCATCCTCTCTTGAGGTGGATTTTCCTTTAGACATTTCCTTTCACTTACTTGCAAGTATTTTTCATCACTTGGTTAATTCCAAAATGGGGTTTTACCTGAAGGAAAACCCCCAATCCCAACAACATTTCTTCTATTTTTTGTGTGTAGGTTGCGGGTGCGCCTGGTTGTAATTGCAGGTTTAGGCTTCATTTTTCAGAGACGGAAAAACCCTTTTCAGTGCACGGATTTTTTGGAGGACCAAGTACACTTTCAACCTAGTCCCAAAAAAATTTTCTCAAATTTGTAGGGGAGCTTTGTCTTGACATCTTACTAGTAATTCTAGGTGCACAGCTTCATCCTGCATCTCTATCTCAAGATATAATCAATTCTTTGTCATCTTCATACTTAGTCTCAATTCGCTTAATTCAACTTATCCATTTTAAAAGAGGGTTACTTTACTTTCCAATTTCATTGTCAATTCCTTACAATTCATTTACCATTCAATCTCTTTCCATTGGGATTGGATCTAGTGAATTCAATCCCCCTCTTTTAAATGTAATGTGTGTGAGAAGCTGAAGGGAATCCTTTATGAAACCTTCACTCCTTTCTTTAGGAGGGTAAAGCTTTCCACTTGATCTAATCTCATCACTTTTTGTCCCATTACATTTTGGTGAACCCGACATCTTACATGCTTGACATTCAAAATTATTGCATATTTTTCATTTACAAGTTTAATTTTCTTTCAAAACTTAGTGGTTAATTCATTAAAAACCCTAGTTGTTAACATTGAAATTGAACTTGTGTATTGCAAAAATTGCTATCTATTGTCTTAGATCTGAAAATGATATTGCTTATCAAATTCAATTCTTTCATTGTCTTGTTCAATTTGAAAATCAAATTAACAAAATTAAGTGGTTAATTGTCAAAACCCTAATTTTCAAAAAGCAACTTGAATTTGTGCAAAAATTCAATTTCCATTTAATTTTCAGATTTAGGACTATTTTCAAACTTGTCTTCTTGCCTAAAATTCAAATTTTTAAAATTCAATGGTTAGGCCCTAAAACCCTAATTTTCAAATTTACTTGGATTTTGTGCAAATTTCAATCGATTTCAATCAATTTCAGTTTTCTAGATATTATTCAAGGTGGCCCTATCCATTAGGTTTGACCTTTTTCAAATTTGAAAATCAATTTCTTATCATTTTCAAAACCCTAATAGGGTCCTATTTTGACATTAAGTTCATAAAATTAATCAATTTTGGGGGGTTAGCTCTAAAATCATCGGAGTTTTCATCCCTAAAAATTTATGAAAAAGTTGGGCGGACCAGGTACACTTTCAACCTAGTCCTTAGTTTTTTTCTTGAAATTTAGGGAGACTGTTATGACTGTATTTAATTTCTTAAATTGAAAAAATTGGCTGATTTTTGTCGAATTTTGGTCCCTCTAAAATAAAAAATACTTCTCAATTTCAACATCACAACCTTCAAGGAAACATTTAAAATTAGGTAGTTAATTATAATCTGCCCTGATTTTAAAATCTTAGTTTTGTCAATTTTAATTTTGAAATTAAGTGGTATCCTATTGGCCCTAATTTTTAAAGTTCTATTTTCTTTTATTCATCATAAATTTTCTTCAAAATTGTGTCATTTCTTCTTTCTGCCAAGTTCAAATTGTGTAATCATAATTTTCTTGGATTTTTGCAAACTTTATTCCCAACATTCAAAATTCAAATTTCAAAAATTTCCCTCTAATGCATGAGTTTTACAACTATTAACCTATATTATCCCTGTTAGAAGAAGCATTAGAATTAAGGCTTTCCAAGGTTTAATTCTTGAAGAGATGGAACCTAATTTGGGTGACTTATACAATGAGGATATGGCTAATTCTTCTCATCCTAATAACATCCCTATCTACCCAGTTGATGATTCCAATGATGAAGAAGAAGCTTTGACTAGAGTTTCCATAGATTAACTTTCAAAATTGGACAATCAATTTGATAATTTCCAACAATGGATGTCCCAAGAATATCCTAATAGTGAAGCTCTTCCATTAATTGAAGGTCTAAAATGCATGATTCAAAGTGATAAGAATGGAATTGATATATCGCACGGTATTGCTCATATTGTAATTCTAATGTCATGCCTATAAAGAGTTGTGTTGAGAACTTAGGTTATTCACAACCTTCTACACAAACCAATAATTCTATTCCTTTGACCACTTCAATTAATAGCATTCCTACTTTCACTTCAAACATCATGGCTACATCAACTATAAATGTCATACCTATTCAACCCAACAATAAGAATAATAACTCTAGTTGAAGTCTCAACCCAAAGTTTGGACATTCACTTGGTAAAGTCACTATTTCTATAGCTAGTGTTCATTTGATTGTCAACCCAGGGATGTAATACTTGAAATGGGTATGCACTATATATGCACTAAGTTCCTGCAATAGCTACTCTGCATTACTGCAGCAACTAACATTATGCAGAAAAGATAAGCAAGAATTGAAACTATTGAAAGGCTACGGGTAAACTTCTGCATTAACATAAATTCATTCAAGTAATACTGGCTAAGTTCAATGTTGATAAACAAAAATTACTCTGTTTTGCTTTGGCTGTAGGAATAGTCAGTGGATCTGTTTCCAATGGCTGCAGGAACAGTCAATGCAAGAACGTCTATTGCAGGTAAAGAAGAAAACTAATCTTAACAAAGGAAGAGGAACACCCTTGTATGAGTGATTCCAGGCTTCCCAAAAACAACTCTAAGTGCTCATAATAACATATTTTTATTCATTGTTCTTCGAAAGTCATTACATGATTCAACATAAAAAGAAACTCAAAAACACTTGTAACTTTATTTCCAAAATCCTCTGCTCTGCTTTCTCTCTTTTCTTTCTAACCTCTGAGAAGAGATGAAGAGCTTATTTTAAAAGAAAACATCTACTTTAAACAACACAGATCATGCCAAAGAGAAGAGGCGGATAACTAATCGAGAAAGGAGATAGTTGGAGTTAAGCTACATAAAATGCGGATCTAAACCGGACCATAGTCATAACATATTGTGGTGGTATTTACAACACTAATGTCCACTTGAGTTAGACATTAGTAGTATCATGTGATTACTTCTCCTTTGCCATTCCTTATGCTCTTTAGCATCTCTGCTATTCGATCTTTCACTCATCTCCTAGAATATCTCTTCCTGCAACTGGTGTGATAGGAGAGCTTCCACCACAGCATCATTTATTCCTTGCACTTCAAAAGAAATAACATATAAGAACATACATACATATTTTAATTAATCAGGACATCTATTAATTTCACACATGATATTGCCTTAAACAATCTGCATGGCAACAAGAATGATAACATTGTTGCAGGAAGAAACTGGCAAAGACAAAACATGTTTTAACAGTTTCAGGCTAACATCTGAAACACATATAGTAAACTTTCGATAGATCATTACTATTATGTAAATCAAAATATGACAAAAGATTAAGAGTTCTAAGGATAAAAATATGCCAATGTCTCAACTCATCATGCCCCCCAACTTTAAGGTCTTGTTGATCCTCCAGTAAGAGGAAAATTTCTGATTCTTGCAGTAACTCTTATGTCACCAATGGTTCCTTGCCGTGTTCCTCCTAAAGCTAAATTCCAATAAAACCCTTTCATCTTTTCCAACCTGAACCATCTGGCCTCTTCTGTAACTACTTCATAGGGCTTATCTGTAGTCTTACATCCCAATAATGGCCACATAAGAATAGGAGGTTGAAAGATCAAAGGTAACCAATTATTGGTTTTCACTCTGCCTAGTTGTATATATTTAGGGGCTCTTTGCATAGCTACATGGAAATTTGGTAGTGAATGAGGTTCTCCTTGTTTCAATTCTTCTGGAAAGTTATTCCAGCACTAAGTTAAGCCATCAGTTGCACCTGTACTTTCATTTTGAACTAAATGCTCATATGCTTGGAATATTTCTTCCCTCATCGGCAACACTAGATTCCTAACATCTTGCCTTACCAGTAACTTCTACCATTCATAATAAATAACTCTTGGGTATTTTGCTTCCTTCCTCAATGGCAATGGACAATCAAATTCAAAATCCTTGTGTGCTCTGGCTTGTGCCCCCATGCTGATCTCATTTTGAATTCATGACATTAAATCTTTTATGTGGATATCACCAATGTATAACAAGGGATTTCACTCACTATCAAAAGCTACAACATAGTTATGCAAATAAAGTTCACACAACAAATTTTTCATAACTATTGGGGAAGTCTCGTAAGCATCATAAAATTCCTTAGGGGTTTCTAAAGAGGGGCTAAGGTCCCTAAAATGCAGTTCAATTTGAAATTTAAATATTGTTCCCTTAAATGCAGAGCATAAACTCTTGGTGGTGACCTACATTGCATCAATTCGGGGACCATACTAGTGATTGTATCAACTTTAGCCTATAATTATTCAATTTTATTATCCCTTTTCAATTTCCCTTTGTTGTTTGTCAATAATCCCCTATAATCTAGCCCTCTCTATTTCCCATTGCCTATAAAATGTTAACGCAATAGATAAACTTCTTAGGGGTGATGGAGGTCTAATATTTGTTACCTTAGGCCATGGAATCTCTTCAATAGATTCCTCAAGATGCTCTACCACATATGCCAAATTTGAGAGTCTATCAACATCATCTTCCTTCTGAGTTTCAACATCTACAGGGCTCCCTTCTTCTGATGTTTCCACTAAAATAACCTCTGTCAGATCACCTGTTGGACGGGCCTTCTGGGTTTCACTCCGAGTCCTTCTCACATAAACCTTTGGAGTGGCTACAGGAATGGTTTATACCTGTGGCTTTGTTGCACGAGTATTTATTTTCAACCTACGCCTCTTGGTTGTAGGAGAAAATTGAGTTTCCTGCGGCTAAACCATAGGTTCATCATCTGCATCAATTATTTATAATTCTTTCCCACTTCTTTTAGAAAATGCCACTTCTTTATGAAAAGAAGTGGAGGGCTGCTCCACGTTTGTCTCAACCATCTCTTCCTCCATAATAGTCATAGCTCCTTCAGTGATGAGCAATTCATTCTCTGTAGAAACTATAGGAAAAGAGGGTTCTTCAATATTTTGTTTCTCAACTATTGGCTCATCTGCAACAAGAGCATCTTCAGCCCTAAACTGCAATATGTCTTCAAATACCCCCCATTCCATCTATGAAACATCTCTAAGAGAACGTTCTACCAGCAATTTAATCAGAACATGATGGCTGACAGAACGATTTTCATTCTTCTGTGTTTCTTTGGCACTTATGAAAATGAGGTGGTATAGGAAATTAGGAACATTCACTCTTCGGCCATGTCATAAATGACTAAGCAATTTAAAATGGGGTGAATGTAAATTTGAATGCCTCCCTTCGCAAGTAATGTACTTCATTACATATAAAGCCACTTGGGGCCACTTTGCTACAAGGGAAACCCTCCTGGTTCCTTGCTTCTCCATTGTTAAAGGTCCATCTGTGGGAAGTATAAACTCTTCTCTAGCGCTTCTGGTGTCTTTTGATTCAGGAAACAATTCTCCTTCCTGCGGCAGCCCTGTAACTTCAGCTATCTACTTCTCTATAGCAATAACCCTTAATCCTTTAACAGTAGCCTCTCCTTCGTTGAATGAATGCATAAACTCTGAGGCAATTTCTTCATTATAATCCTTTATTTTCATAACGTAGACAATCCAACTATGCTGCCTAAAATAATGCTCACAAAGAGAATCCTGTAGCAACACATCATGGACTGTTGGTTCATGGCGGATTGGATCTCCACCCATTTCTTAATCTGTTAATATAGCAAATTCTGCAGTTGAGAAATGAAGAACTAAAATATTCTATAGACTGAAAATTGAAACTTCCTTCCAAATTTGGTGGCAGAGTTTATTACTTTCTTATACCAAAGAATATCTTAGAAATGATGGCAAGCAATCAATTCAAGGTACCGAAAAGGATGAGTAATTACTAATTTTAGAAACCAAACCATAAAACACCCCCCCCCCCCAACTTACTTTGGAATGTGTCCACACAGGGTGAAAGGATTTAGGAAAGTGTACATAGATTTAGCAAAGACAATAATCATAATAAAATCATAAATGCCTAATTAAAATAAAATAAAATATGTACATACCTACAGTCGTGCGAAAAGAATGACGAAATGAAATGAAATGACAGATAAGGAAATGAGATGGGATGACGTGGATGGAAAATTTTATTTATGGAGAATAATATTTTCATAAGACATGAAAATATTTTTGTAAAATGACACGAGGAGAATTATGAAGTGGCAAGCATGTTCACTGTAGTGGCTGTAGGAACCTTACCTCCAATACTTTGCTCAATTGCAGAAGGAACTTGATCAGTGGCTATAGGAACTTGATCAGTTACTACAAGAACTTGTGTTTGATCCTTTTTAGCAAATTGTTGCAGGAACTCCTCTTTGCTGGTCGGCTTATGATAAAGATGCAATCTGTGAACATTTACCAAAAGCTTGAACTGAACTGGGTCAATTATGGTCAAACAAACAACTCCATTGTTGAAAACTTCCTCTATCTCATATGGACCTAACCATCTAGTTTGAAAATTTCCCATAGTATCTTTATATCTGGAGTCATACAATATTGCCTAGTCACCTGCTTTGAACTTTTCTCTTTGATGTATTTATCCTACCACTTTTCTCTTTGATTTTGTATCAGTTCTGTCTATTGGACAATCATTTTTCTCCATTCATCCAAAGCATTCAATTGTTGAATACATTCATTTTGTGCTTCAGAAAGTGTCATATTTAATTGCAAAGCTATCCTTAGAGTTTTATGCTCAAAATCAATAGGCATCATTCCTGCTTTTCCATACGCCATCTCAAAAGGTGTAAAACCAATTGGTGTCTTCCAAGTTGTTCTATATGCCCAAATTGCTTCCCAAAAGTCTATGAGACTAGTCTTTTTTATGAAAAACTACTATCTTGGTAAGAATAGCCTTAAGCTCCCTATTTGTAACCTCTACTTGTCCATTAGCTTGTGGATGATATGGGGTAGATTTTATGTGCCTTATATTGTATTCATTGACCAAGGCTGCAATCAATGTTGAGGTAAATTGTGGGCCTTGGTCTGATACAATTTCACTTGGTACTCCATACCTTGTAAATATCTCCTCATAAAGGATCTCAGCCACCTTATTATCTCTTGCATGTGTCATGGTGTGAGCCTCTACCCATTTGGCTACATAATCTGTACATACTAAAATGTAGGATTTGTCATTAGAAGGAGGATCAATTGGGCCAACAAAATCTAATCCCCATTTATCAAACGGTGCAGCCAATATTTATGGATACAATGGCATCTCATCAGATTTAGTAAGTCTCCCCATGTGCTGGTATATGTCACATTTTCTTGTATATTATGTTGCATCCTTATATAATGTGGGCCAATAGTATCCTGTATTCAGTATTTTGAGTGTTGTTCTTTTAGAAGCAAAATGTCCTCCACATGGCTCATCATGACATGCATGCAAGATAACATATGTTTCATCTTCTCTTACACATATTCTCATGACGTGATCAGGTCCAGTATAAAACAAACAATCAGCAATCCATGAGAAGGTAAAGCTTTTCTCCACTAACAACCTTCTTTCCTTAGGAGAGAAATAAAGTGGCATTTTAGCAGCAGCTAAATAGTTGGCAATATCACCATACCAAGGAGTATGAGCTTGTATAAGGAATATATGTTCATCCAGAAAAGCATCATCTATGGCTGTCGAATCTTCTTGTAACTGAAGTTTTGAAAGATAATCTATAACCACATTGGACTTTCCTAGTTTATCAATAACTGTGATATCAAATTCCTGCATCAACAAAAACCAGCAAACTAATCTACCGGCAATTGAAGGCTTGTTCATGAGATATCTGATTGCAGTATGATCACTATGCACAAATATGGGATACCCTATTATATAGTGCCTGAATTTGTTGAGTGCATATATAACTACTATCATTATGGAGAGGAGCGGAGAGGCGAAGGGGAATGGTTGGGCCCAAAATTCAGATTTTTTGGGTGGGAGAGCTGGTTCAGTAGCAGGACAACATGTAGCAAGAGATTTAGGGAGTCCTTTGGAGGGGGAGAGTTCAGATGGTAAGGAACCTGATGCCCATTTGGATTCAGGGGACCCAGGTGGGGCTCCGAGATCATGCGTGGAGTAGATTGTAGTAGACAAAGTGAATGGTTGGGTTCAAAATTCAAACTTGGGGGGCAGCAAACTTGAAGCAGTATCAGGATAGGAGGCGACAAGTGGTTCAAAGGGCCCTATGAAGAGGATAGAATCTAATGGGAAGGATCTCAAGAACCCTTTGAATTCGGGGGACCTAGATGGGGCCCCCAGATCGATTGGACACATTAGTAAATGGTCCTCATTGTTTGGTATCAAACCCAAAGGCAAGTCGTCCTTGCCTCCAGTTAAAAATACTTTGAATGTTTCTCAGGGAAAGTTCACCATTTCCATTTTGGATCAAATTATAGATCAAAATATTGCTCAGATGGAAACTACACTTATAGTCAAATTCTTTGGGGCGAGACCTCACATTGAGGTTGTTTGGGGATTTATCAAGAGAAAATGGAATTTGAAAGGTCAGGTTGATGTGGTCACTATGAATAAAAGATGTCTTTCCTTTTGTTTTTCATGTGAGGAGGACCACAGACAAATCCTTTGCAATGGTACTTGGGCGATAGGTAAATATTTAATGTATATCTAGAAATGGTACCATAATGCGGGTATGGATGATAAGTTTATGGTCCAAGTTTCGGTATGGATAAAGCTACCTGGGTTTCCTATTGAATATTGGGAGGAGGATGTGTTTGTTGGGATAGCTAATGCTTTTGGGGAGCTTCTCACCATTGACCTGGTCATGGCATCCAAAAGAAGACTTATTTATGCTAGAATCTGTGTAGGGATTGGGCCTGAGACGGCTATGCCAGAGGAAATAGAGATAGAATCAAAACTAGGCAAATGGATGCAGAATATTGTTTATGAATCAATCCCTTTTGTTTTCTTTCATTGTAAGAGAGTAGGGCATTGGACTAAAAAAAGCCCAAGCAATATGGCCAAAACTCAAACCCAAACTAAAGTTCAGAAAAAGGTGGATAATTTTTTGAAATTTTCTCCTTCTGATTGTTTGGATCAGGAGAAACAGTCTTAGGTAGGAAGGATAGAGGAGGTATTAGCTAGGGAATCAACAAATGAAATGAAGAAAGGAGAGCATGATAAGATCTCTCAGTAGGAAAAGGAGTAGGAGAATAGTAGAAAGGATTCTAACAATGGAGAAAGAAAGTCAATAGTCAGCAATCAAAACAATCAAAAGGATATGACAGAACAAAATTTAGCTCAGAGTGAGACGCGGGATAATGCTCAGATGGACAAGGGAGATAGTCAATCCAAAGATAACAAGGAAGAGGGAGACAATTTTAACTCAGTAGGAAAGTTATCCAAGTCAGAAAATGGAGCAAGCTAGATCCAAGATGCACAACCTGACAACATCTTTGAGCAAGGGCTCTCAGAGATATCATTAGCCTCCCCGGCTCAGGTCAAATTGACTTTCACAGAGGAAAATGAAGCAAGATTGGGAGATGAAGAAGATATTAAAAAGGCTTTGGAAAAGAGTGGGACTAAGCAGGAGGAAGAAGAAGTAATGGAGGATAAAAGAAAGAACAAGAAGAAAAAAAAGAATAATAATAGAAACAACAATAATACAACCACCAGAAATACCAGAAGCAGACTAGGGGATGTGGGTGCTTAGCACACATCACCTGGAAGATATTCAAATGCAAAGAAGAGGACCATGGAAGCAAGCAAGAATCTAGCAGATGAGACTCAAAGAACCATCTTTGAGGCAGGTATTTCTAAAAAGTCATGAAGATTATTTCCTGGAATATTCGAGGATTGAATAATCCTCACAAACATGATTTAATAAAAAGTATGATTAGAGACAAAAACTCGGATACTTTTTTGATTTAGGAAACCAAAATGCCTAAGGATAAGGTTGAATGTTTGAAAATGTTTAGTAATGGAGGATTTAGTGGTGGTAGTTCAGAAGGGGCATCAAGAGGTTTTGCTACTTTCTGGAATAAAAATAATGTAAAAGGAGAAGTGTTGATTCAAGACAACAATTTGTCTTGCATTAGATTTAAGCATTTGAAAGAGGGTAATTATTAGGTCTTGACTAATGTGTATGCCCCAAACACCAAGATTGGTAGAAGTGATTCTGGAAAAGCTTATCCTCATTTAGAAGTAAGTTTGTTGAACATAACTGGATTATTATGGGGGATTTCAATACCCCTTTGAGGGAAAATGAGAAAAAGGGAGGGAGCCAAACCAATCTACACAGCAAATTGGATTTGATGGAGTTTGTCAATAATAAAGCTCTCCATGATCTGGATTTGCAAGGGGTTAAATATACCTGGACTAATAGAAGGAGTGGTGAAGTCTTAATCCAGGTCAGGCTCGATAGAGCTTTAATCTCTCTGGATTAGTTTAATTCTCATTTCTATTTTTTATCAGCTCATATCAGGGCAGGGTCATATCATTATCCTATATCCTTTACGGCTGATACCAAGAAGGGAAGAAGACACTTCCCTTATAGATTTGAGAGAATGTGGACAAAACACCTGGATATGGAAGGCAAAATCAAGGAATGGTGACAGGTAAGAATTGAAGGAAATGTTATGTATAAGGTGGTCAAAAAGTTGAAATTTATGAAAGATAATGTTAAAAGATGGAATAAGGAATCCTTTGGGAACATCTTTGCTTTTAAAGCTACCATTCTCTTAGATCTGAAAGATATCTAGGATGAGATTCTGAATAGTGGCTATACCAAGGTCTCTAGAGAAGTTGAAGACAAGATTCTCGTGAAATATAATGACATAATAGCAAAAGAAGAAACTTTCTAGAAACAAAGGTCAAGAAATATTTTGCTGAAGGAAGGATATAGAAATACAAAATACTTTCATATGTCCACTTTGAAACACAAGACCATCAATAGGATATCTCAGCTTAAAGTCAATGGTAGAATTGTTGAAGATGAAGAGTCTATGAGGAAGATAGCCCTGGAGTTTTTCTCCAACCTCTTGACTAAGGATCAGAACTTGGACTTGCAAGCTTAAAAGGACCTTATGGACCGTATCCCCTCTATCTTCAATGTTGATTAGAATTCATATCTCATTGCTATTCCATCCAATGATGAGATTTTGAAAGCTGTCAATTCCTTTGAACGTAACAAGGCCCCAGGCCTGGATGGTTTCCCCATGTTCTTTTTTCAAATGTATTGGCATATTGTTGGAGGTGATGTTTCCAGTGCTATGAAAGAATTCTTTGGTGCAAGAACAATTTTGAAAGAACTGAATGGCACTTTGATTTCCCTTATTCCCAAAAAGATGGGTGTTGATTCCATGGATCTTTTTAGACCTATTAGCCTATGCAACTCTTTGTACAAGATTATCTCTAAGGTTTTGACCTCTAGAATCTTGACCCTGCTCCCATCTATCATTTCTCCCCACCAAAGTGGCTTTGTCCATGGGAGACAAATTTTGGACTCGATCATTTTGATCCATGAAAATATTCACTCTCTCTAGTGCTAAAAGAGGGCTTTCTTTTGAAGCTTGACTTATCTAAAGCCTATGATAGAGTGGACTGGGGATTTATGATGGATGTTCTCTCTACTTTTGGGTTCTTCTCTAGAAGTCTCAGTCTTATTTTGCAATTGGTTTCTTCTGCTTCTTTTTATATTTTAATCAATGGATCTCCTTCCCCCTTTTCCAAATCCTCAAGGGGTCTCAGACAGGGGGATCATCTATCCCCAGTTCTTTTCATTATCATGGTGGAATGTTTGGGAACATTTATTGGTAATCTTGTTGAGAAGGGAGAGTTTTGTGGGTTGAAACCTTCTTCGACGGACCAAGTTTACTCCCATTGGCAATTTGTGGATGACTCTATTATTATGGGGAATGCTTTAGTGAAAGACTCTAGGAGCTTAAAGAAAGCACTAGACAGTTATGGGACAGATACCAGTCAATTGATAAATTGGTCTAAAAGTTTTGTCTATTTCATCAACACTCCAGAAAGAAGACAAATAAAAATTAGTAACATTTTGGGATGTCAATTGGGGAATCTTCCTGCTTCCTATCTTGGGCTTCCTTTATGTCAAGTCCCTCCTGATACTTTTTGGGGAGCTCTTGTGGATAAATTTCATAGGAAGTTAACTAGATGGAAAGGCTCTCTGCTCAGCCAAGCTAGTAAGGTCCAGCTTTTGAAATCTACTCTTCAAAGTATTCCTCTTTATGTCATCAGTCTTTTTAGAATTCCAGCCAAGTTTGTGAAGGCTATTAAAAAAATTCAAATAACTTTTATGTGGACAAGAGTTGAGGAGAAGAAGAGAATGAAACTGATTGTGTGGGATAAGATTTTTCTAAACCTATAAGAAAGGGAGGTCTCGGCCTTAGAAGAATTAGAGACATGAATGAGTTTCTCATGGCTAAGAAGATATGGAGAGGTTATAACACTCAGGGAGAATGGAAATTGATATGGGACAACAAGTATAAAAGACAATTTCCCACCCTTCAAATTTTCTTCAATGTTGAAGATATCATGATTGGTTTTAATATCTGGAAAAATGTTACTATAGCTAGAGATCTAATTGCCAAAGGTGTGAAATGGAAGAAGGGGAAAGGTAATTCCATTAAATTCTAGGAAGATTCTTGGTTTCTTGACTCCCCGTTGAGTGATAGTCTTGATTGTTGAAAATTTCAGAATCAGTGTAAGGAAAAATATGGCACTATGGTGGGTGACTACTAGAATGATGGATAGTGGAAGGAATTGTCCCCAGTTGATCCCTCCCTTGGCAATCTGAACAAAATTATGAATTCCATGGTGGTGGTGGATGATGATGATGATCAGCTAATCTAGAAACTCACTGCAAATGGTAAATTTTATGTTGCCTCTCTCTATAATCACCAGTTTTCTAACATGGAGAGTTCTTGTTGGGCTAAGGCTTGGGTGAAAGGCCTAGTTCCCAAAATTAATATTTTTTCTGGACTATCCTTCAAAATAAAATTTTGACTATTGATAACCTCAAAATTAGAGGATTGTGTATGCCTAGTGTTTGTCTTCTTTGCATACAGAATGAGGAAACCATTAACCACTTGTTCATCCATTGTCCCTTCTCTGCTGATATCTAGGCTAGATGTTCAATATCAGTTGGGTCTTTCCAGAATCTATCCAAGAGGTTTTTAATTCTTGGCATCATCCCTCAAGGAATAATTCTATAATTTTGTTATGGAGATTATCTTTTCCTCATATTTGTTGGGGAATATGGAAAGAGAGAAATGAAAGAGTGTTCAGAGAGAAGTAATCTAAGGCTCAAATAATTTTTGAAAAAATCAAATGAAATGTAGTGGAGAATATCAACATCATGGGTGGAATAGCCAACCCCAAAGATTAGGATGATCATATTATTTTCAAGAATTAGAGATTAAAGGGAAGAGACATCTTTCAAGCTAATCCTAGAGAAGGTGTGAAATGGGAAAGCCCTCCTCATGGATGGATGAAAATCAACTTTGATGGCACTTCAAAGGGTAACCCTAGCAATGCGGGGTGCGGTGCGGTTTTAAGGGATGAATGGCGAAAATTCAAAACCATTAAATGTATTCCTATTGGTAGTTAAACTAATCATGTTGCGGAGGCCATGGCGTCTTATCATGGGATGGTGCTAGCAAAGGAAACCAATTGTACTAGAGTATGGTGTGAAGGTGACTCTTTGAATATCATAAATTGTTTGAATAAGGTATTCCTACCCTCATGGTCTATAAACAATTCTATTAAATCAGCAAGGAAAATAAGTGAAACCTTTGATATGTGTGCTTTCACACATGTTTATAGGGAAGCTAACTCGTGTGGTGACTAGGCAGCCAACCTGGTCTGCCGATCTGAGAAAATCATTACCATTAATAGGGAGAGTAAACTTGTGTGTGAGGCAAAATCCTTGTTCGAACTAGACCGTATCTAGATGAGGCAACGTGGCATCATCAATCATAATTCCTAATTCTTTTCCCCCTTTTTTCGATAAAGGTTCACAGCGGCAGTGATGAGCATTTATTTAATAGTCTTATCATATTAACAGGGTACAGATTCTGGGTTGTTTTTTAGAGCAAGAATAGAAACCAGAGAAGAAATATCAGATGAGAGATTAGGAATTCTAGTAATTTTGAAGGAAAAATGGGAGGGAACAAAAAGAGATTTGAACCAACCTCATGTTCGGATTGGAAGAAGAACAAAGAGGTTTGGGAGATTCTATAAGAGGGGGGCTTAAGTGTTTTCATGGAGAGGCTCTATGGTAAAGAACCAACAGTTACCAAGCATTTTATAAAGAATTGGAAGAATGGAAAATTTATGGTGGGCACCCAGATGTTGATGGTGGATGAAGACATCATTGCAGAAGCTATGGGGATGGTGAAAGATGGTATTAAGTTCTATAGAGATCGTAGTGTCTTTGATAATGCAATGGATAGATTTCCTATCACGAATGGAGAAAAAAAGAAAATGGTGAAGGTGGATAACTCCTACCACTCCCCCAAGCGCATCTGTAGGCCATGGTTTTCTACCATAACCTACATTACATTGGATGGAAGATTTACAAGGGCTTACGAGCACCATTTTGTGTTGCTCAACCACTTCTGCCATGGTGAAAAGGTAAGATTGCTCTATTATTTAGCTTGTTCCATGGATCACACCATTAAAGAAATGCAGAAAGACCCTTAGGGGGACCATGCTCTTCATCAAGGTCTTAAGGTTTTAGTTCACAAATTTCTAAAAGGGAAAACCTTAGAGAAACCAAATAGAGGTAAAAATAAAAGGGATGATGACATGGAAAGTGAGGATAGTGGTTTCAAATTTGATTCGGAAACTGGAGGAGAATCAGAGGATCTTAGCAAAAAGGGGAGAAATAAGAGGAAAAGAAAGAGGATTGTAGTTGATTTTGAACTCTCAGACTCCGAGGATGAGTCCTTCAAGGAAAAATTCATCACAAGTAAGAAAGGAAAGGGAACGGGAAAACAAACCCAGAGGAACAAGAATACTAGCAGGGAAGCTAACAAGGCTAAAAAATAGGTTTTGATAGCTTCTGATGAGGATGCAAAGGAGGAAAAAATGGCAATGTGAAGGGTAAGGAGGAGGATGAGATTTTGGATGTGGGTTGTGTTGAGGATATGAGTACTCAAGGATTGCAGAATGAGGGCCAAGAGAATAAAAGGGGAAATCCTAGTGACTGTCATGGGGATAATGATAGTATTAAGGGATTTTGTGATACTATCAGTAAAATTGTGAAAGATATCAGCAACCTAAAGAATGATATTAATGTTTTAAAAAATGTAACGATAGGCGAGAAGCCTCTTTCTGAAAATGTTAAAGAATTAATGGTTGCAATCAACAATGCCGAAGCTATTGAAGCCATGGTTGGTAAAATTCTTGATACAAAAAAGAAGGTTAAGGAAATGGAAGGGAATAGAGGGGCGAATGGGATGGAAACTACCATGAAAAACCTGGTCAATAGAGTCGACAAGATGGAATTAACTATGAAAAGGATTGTTGAACAAAATTTCCAGATTCTTAAGGCCTTTGTGGACAACATGAATATTCGGATTAACAGATTTGATAACATTAAAGACAAAGAGGGTGACAAGGACCAGATGGAGAAAAATGGTCATCAGAAGATAACTAGGGCCAACACCAGGAATCAGGGTGATATCAAGGGATGAGAGCTAGATGATTTGAAAACCTCTGTGGACAACATGAAGTAGATAGTGGTTCATGCAAAAGATATTATAAAAAATGTTTAACTGTCTCGGTCTCTATCTTTGTCTTTGTGTTGTCCTTTTGCTATCCTTTTGTTGTCTTTATATGGCTCTATGTGTTTTGAGTTCCCTTTTTGGTTTGGATGGGAACTATTTTTTGTTAGGGTGATTAGGCACAGTTCTATTCTGCTTTAATGTTTTATCTATTTTCTATTTTGTAAAAGGTTCAAGTTTCTTTCAAAAACCTATTTTTACTTAATCAAAACATTTCATTTTCAGTGACTATGTAATTTAACTCAGGCCCCTGCAAGTTCGTGCTAATATAATATATTGCACTTTCCAAGTTATCAATCTTTTGTCCTAAGACTACTCTTATTGCATAATTAGATGTATCTATATGAATTTGAAATGGTAAAGACCAATTCAGACCTTTAAGAATTGGTGCTTGGGTCAAAGTGTGCTTAAGCTTCAAGAAAGCTTCATTGCATGAAGAAATCCATTTAAATTCCATATCCTTGGTAAGTAGAGAATATAAGGGACTTGCAATTTTATTGAAATCTTTTATAAACCTTCTATAGTATCCAGCATGACCAAGGAAACTTCTAACATCTTTTTGTTTTACCCGTGCATTGATATTTTGAATGACTTCAATTTTTGTTGGGTCAACCTATATTCCTTTGATAGAGATATGATGACCAAGGACTATTCCTTCATGCATCATTATGAAGAACTTCTCACTGTTTAATGACAAATTATAGTCTTCACACTGTCACAAAACTTTCTTCAGGTTCTCTAATGCTTCTTCAAATTCATAACCATAAGTTGTAAAGTCATCCATGTAAATTTCCATGATGTCTTGAGAAATATCCGAAAATATACTAATCACTGCTCTTTGAAAAGTGGTTGGAGCATTACACAATCCAAAAGGAAGAACATAATATGCATATGTTCCCCAAGGACAAGTAAATGTGGTCTTCTCTTGGTCCTTTGGGGTTATCTAAATTTGATTGTAACCACTGAATCCATCAAGAAATAAAAAGTATCTCTTACCAGCTAAAGAGTCTAATACTTGATCCACAAATGGCAATGGAAAATGATCTTTTCTTTTTGCTAAGTTTAAAGCTCTATAATCAACACATACCCTACATTTCCCTCTTTTCTTAAGAACTATTTCCAAAGGTGATACCCATTGGCTATCAGAGATAAGATAGATAAACCCAACCTTTAACAACTTCTGCAATTCCTCTTTAACTATTTCTTTTAATGCAGGACTGATTCTTCTTTGTGGCTATCTGAGTGAGCAACATTCTTCTTTTATATAGATATAGTGGGTAATATTGGATCTTTTCCATGCATGTCCTTGTAAACCCATGCAAAGGCATGTTTATGAAATTTAAGCAAGTCCATGAGTGCTACTTTTTGAGTATCTGCATGATCACTATTGATATTCAAATATTTATTCAAATCAACTTCTATTTTGATAGTAAGATCAATCTAAGATATATCAGAAAAATGAGAAGTACAGACTTCCTATGGCAATAGAGTATGCAATATATCAATGGTTGCAAGAAAGTCTAAATCTGCAATATTTGGTACCAACTCCTGCAATTGTTGTTCTTGTTTTAGCTCATTTGTCAGAATTTAATAAAGAATTGAGTCTTCATCCTATAATTGCATGAATGTCTCTTGATTAATCATCATAAGGTGATTAATAGAATCAACTCCCTCAGATTCTTCTCCCAAAGTAGGCCAAATGGCTTCTTGTTGATCAAATTGGGGCTGAGCAAGAGAATACAAAGCTAATGTTTTTGTAGAGTTCCCATCTGAAATAGTCATATCCCCTAATCTACATCCAATATATGCATCAACTGTGGAAAGCCAAGGTCTTCCCAAAATCATCGGATATCCTCCCAATGTCGGCTTTGGAGATAGAATCATAAAGTCTGTAGGGTATTCCCAGGAATCCAAAATAACAACCACATCTTCAATCATACCATCAGGTCGCACTGTAGAGTTGTCAGCAAGTTGTAGGACTATAGGTGTAGGCCTGAGACTATTGATTTCAAGCTGCTGCATTACTTCTCTTGTCATCACATTAATGGCTGCTCCAAAATCAACTAAAACATTCCTTATCTAGGTGCCATTAATGACTATATTCACAATAGGACTACCAGGATCAGAATACTTAGGAATTGATACCTTTCCTAGCATAATATTCACCAATTGACCCATCACATGCACTGTTTGTGGATCCTTCTTCTTCTTGGTAGGTTTTTTAAGACATGCCTCCCTAAGTGCCTTACTGAATATAGGAACATCTTTTATTGCTTGCAACAATGGAATTTTAGTACATACATGTTACAGTTGATCTATGATATCAAAACATTGCTCCTGTTCTATAAGAACTTCCTTTTCTTGCAATCTCTAGGGAAATGGTGGTAATCTCTGCTTTTGAGGTATTGTGGTTCTTTGATTAGAGATTTCTCATTCTTCTTGCACCTCAGTGATAACTGGTGGAGATGGATTAGGTAGAGGTGTCCCAGATCTGAGGTGAATATAACCTATAGATAGAGAATAGGTTGGGTATTCATTAGGGTCAGCTGAATAAGCTTGTTGTTGTAATTGAGATTTAATATTAGGATTTGGTATTTGTTGAGTGGGCAACTACGTTGGTTTAGGTGGAATAATAGTGGCTACAGGGGGAGGCATTATTGCAAGCAGTTGTGGTTGTTGAATAGGTTGTTGATATCAAGAAGATTGGGTAGTCCATGGTTGACTCCCCCTCCATTGAGGAGTAGGTTACCAATTCCCTTGAAATTGGCTCCCTTGGCCCTAAGGTGGATACCAATTTCCCTATGGCTACTGCCACTATGGCATTTGATTAGCAAAATGCTGCCCTTGGCCTTGAGAACCATACAAGTTTGGATAATTACCAAAATTTTGAGCATATGGTGATTGCCATTGATTATTTGGTACATAAGAATTTCCACTATAACCAAAAAAAGAAAGTGGATCCAGAGGCATACCTTGTCTTTAGAAATTCGGCCTTCTTTGAGCAACACAAAAGACTTGTTCATCCTCACCATGTATTGGCTTGAAGTGAGGAACCTCAAGATTTGTAACCATTTTACATCTACAGTCCTTTTTTCTTTGTCTACAATGAGGGCAAAATTCTGCAAGAAATGCATCAGCTTCTTCATGCTTCTTCTTAGCTAAGAGTGTATCCAACTGAGTATCCATATTGTTTATGATGTCCTCCTTAAATTCCTTTAACAAATGGCTAAGTTCCATTCTAGAAACTCCAGTACTAGATGTTGATGAAGGCACTCCTGGCTTGAAATGCATGTTCTTTTTAGAAGAAGATCTGGAATACTTCTTACAAATTTGTCCTATTTCATTCCACATAGACTGTGTAATGTCACCTCCTCCCATAAGATCCAAAGCATCAGTGCATTGATCACTAATTCCCCTCAAAAATATCAACTTGAGGGAATCTTCATTTAGAGTACTATGCTTGGACTTTTTGTCACTAAATAGGATCCTTTCCAGATAATCTTCAAGACTCTCATCTTCTTTCTATGTCATTCTAAAAATATCATCCCCATGATGATCAGTACCTCTACAATAGTCTCTATACTTTGCAAGAAACAATCATTTCATCTCATCCCATGTATTGATTGTGCTACTACCCAAACTCATAAACCATCTTAAAGATGATTCTTTCAAAGTGGCAGGAAATATTTTGATTCTATGGGCATCTATAGTATAATCAAAACTCCTACAGAGACCATCAAACTCAAACAAAAATGTGTCTGGATCCTCTATCACTAATCCATAGAATTTAGGGAGGGAAGAAGTTGGAATGTTCTTGAGATTAGCATTATCATGCTAATTAGATATGGGGAACTCAAACGTTGGGTCCAAAGGTGGTGGTGGTGGATTATTTCCACCAGGAGGTGGGTTTCCTTGCATTGAACTTGTGAGGGGAGTTACCAAATGAAATTATTCTTCTGGGGGTCCAAAGAGGAACTAAAGACTGCCTTCTAGAAATTCAAATTCAGGGTGGTTCAAATTCTCTAGGGTTTAATAAAGTTCAACAAAAAGATTTATAACTAGGGAATTAATTTTTGCATGATTAGGATGACTGGGTAGAAATCTACCTAAAACATCTCTTCTTCGCCTATGCATGCAGGTTCATAAAAAAAATTTGAACAATCAGGTATGCCAGAAAAACAAGTAACTGAAAACTGAAAAGACAATAACCATAATAGGTTCTTAGTTTGACACCATCCCCGGCAATGGCACCAAAAATGTTCAACCCAACAATAAGAATAATAACTCTAGTTGAAGTCTCAACCCAAAGTTTGGACATTCACTTGGTAAAGTCATTATTTCTATAGCTAGTGTTCATTTGATTATCAACCTAGGGATGTAATACTTGAAATGGGTCTGCACTATATATGCACTAAGTTCCCACAACAGCTACTCTGCATTATTGCAGCAACTAACATTATGCAGAAAAGATAAGCAAGAATTGAAACTATTGCAAGGCTACAGGAAAACTTCTACATTAACATAAATTCATTCAAGCAATACTAGCTAAGTTCAATGTTGATAAATAGAAATTGCTCTATTTTGGTTTGGCTGCAGGAATAGTCAGTGGATCTATTTCCAATGGTTGCAGGAATAGTCAATGCAAGAACGTCTACTGCAGCTAAAGAAGAAAACTAATCTTAACAAAGTCACAAGAACACTCACCAAGTGGGCCCCCTTAGATGAGTGATTCCAGGCTTCCCAAAAACAACTCTAAGTTCTCAGAATAACATATTTTTATTCATTGTTCTTCGAAAGTCATTACATGATTCAACATAAAAAGAAACTCAAAAACACTTGTAACTTTATTTCCAAAATCCTCTGCTCCTCTTTCTCTCTTTTCTTTCTAAACTTTGAGAGGAGATGAAGAGCTTATTTTAAAATAAAACATCTACTTTAAACAACACAGATCATGCCAAAGAGAAGAGGCGGATAACTAATCGAGAAAGGAGATAGCTAGAGTTAAGCTACAGAAAATGCAAATCTAAACCGAACCACAATCATAACATACTGTGGTGGTATTTACAACACTAATGTACACTTGAGTTAGAAATCAGTAGTATCATGTGATTACTTCTCCTTTATCATTCCTTACGCTCTTTAGCATCTCTATTGTTTGATCTTTGAGTCATCCCCTTCAATATCTCTTCCTGCAACTGGCGTGATAGGAGAGCTTCCACCGCAGCATCATTTATTCCCTGCACTTCAAAAGAAATAACATACAAGAACATACATACATATTTTAATTAATCAATACATCTATTAATTTCACACATGACATTGCCTTAAACAATCTGCATGGCAACAGGAATGAATAACATGGCTACAGGAATAAACTGGCAAAGATAAAACATGTTTTAACAGGTTCAGGCTAACATTTGAAACACATATAGTAAACTTCTGATACATCACTACTATTATGTAAATCAAAATATGATAAAAGCTTAAGAGTTCTAAGGATAAAAATATGCCAATGTCTCAACTCATCAATGCCTACAACCATTAGTCATGGGGGCAATCCCTCTTCCTCAATAAATCTGCCATCTTTATCTATGCCTTCAATGAGTATTCTTATTGTCTCTCAACCAATCAATTTGACACAAGGGGGAAATTTATCTAATCATTCTTGTAGACACCTAAAAATGGTCAACGCTTGCGGAGTCATACTTTAACATTTGCGCATTGCCTCATTTTAGGTTTTTGCGTCGCATTAACATTTTCTCCTATGTCACACACTTGGTCTTTATCATTTGTGAACATCGATTCATTCTTCTACATTCTTCATTCGTCTCGCTCTCGAATTTGGTCTTGTTGACAACGCTATCCAGACATGATTTTGGTCGATCTTATCCTATCGCATCAATGTGCATGCTCATTTGTCATCATTTTGGACATCATCAATCCTAATTAGGGTTTTTTCCTCCTTTCAATCTTGCAATCGATTTGTCATCAATCATTGTCCTCTTATCAATCTTGTCATCTAGCGGTCGATTTATCATCAATCCTTATCATTTTCAATATTGTCGTTTAACGATCGATTTGTCATCGATCGTTGTCATGTTCAATCTTGTCATTTTTGCGATCAATTTGTCATCGATCGTGGTCATTTTCAATACTGTTGTCTTGCAATCTATTTTGTCATCAACCCTTGTCATCTTGTCAATTTTGTCATTTGGCGATTAATTTGCCATCGATCATTGTCTGTCTCAATTATGTCAATTTGGATCAATTAGTCATTGTTCCTTATCAATTGGCGCATTTTCTCAATCAAATCATTTATCACATTGGTCATTTATCAATTCAAAATCATGATCGATATCAATTATCTTTCATCAAGACCTAATTGTCATTCTCGCATTGCTAATTCATCTTCTAGGGTTTTATGATTTAATCATTTAACCTGGTTTGTCATTTCTTCCTCTAGGATTAATAAATTGTTTATTTATCCTAAGTCTTCTCATTACAATTAAATGTTCATTTAATTGGCTAATTATTCCTCTTTGTGAATTAATTAATAAATGACAAATTATTAATTAATTTACCTAATTTCTAATTTCTATCAATTTCTTAATTCCTAAATTCTTAATTCTCTAATTTCCTAATTTTCTAATTCCTAATTTCAATTTTCCTCCTATTTCTCTCCTAAGTTCATGGAAATGACATGTCAATTTGTCATAAATTTGTCATAATTGACAATCAATCAATTTTGACATAGAAGTTGTCATAATTTGTCATAAATTATCAATCAACAAATTTTGCATAGAAAGTGCATAATTTGTCATAATTTGTCATAATTGACATAATTGATTTGCAATTTCCATTTGAATTAAATCATGCTAATCTTGTCATCTCTCCAATTCTTCTATAAATTGGATGATCTTCATCAATTAAAGCTAATTGGTAATCAGACTATCGAATTTCTAGTCAAATCACATTTCTAGTACTCTTGATCAATAATCTTGTCTACTTGCTTTCAATTATGTGTGTGCACTTGTAGGTGAGATCCACAACCAAACCATTTGAAGAGGAAAGAAGAACAATGGAGCCACATGAAGGAGCATTCAAATCGTACCTTTGGTTTGCTTAATTTCTAGTTTTGAATGTTTTTATTTCATGTCTCTATTGAGTGTTGTTTAGGATAGATCATTGCAATGAGTGCTTTTGTGATTGAGCTAATGATTAGTATGTTTATCTTGTTTGTGATGATTTCCTATTTCCTAACGTACATTAATTGGTGAACCCGATGTGAACACTAACCATCTAACCTCTTTATGGTGTTTTTGAATGCTTTCAAGTTGATTTGCAGGCCAAAAACCCAAAAACAGGGTCGTGCAGGGTTTTCTGGAGACTTCTGCACCTGTGTGAAGCAACTGGTGCCTGTGTGAAGCAACTTGCACCTATGTTGAAGACATTCTGCACCTATGTCTTGCATTCTACACCTGTGTCCTGAGTTTTGCGCCTGTGTAAAGTCCAGAACAGAGGTAAAAATGCAGTGTTTTACTTGAAAATTGTCTTGATTTTGCATTCTGTTTTCTGTGTTTTGGATTTTGGTACTAATTATCTGTGTAGCATCTTGGCATATGCATGACAAAGACAAAAAATGAAACTACTAACATGTGTTATGCAGAATCGATGGTCAAAGACAACAAATCAAACTTCTAACTTGGGTTTTGCAGGTTGCCTTGGAGAAACAACTAAACTTGGTGTTTGTTATTAATGTTTTAGGCACCTAGTGATTTCTAATAGGCTGGAATGAACATGTTTTTGCTTTGATTGTTGAGTGTGACATTGGAGTAGGGGAGTATGCTCTCATCCTTTTAGGGTGATCAGAAATCCAGATCTTCGATACCATGCTTTTATCTTTGATTGTGTGTCTCCTTTAGAGGGCCTGCCTTCCCGACCATTTGCTTTTGCAAGCAAGTGATAATCGTGAGAAGGGAATGACCCAAAGTGAGTACAGCTATAATACCTTGGCATTCTAACTCACTATAAAAAAATACTTGATGAGCGAAAGCTTTGAAGGAAGGGTTATGTGGAAATTGCAGTTACTTGGGAAGTGATGACCCTTGAACTCTTTCTCATATCAACATCTAAGTAGGACCTCACGGTCTAAATCGTGCTTGCGCAACTACATTTGTTTGGTATCTTGATGGGCTTAATGTCTCAATCACGCTTGCGTGACATCAAGGAGTAACACTTAACAGAAATCCTTACCAAACACCTTGTTTTTAGAGGCCAAAAACCCTTCTAGTTTCTTGAGAAGGACAAGTTCGGATACTTGGAAGAGATACTAAGTTCGCCATGGGGAGATTTCCATGGGGACTGATGCTTGGCTGCCCTAAGAAGTGAGTGCCATGGAGGGGAGCCCGTGGGGTCAAGCATCTATGTATTCTCCTTGAATCCCATAACAAGTCTACCTCTCAAGTACCTAATGTCCTTGCCTACCATAAGAAATGTGTGAATGAGCATGATTGTCTTGAGTCTA
The DNA here is from genome assembly GCF_030272615.1 of Cryptomeria japonica. Taxonomy (NCBI): domain Eukaryota; kingdom Viridiplantae; phylum Streptophyta; class Pinopsida; order Cupressales; family Cupressaceae; genus Cryptomeria; species Cryptomeria japonica. The sequence goes on from NC_081414.1 coordinate 633,901,041, forward strand.
AGTTGAAATATCTTGTCTTCTTTGTTTTTCAAAAGTTGAATTGCATCTCATTTCAAGAACAAGGCAAATTGATTCAAAACAAGGTTAAACATAAGAGCATTTCATCCAACAAACTTCAAAACACATCTTCAAACATGGTTGTCAAACATTGTTCAAAATCTTGTCTCAACATTCATGTCACTTAGATCTAGGTTCATCCTAGGTGTCCGTTTTGCAAAGTCATTGTCAACTACCAAGGTTAAGTTTCACCTAGGTCATACTCCTTTGCATATCAATAAAAGTCATCCATTTGCATGTGTCCTCATACATTAGAGTAATACCATTTCATAATTCAAACTTAGGTTGACCTTGTCATACATTTGCATTTGCATACCCTAGGTCTCTTCATTAAGCTTAGGTCATTATCATATCATATTAGGGTCATTTGCATAGTAATTGTCCCTTTGCATATAGCGTCAAAACTAGGTTTTTTCATACTTGAGTAATCCAAATATTTGATGAACCCTAAGTCATTGTTAGGAGATCTAGACCTTATCAAACCTTTTGTCCTTTTTTCATCCATGTCATTTCGTCAAACCTAGCTTAGTATCCAAGCATATAGGGGAGACTTTGTCATTTTGTCCTTTTGTCACTTAAGTCCTTTTGTCCTTTGAGGTCTAGATATCATTCCAATTTCCTAAGGGTCCCTCTCTTAGATTTGCATTCAAAAAGTTTGTCAAAATCTTCAAAAACAACCAAAAACATAGATTGCATTTTCATCTATTCAAGTTTGCACTTAGTTGCATATCATATATTATCCTTGAAAATTCCAAAAATATTGCATTTGCATAAGTGACATGCCTGTTGAGACAAGATCAAAATCTAAAAAGATGGGCAAACCAATGTATCAACCCATGGACAACATAGCAAATTCGCAGTTTCAAACTAGTCAAACAGTACAAATTGAAGGTTCATCAAACACATCTCTACCACCATATGGAACGGTTCAACTTGGACCACCTCCATTATATGAACCAGTGTTTGTACCTATGAAACTAGGACATGGGAGTGTTCCACCAACTCCAAGAGGAAGTGCGCCTTTCAATTTGAATCAACCAAACTGGCAACATGACATTCAAACTCAAACATTATATGAAGAACAAACCCTCTCACAAGGATTTGTTTCAGATCAAGGCATCCAACAAGAAACAAATCCAAATGTCCAACCAGATTCTTCATCCGATTCCGATGCTTTTGATGATGTTGATATGTTCCTTCAAGATCCGAAGATAACAAAAAATATGGATAAGTTCTTGAACAAGGTCTTTAAGATGTTTCCACAAAAGTATCTTAACATGATGAGTAATGTGACCTCTTCAAGTGAACAAATCAATGTGTAAGAACAGCAAGGCGATGAGTTGTTAAGTTTCTCTTCGCATCCAAATGAAGAAAATGCACAACAAGCAACTCAACCTACCTTGATGAGAAAACGTGCTTCAAAGGAATTGACAGTGACTATTCAAGAAAGGAATGAGCATTGAAACGGCTTTGGTAGCTAAAGGAATTATCAAGCTCAATAAAGACAATGACAACACCAATTATTTGAGGGATAGAAACAGATTTTGGTATAAGAACAAGAATGTCACTAATGATGGAGTTGTTGATGCAAGAGCGGTGAATGCAAATCAACCCCCATTCACGATCAAGAAATTGAGTGTTCCTAACATGTCAACTATGGAACAAAATCAAGCACCAATGAGCAATGTTACTCAACAGCTGCAATACCAATAGCATGCTCAACAACAACATACTCAACAATATAACCAGCAACAAGGCCAACAACAAAACTAGCAGCACAAACCCTTCTGATCGTGGGATGGGCCTCCTCGGCAATTTACGCCATTAGGAGAGCCTATTGAATCAGTAATGAGACAATTGATACAAGCAAAATTTATTAAGCTACCAGATATCAAGGCAGAACCAGCGGTAAAATCGCATTGGTGGAATGATAATGCATACTGTGAGTATCATCGGTCCAAAGGACATAAAACTGCATCATGTTTTCAATTGAAACATATGATTCAAGATTTATTAGAGCAAGGAGTAATTTGCAAAAAGACATTAGCGAAAAACTTCTCCTTTCTGAGTTTACTTCCTTTCCACAGTTGTGCGCAACACTTCACAATTATCAACTGACTATGAGTTAACTAGAGAAATCTACTCCTATAGCTCCAAGTTATAAGGGTGAGAGATTTCAACAACCATTTGCAAAGTTAAACCAAACAAAGGCTTCATCAAATTCAATGACACCATCAACAATAGCAATGTGAATGCTACAATAGGTGTGCCTCCTATTTCTAACTTTTTCAAAAGAGAAAGACAATTCAGTCCTTTGAATGGATCTTTTCATAGCATCATGTCTCAGTTGTTACAAAGAAATTTCTACCTGGTCATGTCAACCTGGTCATGATACTAAGAAATGTTTTGCATTAAAAAGTAAGATTCAATACCTGATTGATAATAATACTATATATGTGATAGGTGTGAATGATAAGGGAAACAAATCAGTGGCTCCTCCTAATCAAAATCTTAATATTTTCACTTATCCTTTACCCTCTCATTCCTCTGATGTGATTGAGACTGAACATACCTCTTTCTCTCCCTTTGATTTCAGTACTATGACTCAAAATTTGGTGAATATGGTACAGAAACAAGAAACACCTAAGGATCCATGTATCACATTTGACCTAGTGAGACCATTAGAGAACATGATGGCCCTTTATACATAGTTGTGAAGATCCAAGACAAACCTTGTCATGTTGTTCTTATTGATCTGTCTTGCATGGTTAATATCATCACTGAAAAATATCTTTATACTTTATATTTGCATAAACCAATCTATGATGACGCTAATGTGGTCGTTAAGTTATTTGATGGATTTTCTTATCCTACCATCGATTCTATCACACTCCCTATTCAGGTTCACACTAAATCTATAGACATCAACTTTGTTATCATTCCTTCATCTTAACAATTTTGTGTGAAGTTAGGCTATCCTTGGCTATCTTCCATGAAGGCTATTGCTTCTCCAATCCATAAGTGTTTGAAATTTTTCCAAAATAGAGAAATCATAACTATTAACCATAGCTTATTTCGACCAACAGAAAGAAGCCCAAGTGTTCCAATTGATTACTTTTGACCTCAAAAATTTCAATCTCTTCCGCCTAGAAGTGATGCTCTCTTTCAATCCTATCAAAAATCGAAGAAAAATATGATCTTATCCTTAATCTAACCTAGAACTCCAACACTTGATATTCCAATCATTCTTGAAGATGAAGTTCTTCCCCTAATGGATAGAACTAATCTTCCTCCTAAGGAAGATTCCCAACCTATTCGTGTGGATGAAACTATGTCTTCTCCTAATAAGAACAACAATATTCTTCCTAAGGTTAGACTTGTACTGTAAGGTCCTGGAGACAACTGAGAGGGGGGGGTGAATCAGTTGTCAAATAAATTTAAACCAAAAACAACTTAACCAACTTAATGCTTAATACTAATAAACCAGTTCAATATGTCGATAGACAGTTTTAATAGTTAATTGCTATACCGGTAAGGATTAGTGCATGAAACATAAACACAAAGTTATCCACAACACATAACACCAATATTTGTATGTGGAAATCCTATAAAGGGGAAAAACCACGATGGGAAACCTTACCCACAATCAGATGATACTACTGCAGATAGTAAGTGTACATAAATGGGGTTTGCACATGCAGAAAGGCCAACTGCCTAAATCTCACTGCTCAATCACAAAATGGGAGTCACACTGACTATAGTTGGATGGTTAAATCCAATAAGAATGTACTACACAAAATAACATCTTCATATGCTGGATTCAGTACCGGTGTAGTTCTAATTGTCTTCAAAAAACCTTCCTTATATCTTCAAATGATGTCTGTGTGTATAGCTCTACTTATTTTTGCATATACCTTCACACAATCCTTTTTTGCATTCCACATTTGATCTTACAAATAAGATCTTACATTTATACCATAACCTAAGACCAATTTTAGTAGGTCGGCTCTACAAGATATTACAATAAAAACATTTTACAAACAATATAATATCTGATGCAATAAACGATTGAACATGTCGGCTTAATGCATTTACAACAATAATTAATCATCTCCATAGTGTGCCATGTTGATCTGGAAAAGCTAAACCTGCCGTTGTAACCCTAAACCTATTTGCCGGTAATAGCCAATATGCAACTATGAATATACCAATGAACAAAACTCCAGGACAAGATGTCCAAACAATGTCTTCGACATAACCATGTGTTTTCCATATCATTCCAAGTGTCAGTGATCATTATATCTTGTTGGTGTACCAAATACCGGTGACTGTGCATGAGTCACTTGCCAGTGAATGTTGTTGATTCTCCAAAATGCCAGAGTTGATAAGAGTTTAGTAGGTGTTGACATCAATGACAAAACCATACCAAAATACCAACAATCTCCCCCTTTGGCATTGATGGCAACACAAGATGGAAAAACCATCAAAGTGCCAAAACAGAAATGCCAAATACCAAAAACCAACAATCTCCAAAAAGATTATAAACAGGAATCAAAATACAGATAAAAAGAGTAATAATCTCTCCTAAACAACAATCTCTCCCTCTGGGAGCAACATGTGTTTTCCTTGTGTTTCTCAATTTTTTTCCATACTAATCTCTCCCCCTTTGAAATCAAATGCCAAAGTTACAATAAAACCAAGTTCATATACAAAATACCAATCAATTCAGTATACCAACTACTCCCCCTAAGAAGTAGCTTCTCATCAAGGACCAGAATAAAGATTTCTCTGTTAATTCTGTTGGTTGATGACAATCATCAACTATCTAAGTCTCTACCAGTGGTGGTATGACTCCAAGTTGATCTCTGAGATATTCAAAAGTCTCCTTAGGCAAAGTTTTAGTAAAAATATCTACAATTTGTTCTTTAGTATTCACATAAACCAGTTTTATCTCCTTTGCTTCAACATTTTCCCTTAGAAAATTTAGTTTGAAAGAAACATGTTTGGTTTTAGAATGTAATACCGGATTCTTAGATATATCAATTGTTGCAGTGTTATCATAATAGATAGTAATAGGTTCCTTGCATTTTACCTTTATGTCTTTCAACATTTGCTTAAGCCATAGTACCTGTGTACAGTTAGTTGCTGCTGCAAAATATTCTGATTCTGCTGTTGATAAAGATGTACAACTTTATTTCTTACTCAACTAAGAAACTAGTCTGTTTCCAAGAAAGAATGCTCCATCAGTGGTGCTTTTTCTATCATCCACATCTCCTGCCCAATTTGCATCTGTGTATGCACATAATTCAAAGTTTTCATCTCTAGGATACCATAATCCAAGATTTATAGTGCTTTGTAAGTATCGAAAAATCCTTTTTACTGTTGATTCATGATTTTCTCTAGGATTACTTTGAAATCTTGAAACAATACATACTTTATTCATAATATCAAGTTTGGTTTGTGTCAAATACAGTAAACGTCCTATCATAGATTTGTAACTAGTTGGATTAACAGGAGTAGATTCATCCCTTTGTGATAATTAGTCATTTGTTGTCATAGGTGTGCTTACCGGTTTAGAGTTCTCCATCCCAAATTTCTTTAGTAACTCTTTTAAGTATTTGGATTGACTCAAGAATATACCTTTATCAGTCTGTGAAATCTGCAATCCTAAAAAGAATTTTATTTCTCCGATCATAGACATTTCAAATTCTTACTGCATTTTAATAGAAAATTCTTTACATAATCCATCTTCTCCTCTAAAGATTATATCATCAACAAATACTTCTATAATCAAGATGTCATCATTAGTTACTTTATAATACAAATTGTTGTCTACATTTCCTTTAGTAAAACCAATCTTTAAAAGATACTTTTCAAATCTTACATACCAAGCTCTTGGAGCTTGTTTTAATCCATACAAAGATTTTCTTAATCTACAAACCATATCATTGTCATTTGTCAAGGAAAATCCATCAGGTTGTTCAATGTATACTTCCTCTCCAAGATCTCCATTCAAAAATGCACTTTTAATATCCATTTGATAAACTCTGTAGTTCTTGTGTGTTGCAAAAGCCAAAAATAATCTAACTGCCTCAATTCTAGCTACTGGTGCAAAGGTTTCATTGTAATCAACTCCTTACTGAGAATATCCCTTACACACTAGTCTTTCTTTATTTCTGACAACCTTACCATCTTCATTAAGTTTGTTTCTAAATATCCATTTTGTTCCAATTACATTTTTATCTTTAGGCCGGGGAACTAATGTCCAAGTGTTGTTTTTCTCAATTTGTTCTAAATATTCTTCCATAGCTTTAATCCAAAATTTATCTTCACATGCTTCATTAATAGATGATGGTTCAATTTGAGAAATAAGACATACCTCTTCATTTTCCAATCTTCCTCTTATCATAACTCCTTTAAACTTGTTTCCAATTATCTAATCTTCAGAATGATTCAGTCTTACATACCAGGGTGTCTTGGTTTGCTATTGTTCCTCAATTACTATGGAATCCTCAGATGATACTGGGGTAACTGGATCTTCATTCTATACCAGTGGATTTAAAGTAGGTTCATTTGTCAAAACTTCTATTACCGGTTCAGAGTCTATATACCTTGAAGTTCCTCTGAATTGTTCATCAATCTTTACATTTGTACTTTCAACAATTTTCTGCAATCTTTTGTCAAAACATCTATATGCCTTGCTCTTAGATGAATAACCAAGAAATATTCCTTCATCACTTCTAGGATCAAATTTGCCAAAATACTCATCTCTTCTGATATAACATTTACTTCCAAAAATTCTGAAATACTTAAGAGTAGGAGTACTACCAAACCATAGTCCATGAGGGGTCTTACCGGTTTCACCTTTGATGTGAACTTTGTTGAATGTATAGACCGATGTACTGACTACTTCTCTCCAATATACATGTGGTAGGTTTTCTTCTGATAACATACTTCTTGTTGCATCCAAGATAGTTATGTTTTTCCTTTCAACAACTCCATTCTGTTGTGGTGTCCAGGGTGTTGATAGTTGTCTTCTGATTCCATTTACTTCACAGAATGTATTGAATTCCTTAGATATAAATTCACCTCCTTGATTTGATCTTAAACATTTGATTTTCTTACTGGTTTCATTTTCTACCATTGCTTTGAACAGTTTGAACTTTCCAAGTGCTTCTGATTTTTCTCTGAGAAAAGTAACCCAACACATTCTAGAATAGTCATCAATAATTAGCATGAAATATATATCACCTTGTAAGCTTTTAGTTCTAGCTAGACCACATAAATCAATGTGAATCAAATCAAGAGCATTATTTGATTTTTCTGGAATACTTTTGAAACTAGCTCTAACTTGTTTTCCAAATTGACATTCCTTACATACTGTATTCTGAGGTTTGATAATTTTAGGTAAATCTCTAACTTCCTTAGTAGTACCGATCTTTACCATGCAATCGAAGTTTACATGATAGAGTCTCTTATGCCATAACCAACTTTCATCTATATGTGCAATTAAGCATGTCTTTTCATTGTTATTTAAATGAAAGATATTACCTCTAGTCTGATTACCGGTTGCAATTTCCAAACCAGCTCTATTCATGATTTTGCATTTTCCATTTTTGAATTGTAACTGAAATCCTTTCTCAACTAATTGACCAACACTCAAAAGATTATGCTTTAATCCTTCAACATAGTAAACATTGTTAGTGTTATGCTTACCATCAAGAGATATTGTACCCTTACCTTTGACTGAACAAGCTTTGTCATCTCCAATTCTCACCAAGCCTCCATTGTATTCTTGAAAGTTCAAGAATTTACCTTTGTCTCTTGTCATATGATGTGAGCATCATGAATCAATCATCCATTCATCCTTTACTTCAACTTTAGCTGCCAGGACTTGTACTACAGGTTGTGCAGTAGGTGTCGGTTGATCTTCTATTATAGCAACAAAAATCCATCCATTGTCTGTTGGATCCTCATCAGAATCATCAGTCACACCTTCATTAGCAATGTAACAAGATTTGTCTTTATTCTTCTTAATTCTATATCTCTGATATTCAGGGTTAGGCTTGTATGTTCTTCTAGCTTCTTCTCTTAGTCTAGCATGTCTATCAAGGCATCTTGAAGCCATATGACCAATCTTATTGCAATTAAAACATTTAAAGGGTGCTTTACCTTCATACTTACTTCCAACTAGACCTTTAGGCATTTTCCTTGCAAATAGCGCTTCAAGTTCTTCAAGTTCTTCATTTTCTTTCCTACTTTCTTCAAGTTCTCTTGCATAAAAGGCTTTCCAATCAGATTTGTCAAATGATGGAGCAAATGATGTTGATGCTTTAAAGACCAAATCTGTCTTTATAGTAACAATAGGACCAAATTCCTCAATTTCAAAAGTTGAAAGTTTCCCAATTAATATATCCCTAGTAACTGATGTATTAGGCATTGTTATTAACTCATTTATAGTAGTGACTTTCATTTTATATGCTGGTGGCAATCCTCTTAAAATTTTTGAAATGATTTCATCCTCACTTAAGGTTCCTCCACAATATTTAATACCCAAAACAATTTCATTTACTCTTTCCATAAAAGAAGAAATCCTTTCATCTTCTTCCATTTTCAGATGTTCATACCTAACTTAGAAGCTTTCAAGTTTTGCAATTTTGACTGTGGAATCTCCTTCAATCAGTGTTTCCAAATGATCCCAAATAGCTTTAGTAGTAGAACTATCTGATAGTCCCATAATTTTTTGATCTGATAATGCACTCAAAAGTGCTTCTCTTGCTTTGCAATCATTTTCCTCATTTTTAGTCAAGTTAGCTGGACTAGGCTGACCTTGTATAGCAGCAGTATATGATAGTTATGATACTTAAAGATAAGTACAGATGCCAAGCTAATAAGATGAGAGAGGGGGGGTGAATCATATAAACTTAATCTTCCATAAAAACATCAGATTCAACCTTGGTAACATATATTTCAGTAATATAACCAAAATTGCTAAACATGCAAACTCAAAAGCATATAAACATCATAAACCTCATAACACCAGATTTAACGTGGAAACCCAAATAGGGAAAAACCACTATGGGATTTTGGACCCACTAAGAAATATACTCTTCTAGAGTATGCTCGGTTAAAAGCAAATCCTGTTAAAGATTACAAACACATTGCTAGATGTGACTCGGTTAAGGGATTTCCCTCAGATCTGTTAGGCTCTTCACCTTGTTAGAAGTGACCTTGTTAAAGGATTTCAAACACTCAATCAGAATGTCACCTTGCTAGAGGGTTTTACAGATAAGACTGTTAAGTCCACTCAGTTAAGAGATTTTCTGTCACTTCACAAAATAACAGTAATAAAGATCTATCTGCAACTTCACATCTAAAATGCTCAATCAAATTCTTATTTGCTCAATACAATCTAAACATAGAACTAATCTTGTCCATCTATTGGGCTCCATACTCTGTTATACAAATAGTTCTTCAAGCTTCTATGCTCGGTAATTACTATGTAGCATCCCTGTGCATACACTTGCCTGCATACATTGTTTATCAACAATTCCCTATTTATAAACAATTGCCAACCGCTTAATCTCCTTGATCACATTTCTCATGATCAATCATAGCCATCAGATCTTCAAACTTTGTCTAGGTTCAATGTATCCTTCGATCTGAAAATGTTTTACCCCACCTTGTAACTTGCATACATTTCTTGGAACTTGTGCTAGGGTATTGTAGTTCAATCTAAGCTGTAGATCTTCCTGTCGATTTTCCTTTGCCATAGATTCTTTAACAAACTTCATTCATGGCATACCAATCATTTAATCAGTTCCAGCTCATTAGCTTCCTTCATTAAATAATGCATGTAATCATTTAATGCATTCTATTATTATCGGTTGCAACTCGGTAAATACTAAACTTCACTCGGTAGACATTCTACCTTCATTAATCGATAGCGATAACCTTAGGGTTTACCGACTAGGTTCTTTGCTCGGTAACATAGTATAGTATTAACCTTTCAATCAATAACATATGTATGATATCAAAACAATCTAAACATCATGATCTCATCATTGTCTAACTCGGTAATAGTTGCCCATTGAATAACTTATTCCTCCCCTTATTCATCATATTCTTTCTGTGTCTTTTACCGACATCTTTATACTCATCAAATCATACTTCTCAAGATATGGCAACATCATACTGAATTAGAAAATCAATTTCTTGACATCAATGACAAAATAATAATATTAAGACAGTAAACATCCTTGATTAGTTATATCCATAATCATCAACAACCTTCTCAATATCCTTATTGAAATGCCAACAATCTCCCCCTTTGGCATTGATGGCAAAACCAATTGATTTGACCTAATTGATTCAGATTGATGTGAGATTCTGAGATGCTGAAATACTCTCCTTCTATCATCAAAATTCTCCCCCATACATTAGTCTTCTCCTCTCTTCTTCAATCTTTCTTTTCTTCAGTCTTCTCCAGTCTTCTCCCCCTTTGACGACAATGCCAAAAAGTAAAGAACTAAAACATAATTTCTTCCTGTATGAAGTGATTTCCTATTGTGATGTATCAACTTAGTCTCGATCAGAGCATTTTGTCTTCAATTCTTGTTCCCTGTATTGTTTCCTGCACACCTTTAGAAAACATCCTAAAGTGTGTAAATCAGCATCAACTCCTAAAAGATATTCTGTAGAGTCATTGAATTGATGCTTTCACCGAACTCGGTCAATGAATGGAAGATAGGGGTAGGACCCCTAACTTACTTTTGAGATACTCAAAAGTGTCCCTTGGCAGTGGCTTGGTGAAGATATCTGCTATTTGTTCCTTTGTGCTAACATACTCCAACACCACTTTCTTCTCTTGAGCTTCTTCTCTAAGATAATGATATTTGATAGAGATGTGCTTTGTCTTAGAGTGCATAATAGGATTCTTTGAAATGTTAATGGCACTAGTATTGTCACAGAATATAGTTACTGGCTCGGTAACTTTCTCATTTATACCTTCCAACAGTTGTTTGATCCATGCTATGTTGGTACAATTTAGTGCTGTAGCAACGTATTCAGCTTCTGTTGTTGACTGTGAAACACATCCTTGTTTCGTGCTAAGCCAACTCACTAGTCTTTCTCCTAAAAAGAAAGCTCCTCCACTTGTGCTTTTCCTATCATTAATGTTTCTTGCCCAATCAGCATCAGTATAAACTTTTAAATCAAAATCATTTCTTTTCTGATATACTAAGCCATAATCTTCAGTGCCTTTCAAGTATATGAAAATTCTTTTGATTGCTGTCATTTGTGTTTCTTTAGGATTTGTAGAGAATCTTGCAACTATACCTACTGCATGTGCTATGTCTGGCCTACTGTGAACAACATATTGTATCTTTCCAATCATGGATTAGTAAAGTGTCTCATCAACAAATGCAGATTCATCATTCTTTGATAATTTATAGTTGGTAGTCATAGGAGTACTTACTGGTTTTGAATCCTCGATTCCAAATTTCTTCAATATTTCCTTTATGTACTTGGATTGAGTAATGAAAATCTCATTTTTCATTTGTAGTATCTATAAACCTATAAAATACTTTATCTCACTAATTAATTACATCTCAAATTCTTTGCTCATTTCATTTCCAAAGTTCTTGCATAAAGAGTCATTTCCACAAAATATAATATCATCAACAAATATGGCTGAGATCAGTATTCCATTTTCATCATTCTTCATGTAAATATTGTTGTTTTCACTTGTTCTTGTAAAACCAATCTTGATTAAATAAGAGTGCAATCTTTCATACCATGCTCTAGGTGCTTGTTTCAGACCATATAAAGCTTTGTTCAATTTACATACCTGAACTTTATTCTTGTCTTCAACAAATCCTTCAGGTTGTTCAATAAAAACTTCTTCTTCTAATACTCCATTCAGAAATGCAGATTTGACATCCATTTGATATACCTTGAAATTCTTGTAAGCAGCCTATGCCAACAATGTTCTTACTCCTTCAAGTCTGGCCACAGGTGCAAAAGTCTCACCATAGTCAATTCCTTCTTCTTGGGCATAACCTTTGCAAACTAGTCTTGCTTTATTTTGAATGACCTCTCCTTTTTCATTCAGCTTGTTTCTGAAAATCCACTTTGTACCAATTACATTTTTGTCCTTCGGTCTTGGGATTAGTGTCCATGTGTCATTCTTCTTGATTTGATCAATCTCTTTTATCATAGCATTTATCCAATCTTCACGGTTAAATGCCTCTTTCACTATTCTCAGCTCAAATTCAGATATCAGACATGTGTTCTGTCTTAGTTTGTTCCTTGTCATAACTGGATCATCCTTATCTCCTATAATTTGACTTGGTGCATGATGTCTTTTGACATACTTGGCTAATATAGGCTCAGTAGGCTCTGTATGATCTTCTTCATCACTCGGTAACTGGATATTCTCTTCATTTCCTTCAACAGTTCTCTCGGTAAGACTTGTCGGTTGAACATAGACAAATTCATCATAATCTTCTGGTTCCTTGGAATTTACTTCATCATTTCTTTATGCAAATTCATCAATTTTCACATTTGCACTTTCTACTATTTTGTTAGATGATTTGATCAGACATTTAAATGCTTTACTTCTAGAAGAATAACCAAGAAATGTTCCTTCTTCACTTTTCTGATCAAACTTGCCATTTCTATCATCCTTGTGTACATAGCATCTACTTCCAAAGATTTTGAAATAACTTACATTAGGTTTCTTATCATACCAGATTTCATAAGGTGTCTTCAAAGTACCTTTCTTCAGTTGTACTCAGTTCAGGGTGTAAACTATTGTGCTTATTGCTTCTCTCCAAAAATTTTGTGGCACTTTCTTTTCAATCATCAGGGTTCTGGCACAATCCACAATAGATCTGTTTCTTCTCTCAGCTATTCCATTTTGCTGTGGAGTTCTCGGTGCAAAGACTTGTCTTTTAATACCATGATCATTGCAGAATAAGTTGAACTCATCAGATATGGACTCTCCTCCTCTATCTGATCTAAGACATTTCAGTTGTCTTCATGTTACATTTTCAACTCTTGCCTTGTACCATTTAAACATTTGAAAAGCTACTAATTTTTCTTTTAAAAATATTACTGACATCATCCTTGAGTAATCATCCATAAATAATATGAAATATTTATCACCATAATAACTTTGAACTTTCATAGGACCACAAAAATCAATGTGCACAAGATCTAAAATTCCCTTAGAAGTGTAAGACTTACTTGTAAAGCTTGATCTTGTCATCTTACCCATCTGGCATCCTCGGCACATAGCATTCTTAGGTTTTTCCAAACTCGGTAGACCTCTTATTCGGTGCTTCTTACTTATTTTGATTAGATTATCAAAATTTACATGACAAAACCTTTTATGCCATAACCAGGTATCATCTATCTTTGCATACAAACACTTATTCTGAGTTGAGTCAAGATGAAATGTGTTACCTTTTGTTTGTGTCCTGGTAGCAGCTAACTTTCCATTCTTGTCATGAACTTTGACAATTCCTTTCTGAAATTCTATTCGGTATCCTATATTGTTTAGTTGTGCTACACTCAACAAATTGTATTTCAAACCTTCAACCAAATAAACATCATTGCATTTTGCATTATCAAGAAGTGTTATGGATCCTTTACCTCTTACTGGACATAGTGCATCATTACCAAATCTTACATAGCCTCCATCATAGTCTTCTAACATAACAAACTTGTGTTTATCACCTGTCATGTGATGTGAGCATCCACTATTTATGATCCAAGAATCATTAGTATTTATGTGAGATATTAGGGCTTTTTCTTCATACCTTTCTTCATCTAATCCATCTTTGATAGCCACATAAACTACTTCCTTTGTATCAGTTTCATATGATTTATCATCATTGGATTCCTCATCAGATATTAAGCATGTCTTTCTATCTCTTCTTTTGAAGTCTCGGTGTCCTCTGTAATGATTATCTTTCTGTCTATCATCTCGGTAATCTCTCTTTTCAGTAGAATCTTTGTCAGGACAGTTAGAAGCCATATGTCCTATCCTATCACAATTGAAACATTTCAAAGGTAGTTTTCCTTTATACTTACCTTTGCCTCTCGGTAACCTTCTCGCTAATAGTGCTTCAAATTCTTCTTGCTTTCTGATTTCTTCATACAATTTCTGTACTTCCTCCATGTTGTTACAAAATCTTTCACTTGCTCCACTATGATCTCCTTCAAAGTACTTATACTTTCTTTCATTGTAATCATTAGATTCATCAAGATGAAAAGAACTAAATGCATATTCAACTTTATTTACCGATGACCCACTGTTATCAAAGTTACTTAACTCAAATGCATGTAGCTTACCAATAGTAGCATCTAAAGAAACTGGCATATTAGGTATAGACCTCAATTCTTTGATTGTAGAGACTCAGATTGCATAAACTGATAGAAAGGTTCTTAACAACTTACATGTTATATCCTTTTCTTCAATAGTTCCACCTGCTCCTTTGATTTGATTGACAATCTCCTTTAGTCTTGTACTGTACTGGGTTATGTTTTCACCTTCATTCATCCTCATAGATTCAATTTGTCCTCTTAGACTATCCACTTTTTCTCTTTGAACATGTTCATCTCCTCCATACATAGATATGAGCTTGTCCCACATTGCCTTTGCATCATTGCAGCCTTCTAGATCATTAAACTTTGAATCGGTCAATGCAGATGTTATTTCAATCACTGCTTGGATATTTTCTTGTTTTGCCTTTATTTATTCCATTGTCAATGGATAGGTGCTCGGTGTGATGAAATCATTCTCTAGATAATATACAGCATATTCTCCAACTCCTGATAGGTGCAGCTTCATCCTTTTCTACCATGGAGAAAAACTTGACTTGTTCAGCTTCGGTCCATCCCTCTTATACGTCTTTGGATATTTGCCTCAAGTACCATTAAACTTTTCTTCTGAAGTCCAAAGCTCTGATACCAATTGATAGTTCTAATACTTAAAGATAAGTACAGATGCCAAGCTAATAAGATGAGAGGGGGGGGTGAATCATAAAAACTTAATCTTCCATAAAAACATCGGATTCAACCTTGGTAACATATATTTCAGTAATATAACCAAAACTGCTAAACATGCAAACTCAAAAGCATATAAACATCATAAACCTCATAACACTAGATTTAACATGGAAACCCAAATAGGGAAAAACCACTGTGGGATTTCAAACCCACTAAGAAATATACTCTTCTAGAGTATGCTCGGTTAAAAGCAAATCCTGTTAAAGATTACAAACACATTGCTAGATGTGACCCGATTAAGGGATTTCCCTCAGATCTGTTAGGATCTTCACCTTGTTAGAAGTGACCTTGTTAAAGGATTTCAAACACTCAATCAGAATGTCACCTTGCTAGAGGGTTTTACAAATAAAACTATTAAGTCCACTCGGTTAAGAGATTTTCTGTCACTTCACAAAATAACAATAATAAAGATCTATCTACAACTTCACATCTAAAATGCTAAAGTAGATTCTTATTTTCTCAATACAATCTAGACATAGAACTAATCTTGTCCATCTACTGGGCTCTATACTCTGTTATACAAATAGTTCTTCAAGCTTTTGTGCTCGGTAATTACTATGTAGCATCCCTGTGCATACACTTGCCCGCATACATTGTTTATCAACAGTTCCCTATTTATAAACAATTGCCAACTGCTTAATCTCCTTGATCACATTTCCCATGATCTATCATAGCCATCAAATCTTCAAACTTTGTCCAAGTTCAATGTATCCTTCGATCTGAAAATGTTTTACCCCACCTTGGAGCTTGCATACATTTCTTGAAACTTGTGCTAGGGTATTGTGGTTCAATCTGAGCTATAGATCTTCTTGTCGATTTTCCTTTGCCATAGATTCTTTAACAAACTTCATTCATGACATACCAATCATTTAATCAGTTCCAACTCATCAGCTTCCTTCATTAAATAATGCATGTAATCATTTAATGCATTCTGTTATTACTCGGTTGCAACTCGGTAAATACTAAACTTCACTCGGTAGACATTCGGCCTTCATTAACCGATAGCGATAACCTTAGGGTTTACCGACTAGGTTCCTTAGGGTTTACCGACTAGGTTCTTTGCTTGGTAACATAGTATAGTATTAACCTTTCAATCAATAACATATGTATGATATCAAAACAATCTAAACATCATGATCTCATCATTGTCTAACTCGGTAATAGTTGCCCATTGAATAACTTATTCCTCCCCTTATTCATCATAATCTTTCAGTGTCTTTTACCAACATCTTTGTACTCATCAAATCATACTTCTCAAGATATGGTAACATCATACTGAATTAGAAAATCAACTTCTTGACATCAATGACAAAATAATAATATTAAGATAGTAAACAGCCTTGATCTGTTATACCCATAATCATCAACAACCTTCTCAATATCCTTATTGAAATGCCAACAATCTCTTATTGTCTGTTATAATGCCAAATGCCAATAGTATAACCATTCTTTGTAACATCCCAGATGTCTTTTCCAATGCAATTTAGATGTGTCTCCATTCTAATCTTCCATATGCCATGTTGGTTCCATCAAGTTTAGGACTGTCCTTTCTGAAATAATTAGTAGACATTGGATCTCCTCAAGCTGTTAAACTTCTGCAAAAGAGGACTAAGCTCTTATACTAATTGTTAGGTCCCGGAGATAACTGAGAGGGGGGGATGAATCAGTTGTCAAATAAATTTAAACCAAAAACAACTTAACCAACTTAATGCTTAATACCGGTAAACCAATTCAATATGCCGGTAGACAGTTTTAATAGTTAATTGCTATACCAGTAAGGATTAGTGCATGAAACATAAACACAAAGTTATCCACAACACATAACACCAATATTTGTACTTGGAAACCCTATAAAGGTAAAAACCACAGTGGGAAACCTTACCTACAATCAGATGATACTACTGCAGATAGTAAGTGTACATAAATGGGCTTTGCACATGCAGAAAGGGCAACCGCCTAGAGCTCACTGCTCAATCACAAAATGGGAGTCACACTAACTATAGTTGGATGGTTAAATCCAATAAGAATGTACTGCACAAAATAGCATCTTCATATGTTGGATTGAGTATCGGTGTAGTTTTGATTGTCTTCAAAAAACCTTCCTTCAATCTTCAAATGATGTCTGCATGTATAGCTCTGCTTATTTTTGCATATACCTTCACACAATCCTTTTTCGCATTCCACATTTGATCTTACAAATAAGATCTTACATTTATACCATAACCTAAGACCAATTTTAGTAGGTCAGCTCTACAAGATATTACAATAAAAACATTTTACAAACAATATAATATCTGATGCAATAACCAATTGAACATGTTGGCTTAATGCATTTACAACAATAATTAATCATCTCCATAGCGTGCCATGTTGATTTGGAAAAGATAAACTTGCTGATGTAACCCTAGACCTATTTGCCGGTAACAGCAAATATGCAACTATGAATATACCAATGAACAAAACTCCAGGACAAGATGTCCAAACGATGTCTTTGACATAACCATGTGTTTTCCATATCATTCCAAGTGTCAGTGATCATTATATCTTGCTGGTGTACCAGATACCGGTGACTGTGCATGAGTCACTTGCTTGCCGGTGAATGTTGCTGATTCTCCAAAGTGCCAGAGTTGATAAGAGTTTAGTAGGTGTTGACATCAATGACAAAACCATACCAAAATACCAACATGTACCTCCTCCTTATGATGGACCTGGTCTCCTTCCTACATTGAACATTCCTCCTTTATATGGTTCAGTTTTGCCTCCTTGCTCTTATAGAGAGAAGAGGCCTGCCTCTCCTCTTATTCAACCTAAAAGACCTCAACCCGACCATCCAACTATTAAATATGAAAACATTCCTCCTTCAACAAATACTCCTCCATCTTCTCAGCCTCCCACTAAGACTCAATGGAATCATTGTGCGAGATAATGCCAATGAAAATGTTGTGCTCGAGCTCATGAAGTTGTTCCTCAAACTATTCAATCTCCTAAAACACCAACAGTTGAGATGATTCCATTTTCTCCTAAGCAAGATGCTGATCCTAAATCTCCACATCATAATTTTCAAAAAACATGTGATGGTTTTACTACTATTCATGTTAGAGATTCTCTTTCTATAAATCTTGATGAAGAAATAGGTGAAAATGTTATTCATGATGGCAATACAACTGCTAATTCTTCTAATAGTGAACGTGAATATGTTGATTTTTACAAATATTTATCTATAGAATTTTCAAAAGCCTTAATCCTAGCTCCTCAAATCGAACAAAGTAACTTAGCACATAATCATAGTCCTTGTTTGGATCTTTTCATATCTCCATCTATTGTTCTTATTGTCGCTCTTCTAGCATGTTTCTCTCCTTCCTGAAATAATGATCAGCAAGATCGGGAGGTGGATGTCATGGTAGACTAGCTACATTAACACCATAGATCCTCTACCTCTCTCTCTTTTCTTTCTCTTTTGTGACTATTCTTCGATTGGTATCCCTATTCTTCTATTTGTTGTCCCTAGTGATTTCTACTTGAGGACGATGCAAAGTATTGAGATCTATTTTGGTCTCTTTCATGTTGACTCAAAAGACACATGTGTTCCCTTTCTTCCAAGGTGGTTTCCTTTTGGTTGGAGAATGAGGACTATTCTATGCATATATATACATGATATACATGAGTTATCAGATAGCATACAGACCCTGAGGAAAGGAAAGCCACCTCATGCTTTGTGTTTTGTGTTTATTATCCTTGGGTTTATTCCTCGATTCGGGGCTGAATCCTTACAATAATGTGCTCCCTATCTTTCTCTATCTTGGGTGTATCCTACCTTAAAGCAATCACTTCTGATAAGGCATGTGGGATCGCTTTAATGTGGGGGCATACACTCTTCTCATATTTTCCTTCTTGATACTTCGAGTTACTTATTGAACTTGGCTTTGCTTTGTAATTTTTGGTATCCTTGCTTTTTATGACTCATAGTGAGGGCAACCTTGCTACTTGCAGTCATGGATCTCTCCCTTTTGATCTTCCCTTTTACTTTGTCAATCGAAGTTGTTAGATCCTTAGTCCACTAGGGGCTTGGTGTATCTTGCCTCCTTGATGTGGTGAAAGTCTTTCAATCTTGTTTCCTTGTACTTTATTTAGAAAACAATATGTCACTTAGAGGGGGGTGAATCAGTGATTTCAAACAAACTCAGGTAGTGTGTGCAACCGGTAACAATGAGAACACTAACAATCAGTCATACACAAAGGACACACCACATAACATTGGTTATATGAGGAAAAACTAATGTGGGAAAAACCTCAGTGAGAAATGTTGTTGGAGTCTACTACTCCAATCCAGCCTCACAATGAAATAACAATATTACAAAGATTTAGGGCACCAATCCAAGGAGCACCAACTTCTACTGGTTTAGGGTACCAACCTAAGGAGCACCAACCCCTACTAGTTTAGGGAACCAACCCCTACATCGAGCACCAACTTAGTGATAAAGTTTTGTAAAACTTGCAATCAACCTCATCTACCATTTTCACTTCTTCTCTATCTCACCGGTACGTTTACTACTGGTTATCAATTTACTATATCTGAATGCTTGATTATGGACTATGGTATCCTAAGCAAGGAGATTTCACCTTACAAGCCTACACTGATGTTGATTGGGAAGGTTGTATTGATGACCGGAAGAGCGCAAGTGGTGGTGCATTATTCTTAGGTAACTAGTTGGTCTCATGGCACAATAAGAAGTAGGATTCAATCTGACAATCTCCCTATCTACTGTAAAGGCAGAATATATTATTGTTGCTACATGTTGTTCTTAGGTGTTATGGATGAAGCAAACCCTCAAGGATATTTAGGTAGAAATGATTGACCCCATTTCCATCTGGTGTGACAATTCAAGTGCAATTAACATATCAAATACCCTGGTAGGAAGTTAAGGTGGAATATGTCCCTACAGGTGAACAAGTAGTTGTTATCTTCACAAAACTTTTACCGGTAAACACATTTGAGTATCTATGCCACAAGTTAGGTGTGGTTTCACCTGCTTCGTGCACCTAAATGTGTATAGAGATCTATGGTTCAAGGGGAGTTCATTGCCATATCTTTTACTTCTTGGACCATTTGTTGGACATAGGGGCAGATCTGGTATGGATGTAACAGTACCAGTTGGTTTGATACTTTGGAAAGTTATCATTGCTTCTTGTTGGTGATTTCTTTCAGTGTCTATTCAATTTGTACTTAATTGAAATCACAATTGGGCTATAGGTTGAAAGGAACATTTGTCTTGTTGGTATACCTACAAAGGAGGTTCTTAACCTAAATTTCATAGGGGGAGATTGTCTTGGTTAAGCAAATATTGAGTCTTATGGTCTGCTCTACCAGAAAAAGGTAGAAAGCTAGTGGATATTGAATGGGGAAGAAGGAACCTTTATGCTAGTGGATAATGGATACTATTTTTGCCCTTTGTCATTGTGTGTTGACATGAATGCCAAAGGGGGAGATTGTTGGCATTATGTTGTCATTGATGTCAACCCAAAATGATCACTGTCATATCGGTTCCTTCTCCCCCTTTGACAACAATGACAAAGTGCACAAACAGTATCCATTATCAACTAGAATACTAGTTCCCTTCAACACTTAGTCACTATGATCTTTTGCAGATTACACTTGGACTAATTCTTCTAAGCTACAGCCATCTCTCATCCACTTGTCCCATCATCCATTAGGACTCATAGAAATCCTTTAGATTGTACATATTTCCATCTATCCTTTGATCTGTCTTGAGCCAAAATCTCTGCAATTCAACCGATATTTTCGCAGTCAACATTAATATGAACTTAGTTGTCAACTACCTAACTGAAGAATCATTCATCTACCACTATACATTTTCCATGTGGAGCCCACGTGGTGTCTTTGTCGATGTCCAACTCAATAGACTGTGTCAATTCAAGTTCATTTACCAACCATGTGCACTAACGGTATACACCTATCGGTTCATCTTACCTTACCGCTTATACTAACTGGTTATCCTACATGCCAGTTCTTCCCTGTTCTACTGGTTGGATCACATCAGCTCGATCACCAACCTTACCAATCCATTGCATGTATCTAGAGTGGGTCACCATGCATATCTTCATCTGATGAGAGCTCTTCCCATTGTATCTTTTTCTTTCTTCTCGGTTTACATCCTTACTGGTTGATAATACATCTTCATGCATATCGGTAACATCCTTGATAACACCATGCCATCAATCTCCAACTGTTATGCACCAATCTACATCTATATTTTAGTTGACATCAGCATCCCTATTGATATCACAAGGTAGTTGATCACCTTGAGCCACACACATCCCTAAAATAGATCCACCATTTTCGTGTTTCTCATTTAATGTCGACCTATTTCAGGGATGTGTGTGGCTCAAAGAGATCAACTACCTTATGATTTGATCTCCTCAAGCAATAAATTGAACATCGTTTTGTCGAGTAGAAGAAGGAAGAAAAAGAATTTATTGTGATGCCTTCTCACCGGTTCAAACACTATCGGATCACTTCTCTGATAACTCTATGATACCTCACAGTGATTTGTCTCTTACCGATTAAGCTCCTCTTACCAGTTAAACCCTTCCTACCAGTTCTCAATCAAATACTCAGTCACTTAAACCACACTTAGTCTAATCAACTCTTTGCTCACTCAAGGACCCTCTTCTATGGCAACTGGCATCATCATCTTTGATCTTTATTGTGCATATTTATATTATGGTTTTCTCGCCAAAATGCAATATTTAAATATTGTTTTGTCTAGGGTTTTTCTTCACCAACTTCAATTTGTATGAAATTGGATCTCTTGCCTTGGATCGAGCATATGCAATAAATGAAATTCTCTACAATAAGATTGCATCTTCCACAACATTCCATCTGTCAATCAAATCTTCTTCAATTGAACACATTAAATGTCTTTGCTTCCTTATTCTACCTAACAAAATGATGTTCAGATTAATACTTGAGGAGATTAGATCACAAGGTAGTTGATCGCCTTGAGCCACACACGTCCTTTAAACAGATCCACCATTTTTACATTTCTCATTTAATGTCCACCTATTTCAATCTTGTCGATACCTACCTCATTCAATATGCCAACTCTTCGTTCACCAACCTCTACATGTTAGGTCATCTACTTTGCCACTTGGAAGCCACATGCTATCCTCAACAGCATCCACCTTAGATCACTATGTTGATTCAGGCTTAGGCACCAATCAAAAACATCCTATTGGTATCTACTTTATACTACCAGTCTTCTTTTCCTACCGGTTATGCAATAACCGGTCATCCTTTGTATCATCTCTTCAGTGTTCTATTGATTACTTCAAGATAACTTGGATTTCTCCCAGTGATTATGTGTTCATACTCTATATGATCTTACAATCATTCACTCTATTTGTTTGTCTTTTGCTTATTCATACATGCTCACTGGTGCACCTTCTTACCAGTTGACATTGCACCTTCCTTCATACTAATTTACAATACATACATGTTGATTATGTTATATCGGTTGAAATAATCAGTCTTACCTTTAGTTGTCTCTTTGCATTCTTATGCTTTCTTACCGGTGAACATCCATACCGGTAACATCTCCTACTTGCATCTTGCATACACATTGCATATCGGTAGCCATCCATATTGGTGACATGTTATACATATCAGTTGACATCAATGATAACACAATGCCAACACTTTACTGTTAGTATTGGCATACGCTTATACTCCTGCTAAAGTGGGTGTTAAATATAGCATCATAAAATTGTGACCTTGCAATTTTTGATCATATTTGGGTCTTTGCATTGGCAGATGAATCCCCAAGCCTGATTGGAGACCCAAGACATGCTCAAAACACCTATAACTTGCACCCCGCACTGCCTATCCTAAATTAGGGCAGGACATGAGCATGGCGCCCCTATCCCTGTCCTATTTTGGGCCTCCCTTGACCTAATCCTACGTTGGGCTTTTCAATTGTGAGCAAGAAAAATTTTTCCTATGTTGGCCTAAGACAGAAAATCAGTTAAAAACCCCTAATTGGCAAGTATATAAGGAGAATTTCCCCTCCTATTTGCATAAGTTCAATAAGTTCAATAAGTGAAATCAAGCATAAGCAATCATAAGGCAAAATTACAAAGTGACATTATCATCAAGCATTCAAGCATTGAGCATTTCAAATCTCCTTTCAAGGCTAGGTGTTGCATTCAAGTCAAGGATTCAACCATTGAAGAGGAGATCTCTATCAACATTCAAGACATTCTATTCCATATATCCTTCCAATCAATTCTATCAACATTTCAATTGCATCCTCTCTTGAGGTGAATTTTACTTTAGACATTTACTTTCACTTACTTGCAAGTATTTTTCATCACTTGGTTAATTCCAAAATGGGATTTGACCTTAAGGCAAACCCCCAATCCAAACAACCTTTCCTCTCTTTTCTCATTGAATACTAAGAGGGGGGGTGAATTAGTATGCCTAATAACTTAACCAAACTCTTAAATAATTTTCCAATAGACCGGTGTAGTAGTTTAAACAACAAACTGGTTAAAACATAAATTAGCCAAATAGCAAATAGAGCATTCACCCACAGAAGCACAATCACCATAACACCAGATATTTTGACGTAGAAACCCAAATGGGAAAAACCATTGTGAGTAAAACTCACAAGTTAACTATCTGCAGAATAGTAACCAAACTGGTTAAGGTCATACCGGTTAAGGCCTTATAATGTTCTTCACCAGAATAGATCCTATTAGGAATCCAAACCTTTGTTAGGAGATAAGTCATGTTAAAGACTACCCTGTTAAAGCATTTCAGATTCACAACTATGAACCACCTTGTTAGAGGATTCACAATAGGCTTGGCTGGACCTACCCGGTTAAGGGTTTCAGACTTGTCGAAGAGATTAGTAATCAACAAGTGAATGATCTAGAAGATAGCACAGAATGCTTGATTAGATCCTTGACAGTTCTTTGTTAATGCATTACAACATTGCTTCAGTCTTCTATCCTTTGTACTCACAGGCTCTACAGTGAGATACCTATTTTGCATAGACCTGATCTGCTCTTCAATATTTGTACACATCAATCCTTCAAAACCCTAGACATGATGTCCTCATATAGGAATCTGATTTCATGTCAGTCCAATAAGATTATACAATTTCCTAGGTACAGTGCATCTAGACATATTTGGTAACACAGCACAGAAACACTACTAAAGTGCCGGTGGATGATAACTCATCACACTTTACAATCATATCGATTTGACACAGTATACCGATTACTGGTTTAACGAATAAGACTGGAAAACTGGAACATAATGTTCTGATCAAAAGATTAACTGCCGCTAGGGGTCTTCATTCCACTTGAGGTCTTCATACCGCTTGAGATCTTCATACCGCTATGACCGATAAGCTTCTTCTTCAAAACACCGATAGTCTTCAACAAATAAAGACTATACATACAATGGCATTTAATACCGGTGTGAACAACACAACACATATTACCAATGGAGAATAACTCATACATAAAATAAGTGTGTGTCCATCAATGACAATCACAACTTAAACATTATCAAAATACCAACAATCTCCCCCTTTGGCATTGATGGCAACACTTAGGAAAATTTTGACATCTAAGTGCTTACAAAACAAAAACAGATGCCATAATCAAAATTACTCCCCCTAAGCATATACACTACTCCCTTTGCAAAAATTACAAGTATGTCCATGAAGTTTTCAATACTACTTTCCCTTTGCTAACAATGACAAAGTAATGCAAACACTCCCTGTTTCACTAAAATTTACCAAAGTTATATGGCATAAAACAAAGTATATGTTTATGACAATAAAGAGTAAAAATTCTCAAAAAGAGATTTAAAGTTTTTCAGAAAATTCTTCATTTCTAAAGACCATGAATCAAGAAGGGAGGCAGCAATTTCACTCTCGGTCTTCATCTGGAAGGATAATTCTTCCATTGCATCAATAGTGCTCATCTCCTGTGTTATAGTAATAGCCTCCAAGTTCAAGAAGCACTTCTGAAGAACTTCCAATTTTGGTAATAGAAGCAATTGGAGCTCCTGCAGATCTTGAGTCCACTTGTAGATCTCTGATTCAATATTTGCAATCTGACGCTGGTGAGTGTGAACAGTCTGTCCATACACTATGAACAAATCATATGGAAATTTGAAGTTGTCAATATACTTCTTTAACTCTGATTGGAGTTGATTCTTCTATTGCAAAGCATCTTCACAAAATAGGTGAGGTTGGAAGATTTTTCTCAAGAGTAGGTTGCCTTCACCCATAGCTAAACTTATATCATCCTTCTGCTTAAGTAGTTTTTCTCTATCTACATCAATTTTCTTTACTAATGAAGCTTTTCGAGCTTTTTCATGCTTCTTCTCTATAGAAACCTAGGCAGCATCTTCTAAACATTGCACTTGATCATCTACCACTATGGAAAGAAGTTTTAACTTGGCTAACAAGGAATTGGTACTGGGAAGGTTAGTACCGGGAATTAGATTGGAAATAGTGTCAACAGCAAATTGAATGACATCCTATTCTTTCTTTTTCCTCAGTTCTTCCAATCTAATCTGAGCTAGTTGAATGCTCCTTAGGAGCTCACTTTCATCAGTCGATTGAGTAAGATAGGCAAGAGTCAAATCGGTGGAACCGGTGGGATCAACCTGCTTGGCTTGATCTTTGGTTGCCTTAGGAGTCTATCCTCCTTCCTTTGCCTTGATCTTCTCTAGTCTTTTCTTCAACTCTTCTTCTTTTTCCTAGGCTACCTTGGTGGCCTTCTCTTTCTCCTCTTCCACTCTCTTCTTCTCTTCTTCTTTCTTCCATTCTTCTCCTCTTCTTCCTTCTTCTTCTCATCTTCCTTCTTCTTCTTTATTTCCTTCTCTTCTCTCTCTTTCTCTTGTCTCACTTTCTCCTCTTGCTCTTTCTCTTGTTTTTGTTTCTCTGCTTTTTCTTTTTCTATTTTCTTTTTTTCATGTTTCTTTTTTTTCTATTTTCTCATCTTCTTCTTTCTCCACTCTCTCCTATTCAGATTTCTCCTTCTCTGGAGTGGTGTCCTCAACATCTAGTGCATCAACATCAAAGGGTTCATTTTGATCAGCTATTCTTTCACCCAGACTGTCAAAGATTTCATCTGGTTTGGTTGTGGATAGGTCAAGCTCTTGCTCAGCCAGTCGATCAGATTCAGATACTTTCTGCAATTTGACAGTTGCTTTAACCTACAGATGGGTCTCTTTTTCCACTTCAGAGGTTTTGCCACCGAGTAGTTGAAGTCTTCCATTTTGCATGAAAAAGATGCCTTTGTACCGATTAAGAATCTCAAACAATTTTGAATTAGAGGCATTAGAAAAATATTGGGAAAAAATTCTTCCCTAATTTCTTGCTCCTTTTCAATGACAATGCGCCATTTATTATCGAAATAATTATATAAAGAATTAGGAACAACAGGTTTAAAGTGAATCAGAGACCAATCATTATCACATAAATATTTAATGACCTCTAGCTCTACTTCTTCCTTTTCACTATTGCTAAGATCATCAAAATAATCCTTTAGATTGTCAAGTACTTTCCTTTTAACATTATTCATAATTCTTTGAAAATGTTTCATAGGCTAGTAAGAAGCAACATGTATATTTACCAGTGCAGAGGTTGCTGGTACATTGGTCTTCTTGCTTGATTGCCTTGTCTTCTTCATTTCTACCTTCGATTCAGTGTCTTCTGAATCCGGTGAATTATTTCTGGTTTTTCTCTTCCTTTCAAATACCTTTGGTGGAATAGTCTCCGGTTTCTTTTTGGTTGGTGAACTCTTGGTCACTCTTGGATTGGCAGCAGATGTAACCGGTGCCGATGTTGATGGCACTTTACTCTTTTTCTACTTCGGTAATTCAATAGATTTGATCCTCTCGGAGTAAGTACCAATCCTCTTCTTCTTTGGATCCAGTGGTGAAGCAAGTAGGGTAGAGGCATACCCTATGAGTATATTGTTTACCACTTCATAGCCCATAGGCTCAACTTCATCCTCTCTAGGTTCAACCACTTGCATTATGCAATTATCTATCTTGATTGTGAAACATATATCATCTTCATATTTTTTAACTAGATCACCTGATATTCTCATTCTCTGGTTCATCTTTAGTCTAAACTCATCAAAATGCCTATTTAGAGTCTCAAGATATGCAGTTCCTAGTACTTGCAGACTCTCCTTTATTTGTCTGAAAACTGGTAGGTCACTCTACCATTGAACATCACCAACTCGTGGAAAATATCCTTGAAAATAGAAAAACAAACTGACAAGTAGTTGACCAAACTTAAACCTCAAAGTTTTTTCCACTTTGATGGACTTTAGTTTCTCCATGAGTTGTTTCTGCATGCGGGTACATAAGTCACATTCTTCATTCTCCTTGATCATCCTATAAGCGGCATGTACCATAGCTGTACGAACAAAATTCATTCTACTAGCATAGAATACTTAATACCCGATTACCATGCACACATATTTCACTGAGTCATCTTTTATGGTGTTTATAGTCATTGCCTGTTGGTCGCTCATAGAACCAATGAGCTCTGTCACTTTGGTTTTGGTGATCTTGTGAAGAACAGGGACTTCCCCAACATTGCAGAAACCGGTCACAGCATGAATTGCCTCTGATGTAATATCATCGGTTCGCTCAAGGTACATCTTATCACCATGAAACCTACTTAGAATAATCCTAATGTGTTCTTCTGTAAATTCCTTGAGAAAATATACTGCATTGTGAAGTTTCTTCTTCTCGATTACCTTGTACTCAGGTTTAATCTTCTTATCATTTCCACATAATAGACTCAGCTTGGAGTGAATCACTAGAGACCCCAGGTCTCCTAGTTTGCAATCAATATATCTCCCCTTCGACAATAACTCTGGCGAGAATTTGAGATGGGGCATTGTACTTCACCTTCCTCTTAAGAAACTCAGATGATTCCTCAAGTTTGGTAGAACTAGAAGGGATTTCAAATGTAGAAGCCATATCAAGATGATTCCAAATCATGAGAGTGATTTGATGAAAAATACCTTATTATTCTGAACTAGGATTTGCTGATTTTGAACTAGGGTGCACCGATGTCGAATGCAACACACTTCTCCAAAAGCTTGTTTTACCACTCTGACCTCCACTCTCAATGACTATAAAATCTTGTGCAAGATATATTCCTAAATCTTTCAAATGCAAGATGAATCACTCTTGTTTCTCTAATCAAGCTAGAAAAAATCTTCTTTGAAAATAGGTAAGTAAAAATGACAACGGAAGTCACTTTTAAATATGCTCCAACCCACCATAATAAATGCATCACCATTAGGGCACAAACCCTAACTTTTCCTTTTACCACTTCATTTCTTCTGTGGGTCAACAGGTGACCAATACTGATAAAGGCACTTTACCGATATACTTTGGGGGTTCAAAACATTGTTACCGATATGTTCCCCCTAAGCTTTTCGAAGCTCAGTTTATCGGTTCAGGGATCTCCACACTGGGTACGGATACTGGTACATCTTGTGGCTTCTCTTCAGATTTCTTTTTCCAAGTTTTATCCATATCTACCTAAATGGTTTGAACATCGATCTTCCCTTTTGGGTCGACCGGTATGTCTCCCAATGGATTATTTCTCAGTCGGCATGCTCTGGCAGTGTGTCCTAGTTTGTTGCAATGATAGCATATCATACCAAGTGTTCTCCATGGTCCTGTGTTTACATTTCCATTCTTCCTTCTGCATGTTGCAGTAGTGTGACCACTACCATGACTGATCAAACAAGTTTCTCTCCAACTATTTTCTGCTCCATAACCATTTGACCAGTGGTCATAGGTTCTATACCAATTTGGGTTTCATTTCATAGGAGGTTCCGGGACAACTCCTTTAGATCTTGGTGCATAACTTCTAGAGCTGTTCATAACCAACCTGCACTCAAAATCTATATGCCCAAACTTGTTGCATGCATAACAGTGACCATTAAATCTACCACTTCTAGCCATATTATTTTGTATGTTAGGAAAATTATTGTAAGCATTTCTCCTACATACATTGGCAGTATGTCCTTCCTTATGACAGTTGAAGCATAGAGGTTTAAACTTTGGCTTACCTTTGCTCTTGTTGTTGTTCTTAGGTACCGATTGCCCTTTTGGTGCATTACTCTTGGCTCTAGAGGTTTCACCTTCCTCATATGTAGAGAAACCAATTCTAGTGGTATCCATTGACGGATTCACTGATTCCATCTTTTGTTCCAGTTTAGCAGCACTCCGGTTGAACTTTGCAAGTACCTCCTTTGATTCAACAAGTTCCTTGGAAAGAGCATCATTGGTTTTCATCAAGGTTTCATTTTCAGAGATAGCAGCATTAAGGTCTACTTGTATTTGTTCTTTCTCTTCATTACCTTCTTGCAGATGAGTGGTGATGGTACCAATCTCTTGTTTCAACTTAGAGATCTCACGCTCCTTGTCCTTCACTAAATCTTCAACTTTTCTTCTATTTTCTAGCTCCTGACTCACCCTGATAGTCAGTCCTTCCTATAGCATAGGAAATTGGAAATCATCACAAGCAATTCAATATTAGTCATAGCTCAATCACAAAAGCTCAAATGCAATGATCAATCCTAATTACATCCAATAGAGATATGAAAACAAGATATTCAAGATCGAAAAACTTAAGCAAACCAAATGCAGACTTGAATGTCTCCTTCATGTGGCTCCATTGTCCTTCTTTCTTCTTCAAATAGCTTTGTTGTGGATCTCACCTAGTGCATACACATGAGATGAAAGCAAGTAGACAAGATAGTAGTGTAAGAATACTCGAAGCGTGATTGATTCGACAAAGTGATTCATCTTGATTGAAGAAATTCATCCAATTTATAGATAAATTGGAGAAAAGACAAGATTAGCATGAAATTGATATTAGAGGCAATTGATTTCAAAATGGCAAAATTGAGTTCAAGGAAGAAGGTTATGACACCTTCTATGTCATGAATTATGACATATTGCCAATGCAAAGGTTAGAGGACTAAAAGCCTATGACATCTTGCTATGCCAATAGTATGACGCATGAGAAATTCATGCTTCCACCAAAGCACAAAAATAGGGAGAACTAGAGAAAAATTAATTAGGTGGAAATAAAATTTGACAAATTAGAAAATAGGTGGAAATTAGGAATTAGGAAAATTAGAAAATTATGAAATTAGAAAATTGATGCAAACTAGGTAAATTAATAATTTCTCATTCATTAATTAATTTACAAAAATAAGAGGAATTAATTAGCCAATTAAATAAACATTTAATTGTGACAAGAAGACTTAGGATAAATAAATAAATTATTTAACCTAGAGGGAGAATGGAGAGGAAATGACAAACAAGGTTAAATTAGAAATGCAAGGACGACAATTAGGTCTTGATATAAAATTGATTTGATGTTGATTCAATCATGATTTTGAATTGATAAATGATTTGATTGATAAATGCACCAATTTACGAGGAATAATGACAAATTGATCGAAATTAACACGATTGAGAAGGACGACGATCGATGACAAATTGATTGCAAAATGACAAGATTGAAAATGATAATGCAAAATGACAAGATTGAAAATGATAACGATCGA
The DNA here is from genome assembly GCF_030272615.1 of Cryptomeria japonica. Lineage (NCBI taxonomy): Eukaryota > Viridiplantae > Streptophyta > Pinopsida > Cupressales > Cupressaceae > Cryptomeria > Cryptomeria japonica. The sequence goes on from NC_081414.1 coordinate 633,931,830, forward strand.
TGACAAATCGATCGCAAAACGAAAAGATTGACAAGAGGACAAAACCCTAATTAGGATTGATGATGTCTAAAATGATGACAAATTAGCACGCACATTGATGCGATAGGATAAAATTGACCAAAATCATGACTAAAGATTGTTGTCGACAAGACCAATTTTGAAAGCGAGACAACTGAAGAATGCAGAAGAAGGATTGATGCTCGCAAATGATAAAGACCAAATGCGTGACATAGGAGAAATGTTAATGTGACGCAAAAACCCTAAAATAAGGCAATGCGTAAATGTTAAAGTACGACTCCGCAAGCGTTGACCATTTTTAGGTGTCTACATTTTGCCCCTCTTTGAGACAATGCGATTTTAAGCGTTGTTTCAAAGAACAATAATGAAAATGCCCTAGACAATGACAATGACATATGCATGCCCCCTTGAGGAATTGGCCAAAAACATGCAGAAAGGAGGCCAATTGATCGATAATAATGATAGAACGTGATAGGAGCAAACAGACTGACAATCGGAGACCGGATGCACGAAAGACAAGCAATTGAAGACACAAAAGACCATGACCAACATGAGATAGAGAGAGTGCATATCCATCTATGCACTGACAAAGATCTATAAACTAGACAAAGAGAGTGAAAATTGCTCATTTGCACTAGCCAAATAAGAGGATTTGTTGCTCTAGAAAAGGACACTTGCAAAGAGATGGCGAGCATTCCAAAGGTAGATCACCTCAGAGAATGTGTACACATGTACAGACAACCAGATGGCATGAGAGTAGCGGTATGTATCTCAAAAACCCATGTTTTCAATTTGATGAATTTGACTTGCTTGCGGGACATTGCGGGGCCCACAGGGGATGCAGAAAGGTACTCCTGTGCTTGTGTAGGGGGACACAGGTGCAGGTTATGTGACACAGGCATAGGACTCATCACACAGGTGCAGTTGTGCTCTGGTAACCCTAATTTGGTCAAAATTGGCATGCGAATGATCCCAAAAGGGAGATAAGAATAGGATAGGTCAAAATAGAGTAAAAAATCCCTGATGTGGACACGAAACAAGGAAATGCAGCCCATAGGAGCAAACCCTAAAACTGACAAAAAGTGCCCCAATTGTGATGCAGAGTCGACAGTATCCATTGATCATGTGGGAGAACCAACCAGACTGCTTCATGTTACGACATAGACTTAGGAGCATGGACAGAGATACACTAGTAGGACTTGGGATATACTATATCACATTCATGCCTGAGATTAGGGCAAACATAGGACTACTTATTGCATTGGCAGAGCGATGGCATTCGGAGACCTCCTCTTTCCATCTGGCGACTAGAGAGGCGACTGTGACACTAGAGGATGTATGGTGTATCCTCCGCATTCTGATTCATGGAGAGATGGTAGAGTATGACCTAGTGACAAGGAGATGGCACAGATGTTGGTAGAGACTGGAGAAGAGATACGCCGTTGGAGGACACTATATGAGAGTGCAATTCCACCAGAGCAGAGAGCAGCTTCATATAGGGCACGATCGAGGATAGAGAGCAGGGCATGCTCTCGGAGGTCATTGAGCAGCATGGGAGTGAGTGGACCTATGAGACCACCACAGCCAGGACCAGGAGGTACATCATCCATGAGACATGGCAGGGATGAGGAGGATAGAGGGAGCACCCAGTGACAGAGGCACATGCTCCGTATGACGGACAGTGGACATTATGTAGTTTGACATTTTGTAGTCAGCCTGTGGGCCATACTTAGGATAGACAGTCCAATTTTGTACGCCGATATTATTGTGACATATGATATGATATGCATCGATATGATGGGATGCAATATGTTATGACTGATGTTATTTTCCATGTATGGATGAATTATGCACTATTTATGTACCATTGTGGAACATGTATGGATGTATTTTTTATGTGTTTTTGATGCATTGACAATATGAAATGGATAAAATGCTTGATGTGATGCTTGATATAATGAAAATGTACTAACCAATGAATGTAGGATGCAGCATATGTGTTTGGGGAAATCGGAGCACTAGACTGAACGGACGGAAGAAATGCTAGTAAGAAGAAATGAAATAGAGGACAGTTAGAGACGAGGAAAAACTTGCTTTCAGTAATGCACTTTGTAGGTGAGAACCTTTATTTTAATGTAGTAAAATGGATGCGTAGCATCATGGAATTGAAGTCCAGAGCTGAAATGCAACCCCTTTTGCAAAAGACAGACACATCATAGACAAACAGCAATCACAACAAAAAAGAAAAGGACCATGAACCATCCCGGTCACTCTAAATCACTCAGTGACATCATCGAGCAACATAGGAACATGACCGAAGCCAAAGATAAATCAATAAAAAGATAAGATGCACAAATTCAAAAAAATCAAACAAACATCTTGATCTTCATTGTCAAAAGTTGAAAGTGCTGATAGGACGATCATGTTGTCTGGTTTCAAGGAATGCGGTACCCCATCTAAGACAAGACACAGTCTGGTTTCGAGTATACCACACCCTGTATAAGACCCATGATAGAAGTGACAAAGTCAAATGATATTGATGCTGACATTCGATTGATAAGACAATTTTGATCAGTTTGAATTAAAAAAAAGTTCATCTATTTAAGTGTGATTTCATTAAAGCGCAACGTTGTGACTAATTGTTGTTGGATGCATATTCAGTGATCTGTCTATGCACAGAGGGATCATTTATTGCAAAATGCTTGTTTTTGGATTTTAATGTTTTGAAATTTTTTGTTCATTTTTGTCAGGACTTTATTTGACTTTTTAGGGATTTTTTTAGGACATTATTTGATTTTTAGGGATTTTTTCAAGACATTTTTCAATTTTTTATGATTATTTTAGGACATTTTTCAATTTTTTTATGATTATTTCAGGACATTTTTCAATTTTTTTGGAAGTTCCGGTGATTGATCATGACAAGGGGAATGTACCCAATGTGCATTTGAAAGACATATGTACAAGAAACCAGAGTATGCAAGACAATGATGTTGACCAATCACAGGCCTGGAACAGAACATTGGGTCAAGACAAAGATAGACATGATAGACCGGCCGAGAGAAAGTATAGCTAGAGGTCGTGACAGATGACGGAGCAATGATCTCATTACACATGGCACTTGATTGCCAGGTTTTCACCATTATACTTGCCCAAAGCGCCTGTTTGCCAGGTTTTCACTAGAGGGCGAATCATTTTTGTTTACTATTTTGCTGTTTTTGTCTTTTGCTTTTTTCACTTTTTTTTGTATTTTTTTGCTTTTTGATTTTTTTTGTATTTTTTCAAGATCATACTTGAAGAAGTGCTGATAGAAAATTATGCCCAGTACTTGTGAAGGTGCATGCTGTTTAAAGGATTAGACAAAGGTTCACCTTCTGGAGTGGCAAGCTGATATGCCCCCGAGCCATAGGCGGTAGTCACTATGAAAGGCCCAACCCAATTAGGTTCAAACTTACCTTTGATGGTGTCAGTAGACTGTGCATTCTTAGGGTTTGCCTTTAAAACTAGATCTCCCACTTCGAAGTGTCGCCCTTTGACCTTCTTATTATAAGAGCGACGAAGATAGTTTTGATAGGCTTGCAAATGTGTCAGGGCTATCTGACGTTTCTCATCTAACATCTCAAGCTGATGCAACCAAGAGACTCTATGTGTCTCATCATCAATCAGATGTTGCAAGGAAACACGCAAGGAAGGAATCTCCACTTCCAAGGGTAAAATGGCTTCCGTACCATACACCAAGGAATAAGGTGTTGCTCCAGTAGGTGTGCGGATAGAAGTGTGATAGGCCCATAGTGTTGGATTCAACTATACATGCCAATCTCGACTAGCGTCATTGACAACCTTTTTTAGGATCTTGATAATGGTTTTATTTGATGCTTCAGCTTGACCATTACCCTGTGGATAGTATGGACTGGAGAAACGGTGTTGGATATGAAACTTTTCACAGAGTTCCTTGACATCTTTATTCTTGAAGGGACGACCATTATCTGTGACTATGGAAAGAGGAACCCCATATCTACATATGATATAATTTAGTAGGAATTTTGAAATTTGCACACCAATGATATAGGTCATGGGGATAGCCTCAATCCATTTTGTAAAATACTCTATGGCTGTAATGATGAACTTGTGTCCATTTGCAGATGTTGGGTGAATCTTGCCAATAAGATCCCATCCCCATTGAGAAAAGGGCCATGGAGATATGACAGAATGAAGCTCTTGGGCTGGTGCATGAATATAGTTTCCATGGATCTAGCATTTGTAGCACTTCTTAACAAAATCATGAACATCCTTTTCCAGAGTGGGCCAATAATACCCAGCAGGAATCAACTTTTTGGCTAAGCTCAGACCATTGAAATGGCCCCCACATATACCATCGTGAACATCGTGTAAAGCCGTTTGTGCTTCGTCAGAATCCAAACACCTGAGGAGGGTATGGTCAAAGGAACGACGGTAAAGGGTGTCGACGATGATGACATATTTGGCTATCTATCGGATGAAGGCTCAGCGTTGGTTAGCAGAAAGGTTAGGTGGTAAGGTTTGGGATTTCAAATATTGATATACATCATTGTACCACAGGGAGTTGGGACCAACAAGAACGCACATCACATCTGCTGTCGGAATGTCAAAAGAAGGAACAAGCAACTATTCGAACAAAAACTCACATTTGTCCATATTGTGGGGCATATTTAACATGGATGCGATCGTAGCCATTGCATCTGCTGACTTGTTTTGCATTCTTGGAACTTGACTGAAATGGATAGCCATGAAATTTGTCTTGAAGAAATCTACCATATGCTTATAAGGAATAAAATTTTCATCTTTTGTGTTGTAGTCATCATTCACTTGTCGGATGACTAATTGAGAATCTCCATAGACTTGTAAATGTGTGATATTCTAGTGGACTGCTACTCGGAGTCCTATGACCAGTGCTTCATACTCGGCAATGTTATCTGTGCAATGAAAAGTTATCCTGTAGGACTTGGGAATAGCATCACCTTGAGGGGTGACAAACAAGATGCCTGCTCTGGACCCAAACTTGGTATGGGATCCATCAAAGTATAACTTCCATTCATTAGAAGATGTGAGAGAAAAGACTAATTCATCTGGAAAATCAGTCAACATGGGATGATCATCATAAATAGGAGCCTCTGCAAGTTGATCTGCTATGACTTGTCCTTTTATCGCCTTTCACTCTATATACTCAATATCAAATTCACTGAGAATCATAACCCACTTTGCTAGGCGACCTGTCAAAGCTGCTCTACTAAGCAAGTATTTTAGGGGATCAATTTTTGCAACCAGCAATGTTTGGCGATTTAACATATAATGTCGGAGCTTCTGTGTCGCAAATACCACTGCTAAGAATGCCCTTTCAATAGTTGAATAATTCAGCTCTTAGCCTACTAGTGTTCGACTAATATAATAAATAGCTCGCTCTTTGCCATTCTCATCCTGTTGGGCCAAGAGAACTCCTAGTGCCATTTCAATTGCAGAAATATACAATATAAATGGCTTTCTCTTTATAGGAGGCATTAGAATAGGCGGTGCCAGCAAATAGTCCTTGAGAGCTTGAAAGGCTGATTGACATTGCTCAGTCCATTTAAAAGTGACACCTTTATGCAATAGATGTTGGAATGGATGACATTTGTCAGCCAATTGAGCTATAAACTAACAAATTGACTGGAGCTTTCCTTGTAGACTACGTAGTTGACAGAGATTAGAAGGAGGAGGCATATCCATTATTGCTTTAACCTTGGCAGGGTCGACTTCTATGCCTCTGTGAGAAACAATGTACCCTAGTAATTTGCCAGTTGTGACACCAAAGACACACTTCTTTGGATTGAGTCTAAGCTTGTAAGTCTCCATTTGGTCAAAGATTGGGCCCAGGATGGCTAAATGACTATCTCTTGTGACAGATTTGCATAATAAGTCATCAACATAGTCCTCCATCAAAGTATGCATGAAATCATGGAAAATTGTCGTCATCACTCTTTGATATGTTGCACCTGCATTTTTAAGGACGAAGAGCATCACATTCCAATAGTAGGTACCCCAAGCACATGTGAATGCAGTCTTATGTTGGTCTTCAAGAGCAATGCGAATTTGGTTATAGCCAGAGAAACCATCCATCAATGAGAGCATCTCATATCCAGCAGTCATGTCAACTATGATGTCGATATTTGGTAGTGGAAAATCATCTTTAGGGCATGCTTTATTAAGATCCCTGAAATCCGTACAGATTCTGATGCCCCCAATTACTTTGCTAACTGGTACTAAATTTGAAATCCAGTCTACATAATCAATGGGTCTGATGAAGCCCACATCCAATAATTTTTTCAGTTCTACCTTGACCAAAAGAGCCACCTGGGGATGCATCTTTCTAAGTTTCTGTTTGACAGGCTTGGCATCTGCTTTTAATGGCAAATGATGAAGGACTAATTTTGGATCGAGGCCAGGCATATCTGCATAGACCATGCAAATCTTATCTTCTTCTCAAGAAAGAAATTGACAAAATCTATCTTTTCTTGTTTTGATAGAGAAGCAGCAAAATGAATGACCTTAGGGTTGTCAGGTGTACCCAAATTGATTTCCTCGATCATTTCCACAAGCAATGTTGATTTATCCTAACTTGATAGGGGTATGTCCACTCTTCCACCTTTGGGCGCCTCAGAGGGGTTTTCACCCGTAGGTACGTCTTTTATTTTTACTTTTGCATGATCAGAGAGTGCCTTACGGTTTTCACTCAAAGATCTATTCTTTTGATTTTTTACTTTTTCGTTTCTTTTTTCATTTTGATGACTGGAAGATGGAGTTGACTCCCCAAAATATGTTGTGGAATCTCAGTCAATAGCAAATCCTGCCTTATGATCACCTTATGGTATGCCTTCCCGTAGTCCAAGGAATTCTACAATTGCTTCGTCATTTTGAAAATAGTCCAATGTGAGTGGTTCTTGTTGGTCATGTTGGATAAGCTGGGGATAGACGAGGGGCATGTCATCATCGGTTTTGAGGAGAGAGAGGGCTGATATGGTAAAGATGTAAACATTTGTGGTATCACTATCTGAACTGCTTGTATCTGATTCAGAGCTTGGGTCCCAGAATGACTCTATCCAAGCATTAGGACATGTTTTAGGAAGAGGAGTTATTTCATGTTTGTCTTCCATAGGCAAATTATCAAGGTCAAGGAAAATATTGTCAAGGGCATAGGAGCTAGAAGAAAAAGAACTCCACTCCCATTCATTGGAATCAGTTTCGGGTCGAGTATCCTCAGGTGTTATTTCATCATCAAAGTCATGCCCTTTTCCACACATGGTTACTTTGGTAGATGAGGATCCAATTCGCAATGGTACAAAACCTAACCTTAAAGTTGGAGGTCGCATTTTGGGTATAACAAATTCTAGCCTTCCATTGTTGTTCAGGCCTAAGCCACTGCAGCCGTCATATCCTTTCTTTTGCAGCATAGTAAATCCTTTGTCATATCATTCCACTGGCAACCTAACAGGTGGGGTCTCAGTTGGATCCTTATAAAGCCAATCTATGACATCATCATCTAAAGTTTCTTTGTCAAGTTCACCCCATCTTGTAAATGTAGTTGGAGGTTGATATTGAATAACAACCTTAGGTTCCTTTTGCAATAAATGTGGTTTTCCATATGATTTTGGAGATATTGGTAAATTCTTGATGAGGAATGTTTGATCCATTGAATATTCTCCGCATCCTTGGTCCTATATCTTCAATTTTCCTTTGACAGCATCTAACAATTCATTAGGATCCACATAACTATGTGATTTGGCCTCTCTATTGACTAGGACTTGCTGCTGTGGAGAATCCTTTAGAGCAGCACAAAATTGGAATGGATTAGGATCTCCTAGAATTGTTATCTCAGTTCCATTGTAAGGATATTTTAAACATTGATGATAGGTGGATGGAACTGCTTTCATTGCATGGATCCATGGATGGCCAAGAATCATATTGTAAGGGAGATCAAGGTCTAAGATCTACAAGAAAGTGTTTTCTGTCACTGGACCGACCCTGATAGGCAATGTAATTATCCCTTTGGATGGGCGCTCAACATCATCATATGCTTTGATTGTTATTCTTCTGGAAGCATCAATGTCATTTTCTGTATAACCAAGGCCAATGACCACTCTCAAGGTACAAATATTAAGACCCGCTCCGCCATCTATCAAGACTCATCGGATTTTGCAATTATGGACAAAGACTTCAAGGTGTAAAGGATCATTATGAGGGAGCTTATTAGGTGAGATATCATTATCAGAAAATGCGACATTTTGGGAAACAACTAGATGTCCAATTCGGGCTTGAAACTGGTCAACATCAATGTCTGTCGGGACAGTGGACTCAATTAAAGCTTTATCTAGGCTGCACAATGCATGGGGGACATTTTCAACAACTCAAGGATTGATATTTGTGCAGGTGTCTTTCCTAGATGATCCAAGAGATTATACTGACTTGCAGGAGTTGGTTTGGGAGGAGCTACAGGAGCTCCTTTCAGGACTATTTTGGATAGATGAGTGGTGATTGCACAAGAAGGATCTTGTCCCTTTATTCTTAGGGTAGAACCATACTCATTTGATGCGTGAAAATAATTGATGACATTATTATAACCAGGACTTGCATAATTTGTTGTTTGGGTAGAGTTTGAAGAAGATGCTTTACCCTTGTCATGATCAAGCAAAGGAGTTTTGAAAATAGTATGATCAGTGTTAGAGGTCGTATGGGGTGGATCTACCTCAATTACTCCTTGCTCTAACAAGTCCTGAATCAAATGTTTCAATTAGAAACATGATGCAGTTTTATGTCCTTTGAACCGATGGTATTCACAATAGGCATTATCATTCCACCAATGCGGCTTTACCACAGGTTCTGCCTTGATATCTGGTAGCTTGATAAATTTTGCTTGTATTAATTGTTTCATTACTAATTCAATAGGCTCTCCCAATGGCGTAAACTGTCGAGGAGGCCCATCCCTCGATCGGAAAGGTTTGTGTTGTTGATTTTATTGTTGAGTGTATTGTTGAGTATGTTGTTGGTATTGCGGTTGTTGAGTAACATTGCTCACTGGTGTTTGATTTTGTTCCATAGTTGACATATTAGGAACACTCAATTTCTTGATTGTGAACAGGGGTTGATTTGCATTCACCGCTCTTGCATCAACAACTCCATCATTAGTGACATTCTTGTTCTTATACCAAAATCTATTTCTGTCCCCTGAATTGGTCGTGTTGTCACTATCTTTGTTAAGCTTAATGATTCCCTTGGCTACAAGAGCAGTTTCAATGTTCAGCCCTTTCTTATGAGTTTCTCTATAGTACTGGGACTTTTCAATTTTAGTTCGTACATCATTTCTGAGACCAAATTTTGGATAAACAGATTCACTTGTTGTTCTTCAGGTATATCTAGGGAAGAACAACTATACAAGCTTTGCCATCGTTGCAAGAAAGTCACTAATGGTTCACCTTGCTTTTGCTTGGTGTTGTATAGATCAGACATGGTCACATCATTGTCGATGTTGAATGCGAAGTGAGATATAAAATTTTGAGCTAATTTAGACCAAGTCTTTATATTTCCTGGCAGATGCGAATACCAATCCATGGCTTGTTCGGTGAGACTTCATGCAAATAAGTGCATTAAATATGTTTCCTCATAACTCACTTTAGTACATGCCGTGAAAAATGCTCGAATGTGATCTTTTGGATTGCCATTTCCTTTATATTTCTCAAAATTAGGTGCCTCAAAATGTTTAGGGAACGGAGGCATGTATAAGCTCTTGTCAAATGGATTAGGACATAAATCCTGATCTGTATACAACTTCTTTGTTCCTTTAGTTTCTAATGCATCAACTTGTCGTTGCAACTTCTCAAGCTATTGTGCAATTGTATCAAATTTTGGAGGTTTGTCATTAATCCCGGTGGGTACTCTTTGTCGATACATCGTGTTTCTGATCGGTTGTTGATGCTCCGAAATGGCCATTTTTGGTGTCTCTGTCATATAATGTTCTTGGTACATCTCTTATTGTTGTGGTTGTGCCATGCCTTGATATTGACCTTGTTGTTGTGCTTCTTGTAGCCTAGGGTGATATTGCAATTGAGGGTGTTGTTGATATTGCACAGGCACCAATTGCGGTTGTGAAGTATGATAGCTTGTTTTTCTTGGTACATATTGAGGCACATGTTGTTGTTGATGTTGACGAATCAGAATTTGTTGACTTTGTGCCAGTTGTTGTCACGGTGTAAATCCCATCATTTGCAAAAAACTTTGTTTGGGTGGTTTTCGTTGCTTCTCCTTAAGATGGGGTATGGCACTTGCATTAACTTGCTGTGTTGTTTGTCCAATCCACTGTGATGTTTGCAAGTTTGCATTAACTTGTAATGGTGCAGAGGGCACTGCAACATGTTGTCGAATGCGGTATTATTGTTGTTGTACATTGCTTGTTTGCACATTCGATTGTACCTTTTGTGTATTACTCAATTGTGGCAACAATTGTTGTTGGTGTAAACCATTATCCGTAGTTCTTTGTGTCGCCATTATCGAAGGATCTGTCGCAATAGTGTTTGGCAAATATATTGAACTTAACGGGACATAAGAACTTTGTTGCATCGTGGAATTATTTTGGACATTAGTGATATCAGGCATTCCAGTCGTGAAGCTTTCTTGCATCTTAGACTTTGATCCAATTTTATGCATGTAAGAAACCACTTCTTGTTGAGGGATAGTTGTCAATATTTGTGTGGTCTTCATTTGATCTTGTTTTACAGGTGTTGTGTTGAATAATGGATTATTTATTGTCTCAAATGGTGACTTTTCAGGAATAGTCATTGTCAATGCCTTTGAAGCACGTTTACTCATCAAGGTAGGCTGAGTTTCTGGTTGCACATTTTCTTAATTTGGATGTGGAGAGAAACTTAACAGCTCACCGCCTTGTTGTTTTTGCACATTGATTTGCTCACTTGAGGAGGTCGCATTACTCATCATGTTAAGATATTTTTGTGGGAACATCTTAAAGACCTTGTTTAAGAATTTATCCATCTTTTTTGTCAACTTTGGATCTTGAAGGAACATATCAACATCATCAGAAGCATCAGAATCTGATGAAGATTCTGGTAAAACATTTGGATTTGTCCCCTGTTGAATGCCTTGATTTGAACCAAATCCTTGCGAAAGAGTTTGTTCTTCATATAATGTTTGATTTTGAATGTCATGTTGCAGGTGTGGTTGATTCCAATCGAAAGGTGTACTTCCTCTTGGTGTTGGTGGAACACTCCCATGTCCTGGTTTCATGGGTACAAATATTGGTTCATATAATGGAGGTGGTTCAAGTTGAACCATTCCATATGGTGGTAAAGATGTGTTTGATGAACCTTCAATTTGTACTGTTTGACTAGTTTGAAACTGTGAATTTGATATGTTGTCAATGGGTTGATACGTTGGTTCACCCATCTTTTTAGATTTTGATCTTGTCTCAACAGGCATGTCACTTATGCAAATGCAATATTTTTGGAATTTTTCAAAGATAATGTATAATATGCAACTAGATGCAAACTAAATAAATGAGAATGTAATCTATGGCAAGAATGCAACCTATGTTTTTGGTTGTTTTTCAAGATTTTGACAAACTTTTGAAATGCAAATCTAAAAAGAGACCCTTAGGAAATTGAAATGATGTCTAGACCTCAAAGGACAAAAGGACCAAGTGACAAAAGGACAAAATGAAAATGTCTCCCCTATATGCTTGGATACTAAGCTAGGTTTGACCAAATGACAATAATGACATAAAGAGAAAAGGTTTGATAAGGTCTAAACTTCTTAACAATGACTTAGGATTTATCAAAGATTTGGATTACTCAAGTATGACAAAACCTAGTTTTAACACTATATGCAAAGGGACAATTACTATGCAAATGACCCTAATATGATATGATAATGACCTAATCTTGATGAAGAGACCTAGGGTATGCAAATGCAAATGTATGGCAATGGTATTACTCTAATGCAAGAGGACACATGTAAATGGATGACTTTTATTGATATGCAAAAGGAGTATGACCTAGGTGAAACCTAAACTTGGTAATTGACAATATCTTGCAAAAAATACAAACCTAGGATGAACCTAAATCTAAGTGACATGAATGTTGAGACAAGATTTTGAACAATGATTTTGAACCATGTTTGAAGGTTCTTTGAGCTTTGTTGAATGAAATGTTCTTATGTTTTAACCTTGTTTTGAATCAATTTGTCTTGTTTCTGAAATGATATGCAATTCAACTTTTGACAAACAAAGAAGACAAGATATTTCAACTTAGACTCAAGACAATCATGCTCATTCACACATTTGTTATGGTAGGCAAGGACATTAGGTACTTGAGAGGTAGACTCGTTATGAGACTCAAGGAGAATACATAGATGCTTGACCCCACAGGCTCCCCTCCACGGCACTCACTTCTCAGGGCAGCCAAGCATCAGTCCCCATGGAAATATCCCCATGGCAAACTTAGTATCTCTTCCAAATATCCGAACTTGTCCTTCTCAAGCAACTAGAAGGATTTTTGACCTCTAAATACAAGGTGTTTAGTAAGGATTTATGTTAAGCGTTACTCCTTGGTGTCACGCAAGCATGATTGAGACATTAAGCCCACCAAGATACCAAACAAATGTAGTCGCGCAAGCACGATTTAAACTATGATGTCCTACTTAGATGTTGATATGAGAAAGAGTCCAAGGGTCATCACTTCCCAAGTAACTGCAATTCCCACGTAACCCTTCCTTCAAAGCTTTCACCCATCAGGTATTTGTTTATAGTGAGTTAGAATGCCAAGGTATTCTAGCCGTACTCACTTTGGGTCATTCCCTTCTCACGATTGTCACTTGCTTGCAAAAGCAAATGGTCGGGAAGGCAGACCCTCTAAAGGTGACACATAATCAAAAACATGAGCATGGTATCGAAGATCTGGATTTCTGATCACCCTAAGAAGGATGAGAGCATACTCTCCTACTCCAATGTCAAACTCAATAATCAAAGCAAACATACATTCATTCCATCCTATTTAGAAATCATACTAGGTGCCTAAAAATTAATTTCAAACACAAAGTTTAGTTGTAGTCCAAGGCAACCTGCAAAACCCAAGTCAGAAGTTTGATATGTTTAGTCTTTGACTATCAAACCTGCATAAAATGTGTTAGTAGTGTCATTTGTTATCTTTGCCATGCATATGCCAAGGTTCTGCACAGAGAATCAGTACCAAAAAACCAAAAAGTAGAAATAGAATGCAAAAGAAAACAATTTGCAAGTGAAAAACATTGTCTTTTACCTCTGTTTCTGTCCCTACATAGGCGCAGAAGTCTTGACACAAGCGCAGAATGCTTGACACAGGCGCAGATTGTCCTTGACATAGGCACAAAATGCTTAACACAGGCACAAAATGCTTGACACAGGCGTAGAAGTTCCCAGAAAACCCTACATTACCCTATTTCTTGGGTTTTTAACCTGCAAATCAACTCAAAAGCACTCAAAAGCATGATTAGGGGGTTAGTTCATGTTGGGTTCACCAATTAATGTAGCATAGGAAATCGGAAATCATCACAAGCAATTCAATATTAGTCATAGCTCAATCACAAAAGCTCAAATGCAATGATCAATCCTAATTACATCCAATAGAGATATGAAAACAAGATATTCAAGATCGAAAAACTTAAGCAAACCAAATGCAGACTTGAATGTCTCCTTCATGTGGCTCCATTGTCCTTCTTTCTTCTTCAAATAGCTTTGTTATGGATCTCACCTACTAGTGCATACACATGAGATGAAAGCAAGTAGACAAGATAGTAGCGCAAGAATACTCAAAGCGTGATTGATTTGACAAAGTGATTCATCTTGATTGAAGAAATTCATCCAATTTATAGATAAATTGGAGAAAAGACAAGATTAGCATGAAATTGATATTAGAGGCAATTGATTTCAAAATGGCAAAATTGAGTTCAAGGAAGAAGGTTATGACACCTTCTATGTCATGAATTATGACATATTGCCAATGCAAAGGTTAGAGGACTAAAAGCCTATGATATCTTGCTATGCCAATAGTATGACGCATGAGAAATTCATGCTTCCACCAAAGCACAAATATAGGGAGAACTAGAGAAAAATTAATTAGGTGGAAATTAAATTTGACAAATTAGAAAATAGGTGGAAATTAGGAATTAGGAAAATTAGAAAATTATGAAATTAGAAAATTGATGCAAATTAGGTAAATTAATAATTTCTCATTCATTAATTAATTTGTAAAAATAGGAGGAATTAATTAGCCAATTAAATAAACATTTAATTGTGACAAGAAGACTTAGGATAAATAAATAAATTATTTAACCTAGAGGGAGAATGGAGAGAAAATGACAAACAAGGTTAAATTAGAAATGCAAGGACGACAATTAGGTCTTGATATAAAATTGATTTGATGTTGATTCAATCATGATTTTGAATTGATAAATGATTTGATTGATAAATGCGCCAATTTATGAGGAATAATGACAAATTGATCCAAATTAACATGATTGAGAAGGACAACGATCGATGATAAATTGATCGCAAAATGACAAGATTGAAATTGATAACACAAAACGACAAGATTGAAAATGATAACGATCGATGACAAATCGATTGCAAAATGACAAGATTGACAAGAGGACAAAACCCTAATTAGGATTGACGATGTCCAAAACAATGACAACTTAGCACGCACATTGATGCGACAGGATAAAATTGACCAAAATCATGACTGAAGATTGTTGTCGACAAGACCAATTTCGAAAGTGAGACAACTAAAGAATGCAAAAGGACTCAATGCTCGCAAATGATAGAGACCAAATGCGTGACATAGGAGAAATGTTAATGCAACGCAAAAACCCTAAAATAAGGCAATGCGTAAATGTTAAAGTACGATTCCGCAAGCGTTGACCATTTTTAGGTGTCTACACTTCCAATTCCCTCCTTAGATTAGTTTTGGATTCATTTAGTTTCTCCACTTCTCCGACTAAGGCCTCCATGTCTACTTCATCGGAAGAGTTGTTTTCAGTAAATTCCATCAATTGCTCAGCAAGTTCTCTTCTCTTGGCTAAAGATATTTTATACTTGATTTTGAGTTCATCATAGGCTCTCTCAGACTCAGTCAGATGGTGAGTGAGTTCCCTCATGCTGTATTCCCCCATATCTCCTTCCAAGTGGTTAGACTTATAGAAAGGTTGGCTCTGATACCAATTGATGAATACTAAGAGGGGCGGTGAATTAGTATTCCTAAGAACTTAACCAAACTCTTAAACAATTTTCCAACAAATCGGTGTAGTAGTTTAAACAACAAACTAGTTAAAACATAAATAAGCCAAATAGAAAATAGAGCATTCACCCATAGAAGCACAATCACCATAACACAAGATATTTTGACGTGGAAACCTAAATGGGAAAAACCATGGTAAGTAAAACTCACAAGTCAACTATCTGTAGAATAGTAACCAGACAGGTTAAGGTTAGACTGGTTAAGGCCTTAAAATGTTCTTCACCAGAACAGATCCTATTAGGAATCCAGATCTCTGTTAGGAGATAAGTCCTATTAAAGACTACCCTGTTAAAGGAATTCAGTGTTAGGATTCCCAAAGATACTGAGAGGGGGGATGAATCAGTATCTGACCAGTATAATAATTTTCTTAACTTATAACATGAAAAGCATATTAAAACTGTGTACCGGTAAACTAGAAATAATGTAGCAAATAAGAACAACAACCACAACATGAAAAGAACACCATAATACAATATTTTAACGAGGAAACCCGCACTAGTACATTTGGGCCTAATTTTTTATGGCTAATTATCAGATTTGCGATGACCAAACATCGGACTTCCGACCAACTTTACCATTGAAAACTCTTCGTCGGGCTTCCCGACGATGCCATTGGTGTTGGTAGTCTGACGATGTTGTAAACTCCTCTGATGGTGGCTATATTTGCACCCCTCACCACAAATATCGATGGATTTCCATAGGATTTCCGATGGATGTTTTGATTGCTCCTTGATGATTGTCCGACATGGAAGTGACATCAGATATACAACATCCTTGTTGGATGTTTCATTAGTTGTCGTCGAAATTCTGATGGCGAGAGATGATGTGGGTCAAACGGCTTTGTCGTCGGTGAATGAAAGCATTGAACAAGTTCTATTTTTAAAAATTGCATTAAACTTTTATTATTTATTTGATTCAGTGTTATTTGCAAAAAATGATTATCAATGATGTTTCCTTACTCCAAGAATTGTCTAGGATCTTTCCATCAAATAATATTTAACATCGAATGACTAAATATTTTCTTTATAAATGCTTGTTTTGTTTAATTATTATCTGAGCATGAACTAAGATTTATATTTGTACGAAACCATAACATACAAGTTGAAGAGTCATGTGCAAGCAAATTTCGTAAAAGAAAGCAAGCAAGCATTATCTTGAATGACATGGAAACAAGCTCATCAGCTGCCTAGAAGAGAGCAAATGGAGAAAAGCAGAGGAAAGTGTTAAAGGGTGATAAATAGATATAGAGTATGCAATACAAACAAATAATGGCTGGAGTGTCTAATGTGACGTCTCTAATTTATGTCCGGAGGGACTAACTAGTTGTGGAGTTCCTACGAAACCTACTGGGCAATGCTTTGGAGGAAATCAATGTGTTCATGCAAGGAGCACCCTTTTTCTATTATGAGAATGATGCTTTTGCACTGAAGGATATTTGAAAGTCAATATCCAAAAATTTCTATAGTGTCGAACCAGAGTTGGCAGACTCAAAGTAATTTTCAGCTTTCAAAAGACCAAGAGGTTATGTACACAATCTCCCAATAGAAGGGAAATTTCAAGCATTACCTCTCCCCCCCATGACTATTCAGGAAGCACTTCCTCAAACAAAGGACTATTAGCCTCCATGGGATCAAAGAAAAAAATTGAAGCATAGACTCTAGACAATGTGGTGGTGTCCTTTGTGAAGAACTCTGCACTATAATTGAAAATTCATGAGGAAAACTGCAAGATAGTGAAGAGAAATACAATCTTGAAAAGTGGGAAGAAAGGATTTTGGTTTGGGTCAGGCCAAGTCAGATGGCTCCTCTAAAGGTTGACAAGATAGAAATCATATTAGGATTTGAAAAAGATCACACTTGTGGAACTTTGTGTGCAAGTGATCGATTGTAGTGTTTGGGTAATACATTCCAAATAGATATAGTTGCATGCCATCATGATAAAATTTTTTAATCAAGACATTACCCATTTGGAATGCAACTATATCTGTTTGATCTTCTTGAACTTTTCCGGTTTGTCCTTGCTATCACCATGAGGATAGTTTACAGCAATGTGTCCTATCCGGTTAAAGGAAAAGCATTTCAAAGGGAGCTTACCTTTGTATTTACCGATTCCCTTAGCAAGTCTCTTGGCAAGAAGAGCTACAAATTCTATCAGGATCTCCTCATCATCCATTTCTCTATTCTATCTTGGTTCACCACTGGTACTAGCTTCTTTGCCTTTTTTGGATAGTGCAGCAGATGCTCTGAAGGCTGATTCAGTGTTTTGAATATTGCCATCATAATTATTTAGCTCATAAGTTGTTAGCTTTGCAACGATGGAGTCCAGGGATACCTTTGTCTTGTCTACAGACCTCAACTCCTAAATAGCTGCAACCCTTATTGCATAGACCAGTAATAAGGATCTCAAAAATTTGCTAACAACAGTGGAATCTTCCATTTTACCACCTGCACTCTTGATATCTCCAACAATAGTTTTTATTCTTATTCCATATTGTTGAATTGTCTCTCCCTCAACCATCCGCATGTCTTCAAACTTTCCCCTAAGGCTTTCTTCCTTAGCTTGTTTCACATGCTCATCACCGCCATAGATATTCTCAAGGGCATCCCATACTTCTTTGGGATTCTCTTTGTCCTGAACATCAATAAACTCAATGTTAGATAAACTACTAATTAGGGCTTCCATGACTTCCCCATTCTCCTGAATCTCTCTCTTTTAGTCATTGGTGAGAGTACCAGTAGGGATAATAAGCATTCTCAACATATCTCCAATGTTGAGCACCCATGCTTCTGATGTATATCTTCATTCTCTCCTCCATATTTTAAAGTTATCTCTGTTGAGCTTTGGACCTTCCCTCTTCATCATTACAATAAGATCTTTCCCTCAAGTGGTTAAGCTTACAATAGAGAGGACCTGGAGGATGCTCTGATACCAATTGATAACTCAATGATGAATAGTGAGTACCAAACCAGTACTGAGAGTGGGGGTGAATTAGTACAGACACAAAAACTTTTCCTGAACCGGTTTGACTGCAAACAGTGCACTTGACAGACAAACACTAATACCTGTCTAAACCAGATTACTATTGGTTGAACATAATGAGACTATGAAAGACATAAACCGGCAACACTTAGCTTGCCATACAATCTACTTCCTTCATTTCCACTTTATCCTTATTCATAAACAGATAATCTATCATCAGAGATACAATAATTTACTAGAACAACATGATTCACCGCTAAACAGGAAATAACAAAACATCACATCAAAGAGGCATCACGCATGACACACATATTTTTCACATGGAAACCCAACTGAGAAAAACCATGGTGGGGATGAATACCCACAAGCTATTTTTGAACTCTTTAGAAGTCCGCTCTGTTAGGAGCCTAGTCTGGTTAAAGACTGTTACAACAGGTTCTATTAGGAACCGATCCTGTTAGGGATCACCTGGTTAAGGGATGGCTAGAATACCTAGTTAAGGGTTAAACCCTGTTAAAGGTTACCGTGTTAGAGGATTTTATGAACTCAATGGCTTTGAGTCACCCTGTTAATGGATTTACAACAAGTTGGTTAAAGCTACCCTGTTAAGGGATTTTCCAACTGTTGAAGTGATTAGAGATCAACAGATATTACAATGATCTGGTAATAGCACTCAATGCCAATGCAGATTTGTTTTAGTTCCTTCCTTCTACACACACACTTTGTAGGTATCAATTATCTTATTTGGTCTGGAAAGAATCACGTATCTCTACACTTAGATACACACACAAAATTTGCCAACAACATCAACATGAAACATAACATCGACCTTATAGGAAACAGATAGGTCGGTAGCATAAACCCTAAACCCTAAACATTTAGCTTGAGCAATTCAGTCGGTTGAATTCTGACCATTGAACACTTTGCATTTGAATACAATGGTCTTGAATAGATCTGAAGACATTCTCCATCGTTCGCTCTTCACTGCTTCTTGGAGGCGATAACCCATCACACGTTCTTCACTATTTGTAGGGACTTTGCACATTCCCGAGGTAGATAGGATCAATCCCCTTCATGCAAGATCCTTCACACGCATGAGGCTGACATGGCAACATGATCTGATCTCCATTACAATGCTAACTCATCACATAATTCCATCAGTTGAATCACACGGGCTTGAAACACTTCAACCAGAAACCCTGAGGCTGGGACTACCAATCGGTAGTCATACCATATTAAACCTTGATAGAAAACATTCCATATACCAGTTCACTTGGACAAATGTACCGCTTCACCTTTTGCACATATACCAGTTCACAACATTATATCAGCTCACTTTTCAACATATTACCAGTTCACTCTTCAGCATATTACCGGTTCTCTCTTCAGCATATTGACATCAATGACAACACAATATCATCATGTCAACATACTCTGCACATATGCCAACAATCTCCCCCTTTGGCATTGATGGCAATATACAAAGATATCTCTCTTTCTACATCACATCTTATCCTTAATACTGCAGATATCTTCTCCACTTCACATCTTCTCCCCCTTTGACAACAATGTCAAAGTGGAGGCATGAGATTTCCTATTCCACTATGTTGCTCCCCCTGAGGAGTAGCATCCTTCAACACATCAATCCTGAAAAAGATATAGAAAAGTAAGATCTGATTGATATGGAGCACAAACCTTTAGTTTACCTCTTGAAGGGGCAGCACCCCTAATTCACCTCTCAGATAGGTAAAAGTAGCCTTTGGTATAGGCTTGGTGAATATGCTGGCTAACTGCTCCTTACTGGAAACATGTTCCAATACCACCTCTTTGTTCTAAACCTTTTCCCTTAAGAAATGATACTTGAGTTCAAAGTGCTTGGTTCTAGCATGTAAAACCAGATTCTTGGAGATGTTAATTGCACTTGTATTGTCACAAAATATACTTACCTATTTAGATACAGGAACTTTGAAGCCATTCATTACATGCTTCATCCAAATAGTCTGGGTGCAGTTCATAAAAGCTGCAACATACTTCGCTTCTGCTATAGATTGAGAGATACAACTCTTCTTTTTACTCATCCATGAGAGTAGTCTACCACTGAGAAAGAATGCACCACCGGTTGTGCTCTTCTGGTCATCCACATTACCAGCCCAATCAGCATCTGTGAATACTTTCAGGTTGAAATCATCATTGTATGGATACCATGATCCACAGTCAATAATTCCCTTCAGATATCTAAGAAGCTGCTTGACTGCTACCAAGTGGGATTCTCTTGGGCTTTTCTAAAACCGAGTGGTAATACCCACTGCATGTGCAATGTCTGGTCTGCTATGCACTACATAATGCAACTTACCAATCATTGATCGGTATTCCTTCTCATTTATCGATGCTGAGTCATCCTCTTTTGATAGTTTACAACTGGTCACCATTGGTGTACCAATCGGTTTGCTGTCTTCCATGCCAAAGGTCTTCAACACCTCTTTGACATACTTGGACTGAGTAATTAAGATTCCATCTTTCATTTGCTAAATCTGCAGTCCAATGAATAACTTAATCTCCCCTATGAGTGACATCTCAAATTCCTTCTTCATCCCATCTACAAAGTCATGACTCATCTTGTCATCTCCACCAAAGATTATGTCATCAACAAATACTTCACAGATCATAATCTGATCTCCTTCTGATTTCAAGTACATATTGCTATCTTCACTTGTTCTTTCAAATCCAATCTTCACAAGATGGGAGTGCATGCATTCATACCATGCTCTAGGTGCCTGCTTCAGTCCATACAAGGCTTTATGTAGCCTACAAACCATGTCACTATCTTTTGATAGGGAAAACCCATCTGGTTTCTCTATATATACCTCCTCTTCAAATATTCCATTTAGAAATGCAGATTTTACATCCATTTGGTATACCTTGAATCCTTTAAAAGCTGCATATGCAAGAAGCATACGAACTCCTTCCAATCTTTCTACTAGAGCAAAGGTTTCTCCATAGTCTTCTCCTTCTTCTTGGGCATATCCTTTACATACTAGTCTATCTTTGTTCCTTACCACTGTGCCATCCTCATTCAGTTTATTTCTAAAGACCCATTTGGTTCCAATGAAATTTTTATGCTCCGGTCTAGGTACCAAAGACCATGTACCATTCTTTTCTATCTCATCAAGTTCCTCTTCCATTGCCTTGATCTAGTCTTCATCTTTATGTGCCTCTTTGAATGATTTAGGCTCAAATTCAAAGATCATACATGAGTTTTCTCTGACCTTTCTTCTTGTAAGAATTCTTTCATCTTTGTCTCCTATGATCTACTTTGGATCATGATTGAGTTTTACATACCTAGGTATATTTTTAACAGATTCCTCTTTCTTTTCTCCTTCATCCTCATCTTCATCAGCATCAGCATCCACCAATGTAGGAGCACAATTACTGGTACTGGGCTGATTTGCAACCGGTTCCTAGAAGGTTACTACTAATTCATCTCCTACATGCTCTCTACCAGTTTCCTCAGGTTTCTCAGACTTTTCATCAACCCTAACATTGATGCTTTCAACAATTCTCTCAATCCTATTGTTGAAACATTTGAGAGCTTTACTCTTGGTGGAATATCTTCAAAATATTCCCTCATCACATTTTGCATCGAATTTTCTCTGATGTTCACTCCTCTTGATATAATATTTGCTACCAAACACTCTGAAGTAGCTTACTATTGGTGTCTTACCGGTCCGGTACTCATAAGGAGTCTTATCCTTTCCTTTCTTCATGAGTACCCGATTCATTGTGTAGACTGCAATGCTCACTGCTTCTCTCCAGAAGGTGTGAGAAACCTTTCCTTGGATCAACATAGTTCTAGCCACTTCAACCATAGTCTAGTTGTTTCTTTCTGGTAGGCCATTCTATTGTGGAGTTCAGGGGCAGATAGTTGCCTCTTGCACAGTATTTGTTGAATTCACCGGAAGTAAATTCTCCTCCTTGATTGGTTCTTAAGCACGTAATCCTCTTACCACTTTCTTTTTCTACAAGTTCTCTGAAGGCTTTGAACTTTCCAAAAGCTTTAGATTTGTCCTTCAAGAATGTGACCCACATCATTCTTGAGTAATCATTAGTAAGAATCATAAAATACCTATCTCCCTACACACTCCTAGTTTTCATTGGACCATACAAATAAGTATGCACAAGATCAAGTAAATTGTCTACAGTGAAAGGTTTGCCTTTGAAGGTTGAGGAAGACATTTTCCCCAATTGACACTCTCTACACAAAGGATTTTTTGGTTTTCTCAACATAAGCAATCCTCTAACTACCTTGATCTTACTGGCCTTCACAATATTGTCAAAGTTTACATAGCAGAGTCTCCTATACCATATCCAATTGTCCTCAAACCTAGCCATAAGACATGTACTGACATTAGCATTTAGCTTAAATAGGTTACCTTTGGTCTGCATACCGGTAGCCATCAGTTCACCACTCTTTCCTTTGATTTTGCACACTCCATTTTTGAATTCCAGAGTGAGTCCATTATTATTCAGTTGAGAAACACTTAAAAGGTTGTGCCTTAGACCTTCTACCCAATACACATTGTCAACATTGCTTCTTCCATTCAGAGAGATGGACCCTCTTCTTTTTACCATACATGGTGCATCATTACCAAAACAAACCACACCACCATCATACTCTTCTAGAGATAGAAACTTACTCTGGTCACCGATCATATGGTGAGAACAGCCACTGTCAATAGTCCACTCATTTGAATTATCAAAGTGGGAGACAAGAGCCTTCTTGTCTGACATATCTTCCTTGACTGCTACAAACACAATATCTTCATTTTCTTCATCTTCATATTCCTCATCAGTGACACCTTCATCAACTGCTACAAAATAGTTTCTTCGGTTTCCTCCTTTGAACTTCTTGAACTTTTTTGATTTCTCCTTGCTATCACCATTAGGACAATTTACAGCAATGTGTTCTATCTGATTACAAGAAAAGCATTTCAAAGGGAGCTTACCTGTGTATTTACCAATTCCCTTATGAAGTCTCTTGGAAAGAAGAGCTTCAAATTCCATCAGGATCTCCTCATCATCCGTTTCTCTATTCTGTCTTGGTTCACCACTGGTACTAGCACCTTTGCCTTTTCTGGATGGTGCAGCAGATGCTCTGAAGGTTGATTCGGTCTTCTGAATATTGCCATCATAACTATTTAGCTCATAAGTTGTTATCTTTGCAATGATGGAGTCCAGGGATACCTTTGTCTTGTCTATAGACATCAACTCCTGAATAGCTGCAACCCTTATTGCATAGACAGGTAATAAGGATCTCAAAACTTTTCCAACAATAGTGGAATCTTCCCTTTTACCACCTACACTCTTGATATCTCCAACAACAACTTTGGTTCTTATTCCATATTGTTGAATGGTCTCTCCTTCAACCATCTGCATGTCTTCAAACTTTCCCCTAAGGCTTCCTTCCTTAGCTTGTTTCACATGCTCATCACCGCCATAGATATTCTCAAGGGCATCCCATACTTCTTTGGGATTCTCTTTGTCTTGAACATCAATAAACTCAATGCCAGATAAACTACTAATTAGGGCTTCCATGACTTGCCCACTCTCCTGAATCTCTCTCTTTTGGTCATCGGTGAGAGTACCGGTAGGGATAACATAAGCATTCTCAACATATCTCCAATTTTGAGCACCCATGCTTCTGATGTATATCTTCATTCGCTCCTCCATATTTTAAAGTTATCTTTGTTGAACTTTGGACCTTCCCTCTTCATCATTACAATAGGATCTTTCCCTCAAGCGGTTAAGCTTACAATAGAGAGGACCTCGAGGATTCTCTGATACCAATTGATAACTCAATGATGAACAGTGAGTACCAAACCGAACCTGAGAGGGGGGGGTGAATCAATGCAGACACAAAAACTTTTCCTGAACCGGTTTGACTGCAAACAGTGCACTTGACAGACAAACACTAATACCTGTCTAAACCAGATTACTACCGGTTGAACATAATGAGATTGTGAAAGACATAAACTAGCAACACTTAGCTTTCCATACAATCTACTCCCTCATTTCCACTTTATCCTTATGCATAAATAGATAATGTATCATCGAAGATACAATAATTTACTAGAACAACATGATTCACCACTAATAACAAAACATCACATGAAAGAGGCATCACACATGACACACATATTTTTCACGTGGAAACCCAATTGGGAAAAACCATGGTGGGGATGAATACCCACAAGTTGTTTTTGAACTCTTTAGAAGTCTGCTCTGTTAGGAGCCTAGTCTGGTTAAAGAGTATTACAATAGGTTCTGTTAGGAACCAATCCTGTTAGGGATCACCCGGTTAAGGGATGGCTAGAATACCCAATTAAGGGTTAAACCCTGTTAAAGGTTACCGAGTTAGAGGATTTTATGAACTCAATGGCTTTGAGTCACCCTGTTAAAGGATTTATAGCAAGCTGGTTAAAGCTACCCTATTAAGGGATTTTCCAACTATTAAAGTGATTAGAGATCAACAGGTATTACAGTGATCTGGTAATAGCACTTAATGCCAATGCAGATCCATTTTAGTTCCTTCCTTCTGCACACACACTTTGCAGGTATCAATTCTCTTATTTGGTCTGGCAAGAATCACGTATCTTTGCACTTAGATACACACACAACATTTGACAATAACATCAACATGAAACACAACATCAACCTTATAGGAAATAGATAGGTCGGTAGCATAAACCCTAAACCCTAAACATTTAGGTTGAGCAATTCAGTCAGTTCAATTCTGACCATTCAACACTTTACATTTGAATATAATGGTCTTGAACAGATCTCAAGACATTCTCCATCATTCTCTCTTCACTGCTTCTTGGAGGCGATAACCCATCATGTGTTCTTCACCGTTTGTAGGGACTTCACACATTCCTAAGGTAGATAGGATCAATCCCCTTCATGCAAGATCCTTCACACACATGAGGCGGATGTGGCAACATGATCTGATCTCCATTACAATGCTAACTCATCACATAATGCCATCGGTTGAATCACACAAGCTCGAAACACTTCAATCAGAAACCCTGAGGCTGGGACTACCAACTGATAGTCATACCATATCAAACCTTGATAGGAAATATTCCATATACCGGTTTACTTGGACAAACTTACTGCTTCACCTTTTGCACATATACTGGTTCACAACATTTTACCGGTTCACTTTTCAACATATTATCGGTTCACTCTTCAGCATATTACCGGTTCTCTCTTCGACATAATTACATCAATGACAACACAATATCATTGTGTCAACATACTCTGCACATATGCCAATAGCTACTTGTATTCATGGTTCTCCCCTTCTCGATCTTCCCTTTTACTTTGTCAATCGAAGTTGTAAGATCCTTAGTCCATTGGGGGCTTGGTGCATCTTGCCTCCTTGACATGGTAGAATTCTTTCAATCTTGTTTCCTTGTACTTTACTAGTAGTATTGGTGTACACTTATACTCCCGCTAAAGTGAGGGCTAAATGTAGTTTCATAAAATTATGAACCTTACAATTTTTTACCATATTAGGGTCTTGACATTGCTGAATCAAATCCCCAAGCACGATCGGAGACCCAAGAATTGCTCAATCCCTGAGAACTTCACTTTTTATACACTCTCAAACTACCTAAACCTGCTTCCTATCCTTAATTTAGGGTAGGACAGGGGTGTGGAACCCCTATCCTTGCCCTATTTTAGGGCCCCCTCATTCAAACTGTGCATTCAACTTTGCAATTTCAGCGGGAAAACTTTCCCTATGTCAGCCTATGATGAAAAATCAGTCCAATAACCCTAATTGACAAATACATAAATCACATTTGCCCTTTCATTTTCATAAGTGAAAAAAAGGTGAAAGTTTGCAAGAGTGAAGATTTGATTGATCAAGAATTCAAGCGCATTCAAGCACTCAAGCATCCTTCTAAGCATTAAGCATTCTCAAGTCTCCCTTCAAGGCTAGGTGTTCCATTCAATTCAAGGATTCAACCATTGAAGAGGAGATCTCTTTCATCATTCAATTCCATACAAGCAAATCCATCTACATTCCTATTGCATCCTCCCTTGAGGTGAATTATATTTCAATATTTCATTTACATTTACTTGCAAGTACTTTCTTTCATCATTTGGTTAATTCCAAAACTAGGGTTTGACCTAAACGCAAACCCACAATCCCAACCCCTTTTCCTCTCTTTTCTATGTGTAGGTTGCAGGTGTGCATTTGTTCTTGCAAATTTGGACTTCATTTGCAGAGGCGGAAAAACCCTTTTCATTTCACGGATTTTTTGGAGGACTGTGTGCACTTTCAACACAGTCCCGACAACTTTTTCTCAAATTCATAGAGCAACTTCATCTTGATATATTATAGCCATATTCAGGTGCACGACGTCATCCCATGCTTCTATTTCAAGTTATAATCAGTTATTTTCTTCTTTTACACTTAGTCTTGAAACACCTAATTCCAAAACAACAAACAATCTTTCCATTCTAAAAGAGGGGTTAGCTTGTCATCTTCACACCATTGTCAATTCATTTAGTATTCAATATCTTTCCTAAAGATTGGATCTAGTGAATTTCCCCCCTCTTTTAAATGTACTATGTGTGAGGTGATTGAAGGGAAATCCACAGTGAAACTTTCATCTCTCCTTGGACGGAAGAAAAGATTTCCTCTTGATCTCCCCATCTTTCACTTTTCCCCACCATTACACTATCCTTGATGGAAATATTCAGTTATTTGTCACTTGAACTACTGCAACTACTTTCTTACTTCCATATTTGTCAAAGATGGCACATCAACCCTTCTCCATTAGCATGTTGTATCCATTTTGGATCAATTATCCAACACTCATGATATTGTTCTTTATACCAAGGGAAAAATAAACATTCTCAGTCTATTTCTTCTTACCTTGCTTGGTGTGGATCATAATAGATCCTAACTAGTCTCCATTATGTTCAATTACTTGGAACAATTTACCCTATACTCAACCTAGTTGAAGTGCTCAAGGGGTAACCAGCTAACTTAAATTGAGGCTCATTTAAATTATCAACCAAGGACATATCTCAAAGATGGCATTGGCACTATATGTGTAGTGAAGTGTTCTGGTTTCTATTGTTGCATAAAGAAAGTACACATTACCTATAAAACAATATTAAAGCAATTGGAACTAACTAACCATTAGTGGTTGTGGGTGGATTCTGTAGCAACACAATAGTAGTTGTGGGTGTGGAAATCTTCCTATCTAAATAACTGTTATGCAACTAAAGATGGTTGAAACTGAACTAACTAACTACACTAACTTCATCATCAAGATTAAATTAATAACAACTACAAATTAACATGAATTAATCTTCTTATGCATATGAACAAAACAAATAAAAATAGTAAGGAGAGTTCTATGTTACCTCAAGTGGCCTACTTGAGTAATGTGGTCCTCCTACGAAATAATAGTACTAATGAAATATTCATCAATTCTTCATCCTAACACGTATGTAGAGTAACACCAAAGTAGTTGTAAAAAATATAGATCAAGACATTTTATTCATTCTCACAAATTTGGTAATAACTAAGTACAAAATAAACTAAAGACTAATAAAATAACTCCTCTTTCTTTCTTATTGACTAACTGTTTACATAGGACAACGGATCTCTATTTAAACACTAGGGAAGTTAAACATTAACTATCCTTTAATGACTTCTAACTACATGTCGCTCATGTTAAAGACTCGTGTGACTTATTCAAAAAGAAAGAACAAAACTAATTACAGGACTTCACTACAAAGGGAGCTCCTTTATTGCATGATTACAACAAAACATAAATGAATCCTTCCCATAACTAAGTACAAAATAAACTAAAGGCTAATAAAATAACTCCTCTTTCTTTCTTATTGACTAACTATTTACATAGGACAACAGATCTCTATTTAAACACTGGGGAAGTTAAACATTAACTATCCTTTACTGACTTCTAACTACATGTCGCTCATGTTAAAGACTTGTGTGACTTATTCAAAAAGAAAGAGCAAAACTAATTACAGGACTTCACTACAAAGGGAGCTCCTTTATTGCATGATTACAACAAAACATAAATGAATCCTTCCCATCACTCTAGAAGTGATGACACATAATGGTGGATTGATTCAAACAGGAAATGTATTTAGATAGAGGCAGAGTCTGAAAAGACTCTTTTTCTTCTACTTTGATCATTTTTAGTCCTAGTTGTCCATGTGCATGTGCATTCAATTTATTTCCTTAGACTAAGGATTTTTGGCGCAATAGAACTCTCCCTTCCTTCATTTGAGTTCATGCTCATGTGCCACATTAGTACCAGACAGTAATAACACACACAAAAACCATTATTCACAATCATTTAGTGCCAAGCATTCATCAAACACATAATATATGTATACTATTATGCCATGTGTATATATATTATAATTAGCAGTAATTGTGGTCTTTTAATTGCATAAAGTATGAAGAATTTTTAATTATAGTCTGAAAGTGGTATAAACTAGAGACATCAAACTATTAAACCTAAGACAATAGACAGACTCATCATACCCCCAAACTTTATCATTTACTTGTCCTCGTGTAAGTCAACTCCTAAGAATTATTGTCTAAGAAACTTAGCCTATAGTCAATTGTTTAAGTTACTATTAATGTCTTAGGTAGGTAGAATCCCCTCTCTCTAGTAATATATTCCCAATGCTCTTTTTCTTCATCCACATTTAAAACATGTTGCCTAGTCCAAGGGGGTATCTGATGCAAAATCAATGAAGGATGAAATTGTAGTGGCATCCATTCAATCCCGTGCAACTCTACTTCTCTAATGTATCTTCTAGCCCTTAATTAGAGTGTGATAAAGTGATATAGGGAATGTGGCTCTCTGCAATTTACATCTGGATTTAATTCACTCCATTGTTTCTCCATGTGTTCCAAAGTTTGCTCTTTAACCGTGTTTCTCATGAACACTAATTTTCCCTTCTAATATCATGAACTTTTGTGTATACACTAGACCTTTGAATTATATCAATCCATTCATCTACAATGGTAGTTGGATCCTTAGACTCAAGCCTTATGTTCAAGGGATATGTCTTTTCTTCCTCTTTGTATTGTTGAATAAATTGTCCCCTTTCTTGCTCATTTTTTAGGTATAAGGTTGCCCTTAGCTATAAATCCCCCACATAATATAAAGGATTCTAGGTTGGTTCATAAGGGACAGCTAAGTTATGCAAGTAATACTCACATAGTTCATCTTGCATATTGATGTCAACTTTGGAATAAGCTTGCAAAAACAATTGAGGATCCACAACTGATATAGAATGATCATTCAACAACCAAGTAATTTGAAAATAGAGATTTTTTCCTATAAGTATAGATCATACACTCTAATAGGATGCCTATGGTTCCTCAAGGGTAAAATCACAAAGTTGTGTCACACTTTTATAAACGAAATAGCCAATGTTGATTCAACTTTATAAATTGAATCAATAGAAAGTGAAATATATGTTTTGAATTTTGAAATGATGAAAACTAATTAAATGTGTATTTTATGTTTGTAATTTTTTTAAAAAATTAAAAAATTATTTGAATATACTTTATTATAAAGTAAACATTATAGTTTAGTTGCTGATAAAATATTGAAATTGAAGTTACACGAGGTGTCACACTTTATATAGTAAATTTTACATTTTTACTTCAATTTTTTTATGTATATTGATAACTTGAAACTTTAGTGCAGAAATATATTTTTAACTATTTTTTCTGTATATATATTTTTCAATAAACTTGAAAAGTTGTGTACTGAAATATAGCTCTTTCCATTTGGCATCACCTTTTTTCTAAATAATTATTCAAAATTAGAAAATAATTATTTCATCTTGAAATAGACTATTTTCTCTAGTACATTTTTTCAAAAAATTTAAATAAATTTTAGTATTTTTCCTTTACAAGATAATCAACCTTATATTTTAGTGTTGATGACCTACTTTCAATAAAAATAAAAAATAAAATATTAAAAGATATATATTTTGGAAAATTCACTTATAGATCTATAAAAGGGTATTTTTACATTTCAAAAAAATATATTATTTATAAGAGTGGGAGTTGTTGAAACATTGAGTTTAAAAAAAATATGGTAATTAGACCCAATGTGGTATAAAATATATATTTATTAGACAATTCCAATTGGAAAAGTTATGGCCCATATATAAGATAGCTATAATAAATCTCTATAGACCATATGTTTGACTAAAACTAATTTTTAGTTAGAATTACTTAAATTCACTTGTGCTGATAAGTTGGCCTAAAACGTAACACGGGTTTGTGCTTTTACCCTCAACTGATTAGCCAACTAGGTCATGTGTACCAATTGATTGGTAAATTTCCTTATCTAAGTGTCATTTTTGTTTATGTCAACTTCATAACAATGTTGAAGCTTTATCTTTTCTTTAATCTATTGTGTATTAAGCTTTGCATATTTCTCTTGTTGTTTCCATAGTTCATAGCCAAGTTTTATTCTACTTACCGATGTCGATATATTCTTTTTACCGGTAATGGTGCATTCCCTTCTTTTTGATTCATGACCATGCTATCCAAATACTTGAGTCCAGCACCATCTACTTGTAGTATTTCTTCCAACTCCAACACTTGATCTTTCAGATTGTGTTCTCTAGCTTTATACTCATTTAGCTATTGTTCTAAAAATTTAATTTTCTCAAGAGCTACATTTAGCTCTATCCTTTCCTTAATTTCAATGACATGTTTAGTACTAATGGAAATGCTAGACCCTTCTACTTCCTCACCAACATTAGCATCATGTTCTACCATAGGTAAAATGGTATCTTGATGTATAGAGATGACTATCTTCTTAGGCATTTTCCTAGCAATATAGGGATCCTCTTCTTCAGTGTCCATATCAGAATCATCCAGACAGTAAAATTCAAAAGTTTTTCTTTTATCAATCCCTTCATGATTAAATTCTAATTGTGTTGGCTTGATGATGATTGTAATATATTCATCATATATTGTCATTAATGAAACACTCACACACACATATGATTATATTGACTACCGGTGTAACTTCAATTGTTTACACTGTCAACTGGTATACTTAGTGGTTAATCTCTAACTGGTACTTTGTGATAACCTGTATGTGCATTAGAGATAGCCTGTGGTTATACTAAATCGGCACCAAGATGGAGATCAAGCAGAGATCATAACAGAAGATTCAAGGATAATAGTTCATATGTTTCACTCAAACCGATATTTGATTGTTCCAACCAGTATTTGGGTATTTTGTGATGAGTTACCACAAATCGTCATGAGTTACTAGCACCAACTGTTTGGCAGTAATTTTTGTGATGAGTTATGATCACTTTGTCTAGATACACTACACCTAGGAAATTGTGTTATGATTTCTTAAGGCCAATATGAAATCATAAAGTCTATATATTGACATTGCAATGAATTATTTGATATAAGTGAAAGTGTTATGTTATGTGCAAAGGTCAAAAGAGTTAAGTTGTAGAGTATGCAAAAGATCAATGTTGGATATGTTTAGAAGGATTTGATCAAGCAAGTATTGTGCTACTCAGAACATATCAAACCAATCCTATTGTTTTCTAACAATTACAGCAAAATCAAAATCCCCTAACTGGGTAAGCTCTAACAAGCTTCAATGTATAAATCCTCTAACAGGGTGATCCATTAGTTTGGATTCAAAAATCCTCCACTGAGGTTACTCCTAACAGGGTACTACCTTGAACAGGGTATAAAGCTTCTAATCAAGCTTTGGGATCTCTAACAAGATTCGCTCCTAGAAGAGCACAATGTAGACCTTAACCAGTCAGTTATCTATTACTGCAGATAGTTAACTTGTGATTTCCATCTCACCATGTTTTTTACCTATTTGGGTTTTCCACGTACAAACACTTGTGTTATGGTGGATGTTTTACTTATTGTGAATGTTGTTATATCATTTTGGATTTCATGCATTGTGTTTAAAAGCTTTGTTAAGTTCATCGACCGGTTAGTGTTTGAAGTAGTTTTATTTTTGGTGTCACTAATTCACACCCCCCCCCCTCTCAGTGCTTTTCAAGTCCATCAATTGGTATCAGAGCCTAACTGATTTGAAGCCTAATTGCTTAAAAGGGAGCCTTGAAACCACCATGGGGGACATGAGCTACTTTGAGATGGCTAGAGAGCTAGAAGATAGTAGAAATAAACTTGAAACCCTTAGGGTCAAACTAAAAGCTTCACAAGTCAAAAGGAGAGAGCTAACTGAACAACTATTAGAGATATCTGATAATAGTTCTTCAGATGAAGCCAATATTGATGCTTTAGTAGAGGAAGTTGAAAAGTTAAATGGTGAGAAACTGAATCTAAGGAGAGAGATAGAAGGTCTCACTATCAACATGAGTCAGGAACTAGAAGCTAGAAGAGTTGTTGAAGATCTTATCAAGGAAAGAGATCAAGAGATTGTCAAGATCAAGCAGGAAAATGTCATTATGCATGAGCATTTGGTTGTTGAAAGAAAAGAAAAGGAGAACCTACAGCTAGATCTTGAACTTGCATCATCTCTGATAGAGAACCTTTCAAAACATAATGAAGATCTCACAAGACAGCTTACTAAAGCCAATGAGAAATTGGAGAAGTTCTATCATGCTGGAAGAACAAATTTAATCTCAAAGGTTGAAGGGTGATATCTCTAGACTTGGTTTTCACACATCTGAAAAAGGTGAATCCTCTAGTACAAAGAGCAACATTCCTAAGAACAAATCTGCTCCTAAGATCAACAAGCCTACTAGTAAGAAGGTCTTTAAACCTGTTTGTTTTGTTTGCCATAAACCTGGTCACACTGCAAATGTTTATACAGACAAACCTAATAGAAATGCAAGTTACAATACTAATGCTAGGTATGTGTCAAAGAAATTTGAATGTCATTGCTTCACATGTGGAATGTATGGGCATAGATCTATTGATGAGGAATTTTGACAACTGGGTAAACCTGAACTGGTAAAGACCCTACGGAAACCGATTTAGTCCATTTGAGATGGAAAAGGTAACAAATGTTATCTGCACCATCTGTAATAACTTTGGTCATGTGGCTATGAACTACAGAAGAAGAATAGGAAGAGGAAATGCAGGACCTTGGAGATCATCTGGTATGGCCTGTTATCACTGTAACAAACTAGGGCACTTAGCAAAATTTTGTAGATCCAGAAATAGCAAATTGATCGATTCTTCTAAGGATCAGAAAGGAAATAGAAAGTTAGTGTTGAAGAAACCAGAGAGGAATTGAATCGGATTTGGAAGAAGAAAAGTGATGACTCACCTGGAGAAGAAATCGTTCCTTCACCTAGTGAAGAGAACCCTACACCGATGACTTAAGCCTTTTTAATATGGCTAAGGGGATCTTAACGATCAAATTACCTCCGTACCCCTTGAGAAAAATGAGTGGTAAAAGAATTTTGAAGCATGAAATTTTGGTAACTTTTTTTCAATATGTTATCAACCGGTTTTCTCCTTAAGCAATGAAATTAGGGTTTGTAACCCTAACGAGTGAGCATTTAATACAATAGGTAAAAAGGATAAAAGCAAGTTTTTACTTTGTTATTTTACCCTAATGCATTTGAGAAATAAATTTGGAGCGCTTGCTGAACTGAGAAAGATTGTTTTGTTGTCAATTGTTGAATTGCTTTGTAATCTATGTAATCAAGCTAAATTGAAGGTTGCAGAAAGTCAAACTAGTGTGCACTTGGGATTTTCAACCAGTAAATGGGGCAACGTGCACGAAACAAAGTATTTATTTGAACATCCTACTTTGAATCTTGTTCATCTAGAATGGCATCAACTTCAAAGATTGTAGAAAGGTTAATGATTACTTCTGAGCCTATGGAAGTTGTAGAGGCAGAATGAATTGTGTCATATAATGCACTATCACAAGTTCTGAGTGGAGTTTTGGTCAAAGGTGATTTATCTAGTTATATTGACTGCAAGATAGAAGATTTAGGATCTCTATACATTTATACTCAATTCAAATCACTTTGTGATGAGAACAAAAAGATTGAAACAAAGTATGCTAGGGTTTTCAAAAAGGGTTTTCATAATGTCGCTTACTTTCTTGAAGATTTCGAGGAAGAGCATATCAGAATTATTTTGAGTCGAGTTCATGGAGAGAACATGTATTTAGAGAGAACTCACATAATAACTAAGGAATCCATTTAGGTTGTAACTGGTTATTTCTCAACCGGTGAAGTACCTATTCTAAGACGAATTTCAAAAGATACGGTATTCTCTTTAACCGGTTCTTCTTCCGATGGGTGTGCCTTTTCTATTAACAATATTAAAGACCCTATAGTGAAACTAGCAGCAATGGTGATAGACTATTGAGTATTTTACTCTAGTAGACTTAATAGTGTTCCATCTGCAGCAGTTCATACAGCTCATAGAATGATTATTGATAATGCAAATTATGATCTCTGTGAAGCTATCAAGAGTCAATTGTTTCTGAATTTGCGATCTATTAAAAAGGACAACAGTCAAAAGTTCAAATATGGTCAACTATTAGTTGGGTTATTCTTCTATTTTCAGAACTTTTCAGGAATTAGAGACATTAAATGGTCAAAAGACCTACCAGTCATTGCTCAAATCAAGAACAGCATTAAGGTTGTAAAGACTACTTTCCTTGCAGCAATGAATAAATATTTTAATGAATTTTAGAAAAGGATGAGCATGAGAATGAGATTACCAAAAGATGTGGTAAGGCACTTTGCAAAAGACATAGTCTTTACTATTACCACTGACTTTTGCTTGATGCAAGCAATTGAGCCAAGAGAAGAAGAGATGGAAGACATGAGTTATGAGGTGAACTATGATCTACTGGTTGGTTATGCTAATACCCTATTAGCATCGCCTAAAGACAAAAAGAAGGCAAAATTGGACATCGTGGCAGTCCAAGTCACACTAGCAGAAACTAATATTGCTCATGTTACTAATGTGAAAGGAAAGAAAAAGAAAACTGACTCACCTCTAATGATAAAGACTACAAGGGTGACTTGGAGTGTCCTAACCAAAAAGGAACCGGCACCTAAAGTATATACAAAGAAGGAGAATGCACCAAAGAAGAGAAATCGAAAACTTATTCTCCAGCTAGAATCTGAAGGTTCAGATACTGAAGAGGAACCTAAGAAGATGAAGGCTACCGATAGAGTAGAAAAAATAGTTAAGGAAGTGCCAAAGGCAACTGTGCCTATTGATATAGCATCTTAAAAGCCTGAAACCCATTTTGAAAGAACAATGAAGACACTAGGGAGGAATAGGTTTGACAATGTCAAAGAGTATTTTGATTCCTTCACTAAAGATGAGAAGAACCAATTCATTCAATAGGTAATCATTCATTTGTGTCATTACAGTAGATATGCACATGAACTAGAAAAGGATGTCTCAATTTTTTTGTACACTATCCTTTTGGATAAATGGGAGGAAGCTATAAAATTAAAAAAAGAAATCATTGATGAGATATTTGTACAATATTTTCTTGAACTTTCTAAAGATGATATTAGTGCTTTAGTCGCTCGATACAAATCTCAATTCATGTTCAAAGCAAGAAGATTGAAGCTACTCAGTGGAAAGAGGGCAATTGTTGAAACTGAGACCCATCGAATAGCTTGTGAAATCAAAAGAATGGAAGAACTCATCCATTCCTCTATGAATGAGGATAATGTTGTAGATGATGTTAATCGATTGGAAATAGATGAAGAAGAGATTGTTCAAGTCGATGAGGTCTATCCTGTCAAGAAGGATGAATCCATTATTCATTTTGATAATGATGCTCAAGACATAGTTGATCTATCTGGAGACAACACTGCACCAGATATGGAGCCTCCTGCAATTATTGATGTACAGGTTACCTTAGTTGAGCAACCGGCAACTCAACTACAAGTGGACAATCCATTAGAAACAAAACAACTGGAGAAACCCCAATCTCCACCAGTCATTGAAGATACTCAGAAGGAGTCTACTGAAAAAGTTGTCACTCAGTCCTTTGAAAAGGAAATGGAGAAGAATACAGAGACAACAATCATCAAGGTTGCATCCTCTGAACCAGCAAAGCAAAAGCAACTTCATGAGCATGATGATGATTATTTAAGTATTTAAAGACCTATTGATATGAACAACATGAGCGCATTAGAAATGATAAAGATTGCAAGTGTCATGCAATCTAGAGCACATAAGAAAAGACTAAAAGAGAAAAGGGTTGAAGGTGAAACAATTCAGACTGCAGTAGATATTTTATCAGGTTTGCTACTGGAAACATCTACAACACATCTACCTACACCTGTTAGCAAATTTGGTTAGTTAGTCGCAAATGCATCTGATCAAATCAAGTCACTAGAATATGTTGCTCAACTCTATGCTGAAAATAGTCACAAGAAGAAGTATGGAGAAAAATTGGCAAAGGATATTGATAGTGGAAAAATGGCTATGTCGCACAATAAAGATTTGTTGAGTAAGTATATTGAAATGGGAGGAAAGTATGTTGCTTCCACCTCTAATGTTTCTTTCTTGTATTCTGACATTTCAAAATGTCAAACGGAAATAGAGAAAGAGCTAGAAAGGATATGCAAGGCACATGTCCCACCTCAGGACTCTATATTTGCTTTTAGAAAATCTGTAGATGATTTGCATAACAAGTTGGATATCTATGATAATGAGAAGGCAAAGAGACTATGGTCTCTCAAGAAACTCAAGAGTCTGCTCACATCACAAGTAGACATACTTCAGAGAGCCTACTCCAATGCAGAAGCTATCTTAGCAACTCCAGAAACCTGCACCCTGGACTCAATGGAATAATTCTATTCACAGCTAATCTCTACATTCGAGTACACTGAGAACATGTTGGAGTCATGGGAAAATTGTTTTTCACAGTTGAAGAAAATCTACAATGTTATTTTCATGAGAATTTCTTATGCTTGAACTTTTTTTAAGTTTTTTAGCGGTATTACTGTAAAATCTTCTAAGTGTTTCCATCAATGCCAAAGGGAGACATTGTTGGCTTGATGATTATTGTAATGTATTAATCATATATTGTCACTGATGAAACACTCACACACACATAGGATTATATTGACTACCGGTGTAACTTCAATTGTTTACACTATCAATCGGTATACTTAGTGGTTAATCTCTAACCGGTACTTTGTGATAACTGGTATGTGCATTAGAGACAACCTGTGGTTATACTAAGTTGACACCAAGATGGAGATCAAGCAGAGATCATGACAAAAGATTCAAGGATAACGGTTCATATATTTTACTCAAACTGGTATTTGATTGGTCCAACCGGTATTTGGGTATTTTGTGATGAGTTACCACAGATCATGATGAGTTACTAGCACCGACTATTTGGCGGTAATTTTTGTGATGAGTTATGATCACTTTGTCTAGAGACACAGAACCTAGGAAATTGTGTTATGATTTTTTACGGCCGACATGAAATCATAAAGTCTATATATTGACATTGCAATGAATTATTTGATATAAGTGAAAGTGTTATGTTATGTATGAAGGTCAAAAGAGTTAAGTTGTAGAGTATGAAGAAGAGAAGTGTTGAATATGTTTAGAAGGATCTGATCAAGCAAGTATTGTGCTACTCAGAACATATCAAACAAATCATATTGTTTTCTAACAATTACAGCAGAATCAAAATCCCCTAACCGGGTAAGCTCTTACACTTCAATGTATAAATCCTCTAACAGGGTGATCCATTAGTTTGGATTCAGAAATCCTCCACCGAGGTTACTCCTAACAGGGTACTACCTTTAACAAGGTATAAAGCTTCTAATCAAGCTTTGGGATCTCTAACAAGATTCGCTCCTAGCAGAGCACATTGTCGACCTTAACCGGTCAGTTATCTATTACTACAGATAGTTAACTTGTGAGTCACCATGGTTTTTACCTATTTGGGTTTTCCACGTACAAACACTTGTGTTATGGTGGATGTTTTACTTATTATGAATGTTGTTATATCATTTTGGATTGCATGCATTATGTTTAAAAGCTTTGTTAAGTTCATCTACCAGTTAGTGTTTGAAGTAGTTTTATTTTTGGTGTCACTGATTCAACCACCCCCCCCTCTTAGTGCTTTTCAAGTCCATCAATTGGTATCAGAGCCTAACTTCTTTGAAGCCTAATCGCTTAGAAGGGAGCCTTGAAACCACCATGGGGGACATGAGCTACATCAAGATGGCTAGAGAGCTAGAAGCTAGCAGAAATGAGCTTGAAACCCTTAGGGTCAAACTAAAAGCTTCACAAGTCAAAAGGAGAGAGCTAGCTAAACAACTGTTAGAAATATCTGATAATAGTTCTTCAGATGAAGCCAATATTGATGCTTTAGTAGAGAAAGTTGAAAAGTTAAATAGTGAGAAACTGAATCTAAGGAGAGAGCTAGAAGGTCTCACTATCTGCATGAGTCAGGAACTGGAAGCCAGAAGAGCTACTGAAGATCTTATCAAGGAAAGCGATCAAGAGATTGCCAAGATCAAGTGGGAAAATGTCACTATGCATGAGCATTTGGTTGCTGAAAGAGAAGAAAAGGAGATCCTACAGGTAGAGTTTTTAATTGAATTATCTCCACCTTAATTGATTGTTCAATTCAGGTCTTTTAGTTTTTAAGGCGAGTAGACTACCTTCAAGAGCTTTGTTTATCCTAGGCACCTTCAACCTCTTTTTGTGGTCGAGATTGTCTTTTAAATTGAAGGCCTACATTCTCCTGATGGTTTCTTCTTTATTTCCAAGTCCTTTATTTCCTCCTCTTCCTTATTTCCCTTCTCCAGTGACGATGCCTTATGAGATTGCCTCTCTACTTCTTGCCTTGCATTCAAGTGTTCCTCCCTTGTATGTGCAACTAATTTCTTCTTTTTTCCTAGGGTGGAAAAGAGGCAGGTTCTTTCATTTTCTTCATAGAGGGTTCCTATTTTGATGGTGAGGGTTCTAATTCCTCTAATGTTGGATGCACTTTCTATGTTGTTGCGGGTGAATTTTTTTATTCATTGATATCAACATTCCCATATTCCAATAAAATGTATGGTTGAACATTAGAGTCATTGGAAGAATAATCATTCACACCTCCAATTCCAAGCGTAAAGGGTTCTCCAACTAGGGTTTTAGGTCCTACCCTAGAGTCTTGTTGTTCTTCATCCTTTGTAGGTTCTGGAACATGCCTTAATAGTCTATTGTTGTGCTCTTTAAATTCCTCCCATGTCACTAAGATAAAAAACTCATTTTTATTAATAGAGACACTAAACAATAATGTGACAGAGACATGGGTTTCCTCTATTCCTTATATTTCATAGACATTACAATAAGCATATGATGCAAGTAATTGGGAACATTCACCAATCTGTTATATCTCAAGTGTCTTAACAACTTAAAATGGACAAAATATAACATATAATGTTTGTCATCACAAGTGAAATATCATAT
This sequence comes from Cryptomeria japonica, assembly GCF_030272615.1. Lineage (NCBI taxonomy): Eukaryota > Viridiplantae > Streptophyta > Pinopsida > Cupressales > Cupressaceae > Cryptomeria > Cryptomeria japonica. The sequence continues at coordinate 633,971,694 of NC_081414.1, forward strand.
GACAGGTGTAATGCCCTACTAGGAAACCCCGAAGGGATAAGCCAAAATACAAGATTAGAGTGCAATAATTTTATTTTTATTTTTTAAAAGTTACACCACATTAAGATACAACAAGATATCAAAGATTTAGATTACATCATGGAAGACATCAACTAACACCTAAAGAGTTTCCCAACGAGATTACTTAAATTTCACAATTCACTTAACTCACACAATTAATCCAATAAGCCGATTATCTTAATAACGAGATAATTCTTAATCAGGATAGTTTCTTTCAGAAGATGGAAATATAAATCATAAGCAAAGATTCATCCATTAAGATCTATTCATAATCTTCATTCAAGCTTTTCATTAAAAATAGAAGCCATACATCTAATATTCTAACACACTAGAATTGCATCATAAACATATGAGATCTTTTCAAGCATACTTAATATCCTTAACAACAACTGAATATATTCCATTACTCTAAGATACATTCTTTCATATTCCAATCTATTGCATTTAAAAGACGATTACATACATGCATCTACGATACATCTCACCTAAACCACTTATGCATTCAATCAAAAAGGCATTCAAGAAAGACTGCATATAAGCATTTAAAGTTAATTCCATCTTATCCACTTATACATTCTAACATAAGCTATTCATACATGATAAAGTTGAATAAGGGAAACATAAGAGAATAACATCACATAACACCATAATGATCTCGGAGTTCACCCCTAAAGGGCTACATCTCCGGGTCTGCTCAACTGCAAGACCCCTCTGATAATTAATAAAGTTAGGAATACAAGAGGCTACAACATTACAATCCGGCCATCAAGGTGAAACATAAACAATATAGAAGCGACCGCATCGGTCAATAAATACATAAACAATCCCTGAAAAGAAAAGGATCCAGCTGAACATAATCAAAGCTAATACAAAGGTCCATTGGAGCATCCACAAAAATGAGTCATCACCACCCAAGGTCTATCATGAAACCAAGTACTCACAAGGGTAAAGTCAATAGGACGACCCACAAAAGTGCTCCTAACAGGACAAAATGACAACACACTAGCGAACGTAGGGACAAATGTCATCACACAACCTGGTATGGTTACCATGGCAGGTCTTCATAGGTCCCGGCCCCATACACTGGGTTACCCTAGCAACCTAATCCGAGTCTCCGGCCCATCCAAGCCTCATGTGGACCCACACATCCTCTCGTGAAGACAAGGATGATGGTTTGCCATGTCAGGCCTTCTCACAGCATGTTGGGTCTATGTTATCACTCGTCCCATGTGTGAGGCACATTTATCTTACTTAGAGATTACATTCTAATCTACTGATAGGTTATCACTTACTAGACTCACTTTCGACAAGTTACCCAGCAGCCACTTTGGGCGCGGCCCCCCAATCAAAAGCCACTTTCCCATACGACACTAGACTATACTCAGATGAACTCAAAAACCAAGGAATACACATGGTCAGACGAACAAAGTTCAAGAAGGAGGAAACATCCCTCATTTGGTCAAACACGAATCATCATTTGACACCTACACAAAGGATATGACCAACTATGACACCACCACAATACAACAGTCAACTCGGAATCGAGGACTGAAACAGGTACCCCAAATCATTCCATGCGACAGGGACCTATCAAACAAAACACGACTTGCCATTACATAAGCAAAAGTGAATACAGAAATTAAACTCGCATAGGCAATAATCGGAAAAGACAATATTCTCTCAAATTGATTTAAGCATAATGGTTGATCCAATTCTCTGATTGATCTAAGTTTTCAAAATGCACTGACGGAAAATCACCGTTACCAGGTGAGTACAATACCACAATTAGCAATAGTACCATTGTCCATTTCTCAAACAGAGGAAAAAATATAAATTAACCATTCATTTTACTAAATGAGAATATCAGTAACTAACAATTTCCCCAAATGGTACTTAATTAAATTTCCAAAAGCACATCGTTTAAATGATCAAAATATCCAATGATAAAATATTTCACTTACTTCTCAATAACTCAAATGATATGTTCTTGAATAATTTATAACATCATCAATTAGTAAATATATCATAATTCAAAAATTTTCCAATAACATAATATTCTATATTACTTTAAAACAATACTCCCTCAATTAGCCAAATACTCAAATCAGCTATAAGGTCAGGTATATATTTATTAATCCAAGATCAATCAAAATATAACCAATTAATATTCCATTGCGAAATTAACAATTCTAGAATCTAATTAAAAAAAATGCATTAATTGTAAATGAAATTGAATATTACTTAACGTATAAAATTCCATTATACCATTAATTAATAACAAATTAATCATCAAATAGAATTATGCCACATTAATCATAATTAAAACTTAATTTAAAAATTGCCATTAAATAATATTAAAATATTATATGTATTATTTTTTTTTTAATTAAAAAAAAATACATTAAAAAAAAACATCTTAAAAAAAAGCTAAGAAGCAATCGGCATGCGCGGGGAACCGGGCCGTGCCCTAGCTGTAGCGGCGCAGGGCCTGTGGCTCCCACGCAGGGAACACAGCTCCCTGCATCCACCGCGGGGGACGCGCCGCTCCTTGCGGCCACCGCAGCGGAGACGCAGAGTCTGCGGCCGCCGCGGGGGTCGCAGCGAGCTGCGGCCGCGTCGCAGCGAGCTGCGGCCTCCGCCGGCTGCGGGCTGTGCGGAAACAAGGGAAAAGGGGGAGGAGGAGGCAGGTGGAGCTCCGCTCCCCGCCCTCCGAACCCCAACCAAAATTATTTACTATTATTTTATTTTTTTAAACACAGTTCAATTTACATTTAAAAATACCCAAATGAAATGTTTCACAATTCCATATTTCAATTTAACATAAAAGAAATCAATTTTCTATAATCCAAGATATGGGTTTTAATCATTTCCTTTCTAAACAGCAAAACCCCATAATATAAAAAAACACAGTCTCATAAAGAGACTTACAATATAATTTCCCAAACCCAAACCATTTCCAACAAAGACCCATATTGGGCCAAAAGGAGCCATTTTAACACAACGATTCAGCTATGCTTGCAAGAACACCAGGCATAGGCATAGATCTAAACCCACAAATCCAAAATTAAATCTAAAATCCATTTTAAAAGATTGGGAATATATTTTTTTTAAACTAAATTGATAAACAGATCCTACCTTATCTCGCATTCCTGGCAAGATCTACTGAAAAGTCCCCAATCTGCAGCTCCAGGAATCTTTCCCCATCCAAAACCCCCAATTTTCATCCCCAAAATATTTTCCAACAAACATTTTTTTCCAAAAACATCCATCCTCCCAAAATTTCCCAAAAATTTAGGTTATAAGGAAGAGTTGACCAAAATTTCATTTTGGAATTAAAATTTTTATTTAAAAATAATTCTCAAAAATAATTCTTTTCTAACTATTTCAATAAATTAAATTGTTTTCAATTCACAATTGATTTTCTCACTCAATTGAAATTTAACCTTTCTATATCAAAATGCCAAAAGATTAAATTAATTCTATTGCAATTAAATTTAAATCTTTCTTTTTCAACAGCATATACAAAATGCATTTAATATTCAAAATCAATCATTTAATTGAACTTACTCCCAATTTAAGACGAGCAATCCAATATCAACGATTATTGCATAACGAAATCCTGATTAATCTAGTCCATTAATCTTTAATGCACAAACACATATTTAATCAAATTAACTACTAAGGACTAATTAATCGATTTAACCATACACACCAAGCACGCAAATCAAGAAAGTCAGCCAGACAGACGACTCGCAAACCCAACAAAAAAGGGATACTGACAACGACTGATGATGCTCACTTGAGCGCGACTAAGGTCAACTAGGGTCTTACGACCACCTAATCCAACTCTAAGGATTAAAGAGGTACACTCAAACCTGCAAATCCAGGTGAAGATGAACCTCGCACTCATGCGGCGTTGTACCTAAAATCTCCTGCAACCAAGAGTCATACATGCATATATATATAAACTTAATGAAAGCGTTAGCCTGATATTAATACCATGAAATAGGAACACTAAACAACTTGCATACAACTAGTGTGGAAACCACATCAACAGCTTCGCATTAAATCAAACATCTGACTATAACATTATATTAAGATAAACTAACCAAGATTAACTAAGATTTAAAATTGATTAGGGTAGGGGTACTACAACAGGAAACACAACTATTTGTCATAATTTGGGAAGGGACAAGTGTTTGGTAACTTGTGAAGTGGACTAAAAAAACTTCATTTGGGAAGGCAAATTCAGCTCTCATTGACCTAGGAATAGGAGAAACTAGATAATTTTCATCTCTTATTCACAAACCACTCACTTTTGCAATTGCAGCTTTAGAAGCATCAACTCTTAATCCCGTAACCATTAATTCATCATTTATCAATGTAGAGGAGAATTTCTTTACCATTTCTTCATCAAATTCACTACTTAGGCGTAGACAATAATGAATCCATCTTGCTCACTCAAAGAACAGAAGAGAATTTATATCCTGGAGTAGGAAGGTGTGGTCCATTGGCTCTCACCTAATAGGGTCACCTCCCATTTTCCTTCAACTAAAAGCACTAGTTTACAATGAACAGGTGCTGAAAAAATTGCAAAAAAAAATTCCTGCAAGCACCAATTACCAACAATTATGTTCACTTCCACTTCTCAAGACTGATCTTCAAGATTGAAAAATGATTGCAATCCTTTGCAAATTCTGGGAATGGATTTTTTAAAATGGCTAAATGACATACTAAAAGAAAGTGCATACAAAACTTACACTCAGTGAACTACTCTAATACATGATAAAACCCTCTTCTAAGAAATCAAACTCATGTGACTAGTCATATCACTTGTTGGATTAGAACAAGTCATACTAAACAACAATAGCAATCAATTTTGTCACAATGATAACATGGCAAGCTATAGATAATAATAACATATCAAGGATAAGAATGGCATAACAATCACATCAAAATGTGATATAACCATATAGTCACATCAACTATTATGCCAATTCCCCCAAAATTAATTTTGCATGTGTCCTCCATGCAAAGAATTATAAATAATATACAATAATGGCATAATGAAATAAATATAAAATGTGAGAAACAATATGCTTAAATTACACTAAAGAAAGTAAATGTTTTCTTAATGTAGTGCTTGCCTGTAATATTTCCAAGGCAGAAGAAAAGAACTAGAAATTATGATGCATGTGAATGTTGTGAGAGAAGGCGGAAAATTTGAATTTTGAATGAGAAGATAGTGATGTAGCTGGTGTAAATGGAATAGTTGCATGCGAAAATTTCTACATGTGAAAAATATTTACATTGCAAAATATAATCAAGTCCCACTAAATATTTTTTTGTAACCAAAAAGTAAAAAGTGAATAGAAAAGAAATGAGTGTAGTGTGTGCATGTGATATTAAGAAATTATTATGCAGAGGGAGTGGTTGTGGATGAACGAGATGGTTCATCACTAGATGGAAAATGATCCTCTATTATTGATAGAATGGATAGTGTGGAAGAGAATGTATGATTTGGGGTAGATGGAAATGGTGGAGCATAGTGGGTGATGGGAATCCAATAGAGTGGATGAATCGGGTGTTGTAAACTGCTAGTGAAGAGCATGCATAAATTCCACTTTGTCTAAAGACTTCTTATATAACTTCAGTCTATATCCATTTACCATTAATTAAAACCTAATATTGGGAAAATGGTGTCTCAAACTTGCATTTACATAAGGATACTATTTATAGTAAGTTTTTGTTTGAGCACGAAATGGTGCAAAATTCTCCCTTAAGCTTCTCATTGGCTAGATAAGCATGTTGGTAAATTTTTTGTCACAAGATCATAACTAGTTTTGAAGATATTAAAGTTTCCATTTTGGAGGGGTGTGATGAAAGGTTTTTAATTAATTTTGAGTAATTTAGAGGCTCTGTAATTCCCTCCAAAGAGGGTGTAAATGGCATATAAGTTTATGAGGTGATATAGAACTTCATGAGCTTTCCAATGCTTCAATCAGTTCGTCAATCAGACACACAGTTCACAAGATATGGCCTCCGAAAGTTTGGACTCCTAAAATAGGAAAAATAAATTGCATCAAACACATAAATGAGCTATTAAAGGGAGGGACACGTGTTTATGTGTGTTTTGACATGTCTATTGGAAATAACAATGAAATAAAACTGAGGGGGGGGTGATTCAGTTTTCACCGGATCTACAAACTTAAGCACAAATTCAAATTTGATAAACTGCAGCAACAACAAAGATAGGCAAATTTATAACACAACACATAACACCAATATTTTGATGTGGAAAACCTAGTTAAGGGAAAAACCATGGTGGGAACCTACCCATGATAATATGATACTTTGCAGTAGTATGTGTAAATATTACAATGGGGAATGCACCAGCATTCAGGCACACTGCCTAGAGCTCACTTGCTCAAAATACAATAACCTAAAAGGCTACAGCCCTCAGGAAAGTCTCACTGACTTACAATAAGATTTAGACTACAATCTAGAAGGAATGAACTGCAATAATAGCATCTACTAATGCTTGATGATAGCTCCTGTTAAGCATAATCATCTACTCTGCAACACCAATCTCTACTCAATACACCACACCAAAGGAAGGATATTTGTTTGCACATACACCACTCTCTTATAATGCAGACACAACTTTGACACCCAAATTACATCACTATATCACCTATTTATACAATTCATCAACCTTGATAACAAGGTCGGCTAAACCCTCAACTCGTAATTATAAAATTACATCACACCATATAAAGATAAACCACCAAAAAAATATAATGATATACATGTCATAACATGGACCTAATCCAAATCTTGAAATATGCAACACCACTAAAAATCACGCCAAGATCAACCGCTTCATGCTATACCACCAAGAACACTGCATAGCACGAAGAACATCGCCGAATCAACAAAATAACCAACAACTCACACAATGATCAATATGGATCATCAAAACAAATAGGACACAATTAGGAAACACTAGCAAGCATGTTAGAATCATCATAAACAACTACTCCAACACCTTTTATCAAATCTTCATCTATCAAAGTCTGAAACTCAAGAAAACAGTAGCAATTATCACAAAGAAAGATAATTCATGGAGCACCAAATCATGAACCATCTGCAATGAAGATACACATGAACATCCCAAACAATCTCCCAAAAAATCATCTCAAGATCTAATCACACTGGAATATACCAGAGGAAATACTAAACTTTGCAAATCACTGATCAAAAAAACAAAACTGCAAACCGGATCATATGATATGATCAATTAAGCTTCTCGGATCACTGAAACCAATACAGAAAGATATAATGACACTATAAATACTCCATACACCAAACCATTATCCCAATACACCAATCTGCAATCACCATAGCAATAAATCATAGGAATATGTTGACATCAATGACAACAACATATCCTAGCAACAGCAATGTCCAACAATGTCATAGGGCATCTATATTGGAGATAAGGTCAACTCCACTTTATTAGGTGGTTTTAGCCCATGGTTTTGTAATACTGTTTGATGGTTTCTTGTATTGTATCTCATATAAATGAGGTGTGTGAGATAAAGGTTGCGTGTAAGAATCTTATGGCTATCAAGTTCCCTCTGAATCTCTGATTACTTGTACTCATGTGAAGAGATTTCTCTATAAGTACATTGTAATATCTTATTGATTGTTGAATAATATATTGAACTTGTTTTGGAGTGTGGCATTTTTCTCCCGAAATGGTTTTCCCCACGTAAATCACTTTGTTGTTGTGTTGTGGTATGCATGATATTTTTTTTGTTTTGTTTTGTTTTGTTTTGTTTTGTTTTATAATTGTTGTAATATTTGTAAAAAAAGTTGCATTACCCTCCTCTCAAGGTTAGTGTAGGAAGTTGTTATGGTACTTAACTTCCTTACACCTAATAGGGTCAATGGTGATCAATTGAATAGCACCAATAGAGTAAACTTTCAAAATTTTAAAAGGTCACATCCAATGTGTATGTGATTTGCCTTGATATCCTTATATTGTGAGTCATATAATAAGGCCCAATCACCCTCATTGAATTCCTTTTTTTATGTACAGGTCATTAATGAGCTGAAATAATAGCCCTTTTATGTCTATGGTTGATAAGTTTTTCTTATGTTTTAAGTTGCATAATGGGACAATGTGAAGGTCGTAGGATATATTAAAGTTTTGACTGTGTGCATATTGAATGTTAACTGAACATGTTGAACCTTGTATTATTTTGGCTAAGTATTCTTGTAGCTATGTGAATTACTATGGTAATTTCATCTATGGATGTATAAATGTTATGGCTAATGGGAAATGGATATATATGTGCTTGCATGTTCTAACCTTTGCTGCAAGAGTAAATAAGTAGCTATAGAAGTAGTCAAGCTAAGCCATTGGGAGGATCATGCCATGCAAACAATTAGAGATATTTCAAGGCAGTTGAGAGAATTAAAGACAATAAGGGAGATGGTGTTCAAATGGAGCATCTGAAGAATAGCGAGGATGTACCAGATCTATTTATGATTGTCTTTAGTAGGCGGTAATCTAGTAGAAATTGTCATGCTATATTCCAGGTCGCGTAATGATGAAATCCCACGATCTTTTTGGTTCACTTCTTCCTTATTGTAATAAAAGTTTCCACCTAGTTTCATGGGCGTGGTCTAGGTAGTTAAGAGTTTATTATAACTTTATTATAAATAAATTTTTGCACCTCTTTGCAGAGGTTAGACAAATTTTTTAGAGTCAAGAAGTACTTTCCCTGTTTTATATATTGTAACAGCTTTTGGAGCTAATGAATAAAATTACATTGTTTTGAGCATATAGAATCATTTTAAATCTGGATATGCTCATCCAAGGGGGCCCACTTGGTGAGTAATCCTATGAAACCATTTAATTAAGTTTTCTTTTGTTGTAGTAGTTGTAAAGGCAATTGATTGTTCCTGCAACCACTGTAACCAGATCCCATGATTGTTCCTACGGCCAAAGCAGATAGAGTAATTCATGTTTATTAGCTTTGAACCTAGATAATAGTTGTTCATTTAAAATTATTTATTAGTGTTAAGATTTCTTGTAGCCATTTAGTTGTTATATTATCGCATGTTTATTTCAATAACTTCATTTGTTGCAGTAGGATAGAATGACTCTTACCAGAATTTAGTTCATAAACAGTGTTGGCCCATTTCAAGTAATACATCCTTGGGTTGACAAGTAAATGAGCCTCGATCATGGGAATGATAGCTATTCAAAATGGATGACCAATCTCTGAGTTAAGGCTTTAAGTATAGTTATTGTTCTAATTACTAAGGTAGACATTTTTGGTATCGTTGTCAGGGATGGTGTCAAACTAAGAACCTATCATAGTCATGAGTTTTCAAGTTTTCAGTAGAGTTTTGTTTTGTTCATTAAAATAAGTTGTCAAGTATTTCTCATGAATCTACATGCATAGACGAAGAAGAGATTCCTGTGGTAGATTACTTCCTAATCATTCTAATCATAGAAGACTCAATCCATATGAAGCACTAGATATAAACCCTTTTGCTACACTTTATCAAGCCCCAGATAATTCGAACTATTTTGCATTTGAACTTTTAGAAAATGGCCTTCATTTTCTTTTTGGACCACCTGAAGAGGATCATTACCCTGTATTTGCTCACCAAGGACCAATGGAAAGACTAGGAGGTGGAGCTAATCTACCAGGGGTTGGAGGTAATCCCCCACCTCCACCTTTTAACCCAACATTTGAATTTCGTATTTCTTATTTGCATGATAATGTTAAACTCAAGAACATCTCAGTTTCTTCTTTGCCTAAATTTTATGGGCTAGTGACAGAAGACCCCGATACTTTTTTTTTTGAATTTGATATCCTCTATAGGAGATATGATTACACTACAGATGCCCATAGACTTAAAATATTTCCTGCTAATTTGAAAGAGTTTTCCTTGAGATAGTTTATGAGTTTAGGGAATAGTTCAATCAATACATGGGATGAGATGAAATGATTGTTTCTTGAGAAATATAAAGATTATTGTAGGGGAACTGACTACCATGGATATGATATCTTCAGAATGACACAAAAGGAGGATGAGGATCTAGAAGACTATCTTGAGATATTTTTATTTTGTGTCAAGAAGTCTAAACATAGTACCTTAAATGAATAATCTCTCAAACTGATATTTCTAAGAGGAATCAGTGAAGAATGCACGAATGCCTTAGACCTTATGGGGGGTGGAGACATAACTCCATCATCATGGAATGACATCGGCCAAATTTGTCAAAAGTATTCCAAAGCCACTACTAAGAATAATAGACGTTATAAGCTTGGAATGTCTTCATCAACATCCAATAATGGAGTTTCCCGAATGGAGTTAAGCCATATTCTAAAGGATTTTAAGGAGTATATCATAAATAATATGGCCACTCAGTTGGACACACTTCAAGCCAAGAAGAAGCATGAGGAAGTTAAAGCAATGTTTGCATTATTATGTCCACATTGTAGGCAGAAGAAGGACTGCAGATGTAGGCTGGTTGCAAATTAATCTTGATGTTCTTGAGTTTAAGCCAGTACATGGAGATGACGAACAACTCTTTTATGTTTCTCAAAGAAGGACAAGTTTCCCAATACAAGGTATGCCTCCTAGTCCATTATCTTTTACTAGTTATATTGGGAATTTCTATGCATAAAATATCAGTGGCAACCTCCATATGTTCAAAATTTTGGGAACTTTCCACCTCAAAATTGGTATAATCCCCAAAGTTCAGGGCCAAATTTTTCAAATCTGTCTCCATAGTGGTAGCAGTCACAGGGAAATTGGTATCAATATCAGGGATCATGGCAGTCATCACAAGGGATTTGGGAACCCACTCCTTAATGGAGAGGAGGTCAGTAGTGGTCAAATCAATCTTTTGAATATCAACAACTATGATGGCAGCCTCAATAGCCTGCTATAATGTCACCTCCTGCTCCTAATGCTACTCCATCTAAACCTACCCAGCTCTAGCTCAACCCATGCCAAATCCTAATAGCAAGCCCCAATAGCAGCAACAAGTATATTTTTTGATCCTACTCAGTATCCTGCATATTCTCTAAATATAAGTGATATTCACCTTAGATCTAGGACAACCTTGCCTAATCCATCTCCTCTAGTCATAACTGAAGTATCATAAGAAAAGGAAGTATTGAGTCCAACAACTCAAGTTCCTTAGGTTCAACAGCCTATCAGTTCACCTTCAGCTAAGAAAATGCCCTCATTCCCTCAAAGGTTACAAGTTGAAAAAATTAAACAACATGAGGATACAACCTTTTATCTTAGTGATCAGTTGAAACACATGTTAAGATTCCATTATTTCAAGCTATTAAGGATGTCCCTATCTATGGTAAAGCAATTAAGGAAGCATGTTTGAAGAAACCTACTAGGAAGAAAAAGGATCCACAAATAGTTCATGTAATGAGTCAACTGGTTGATATTATGTTGGGCAAGGTTACAATACCTAAATACTCTAACCCTGGTAGCCCTATTGTGAAAATAGTCATTAATGGCACTGAGATAAAGAATGCTCTAATAGATTTAAGAGAAGCCATCAATGTAATGACTAAGGATATCATGCAAAAACTTAACATAACCACTCTCATACCTACTCCTACAGTCCTGCAACTTACTGACAGTTCTACAGTTTGACTTGATGGTATGATTGAAGATGTTGTGGTTACTCTAGATTCTTGGGAATATGCAGCAGACTTCATGATATTATCTCCCAAAGCTACATTGGGAGGATATCTTGTCATCTTAGAGAGACCTTGGCTTCCTACGGTTGATGCATATATTGGATGTCGTTCAAGGGACATGACTATTTTTTATGGTAATTCTACTAAAAAAATTTCCCTATATTCACCTGCTTAACCCCAGCTTGATCAAGAGCAAGTTGTTTGGCTTGATGTGGGAAAGGAATTAGAAGAAGACATCAACTTTGTTAATCATCTTATGATGATTAATAGAGAATCATTTATATGACTTCAAGATGAAGATTGTGTGCTTTCTAATATTATGGAAAATCAATATGGCTTGGAGCAACAATCACAAGAACTAATGTTATGTATCATGGCATCAAAATTTCCTATAGCCACCGACATATTACATACCTTGCTGCCATAGGAAGTCCACACTTCTTATCTTTCTGAAGCGGCTCAAATAGATCTTACTATCAAGGTGGAAGTTGCTCTGAATAAGTGTTTGAATATTAATAATCAGCTCATATAAGCCCAAAAACTAACCCTGGTTGATCTACTTAAATGTCATAAGCAAGCTTTTGCATTGGACTATAGAGATATGAGGGGAATAGATCCTAAGATTTGTACACATTGGATTTATATCAAAGATGAATGCAAACCAATTAGATAACCACAAAAAATAATCAATCCTACATTGAGATGGTTAAAGAAGAACTGTAGAAATTGTTAAATATTGGATTTATCTATCCTATATCAGATAGCCAGTGGGTGTTACTTTTAGTCATAGTTCCTAAAAAAGGAGGTAAATGGTGTGTATGTGTAGGTTACAGAGCACTTAACTCAGCAACTAAGAAGGATCATTTTCCATTACCATTTGTGGATCAAGTGTTAGATTATTTGGCAGGAAAATAGTATTTTTAATTCTTGAATGGATTCAGTGGCTACAATCAAGTTTGAATTGCTCCAGAGGATCAGGAAAAGAATATATTTACTTGCCCTTGGGGGATGTATGCTTATTTTGTTCTTCCCTTTGGACTATATAATACCCCAACTACCTTTCAGAGAGCAATCATCAACATATTTTCAAACATTTCCCAAGACTGCATGGACATATATATGGATGATTTTACTACTTATGGATCAGAGTTTAAGGAGGCATTGGGTAATTTAAATAAATTCCTACAGAGGTGTGAGGATTACAATTTGCCCTTTAACAGTGAAAAGTGCTTCATGATGATGCAGGAAGGAATAGTCCTTGGACATCACATTTCTACAATTAGAATCTAGGTTGACCTAGCCAAAATCGATGTCATCCTCAACCTTCCTATTCCTACAAAGCAAAAGGATGTTTGAAGTTTCCTTGACCATGTTGGTGTTGGTATTTTGGTATGGTTTTGTCATTGATGTCAACACCTACTATCACTTATCAACTCTGGCACTTTGAAGAATTGGCAATGTTCACCGGCAAGCAAGTGACTTATGCACAGTCACCGGTATCTGGTACACCAGCAGGATATAATGTTCATCAGCACCTAGAATGGCATGGAAAACACCTGGTTATGTTGAAGACATCGTTTGGACACTTTGTCTTGGAGATTTATTCATTGGCATATTCATATTTGCATATTTGTTGTTACCAGCAAATAGGTCCAGATCATTCACCGGTAGACTTATCTATTCGAGATCAGCATGGCATGCTATGGAGATGTTTTATTAATGTTGTAATTGCATTGAGCTGACATGATGAATCAGTTATTGCATTGGATATTGTTTTATTTGTGAAATGATTTTATTGTAATATCCTTTAGAGCTGACCTACTAAAATTGGTCTTAGGTTATGATATAAATGTAAGATCTTATTTGTAAGATCAGTGTGGAATGCGAAAGATAAATTGTGTGAAGGTATATATGAGAATAAGCAGAGCTATACATGCTGACATCATTTTGAAGGTTGAAGAAGGGTTTTTGTGAAGACAATCAGAACTACATCGGTACTGAATCCAGCATAGTAAGATGTTATTTTGACTAGTACATCCTTATTGGATTTAACCATCCAATTGTAGTCAATGTGACTCCTATTTGTGTTTGAGAAGTGAGCTCTAGGCACTTGGCCTTTTTGCTTGTACAGACCCCATTTTGTATACACATACTATCTGTAGTAGTATCATCTGCTTGTGGGTAAGGTTTCCCATTGTGGTTTTTCCCCTTATAGGGTTTCCATGTACAAATATTGGTGTTATGTGTTGTGGATGTTATTATCTTTCTATTTCATGCATTAATCTTTATCGGTACTATAATTAACTGATAAAACTGTCTACTAGCGTACAAGTCTGGTTCACTGGTATTAAGCATTAAAGTTGGTTAAGTTGTTTTGGTTTGAATTTATTTGACAACTGATTCACCCCCCCCCCCCTCTCTCAGTTGTCCCAGGAACCTAACAATTCGTATCAGAGCCTAGTACTCTTTTTGCAAAAGTTTAACAGCTTGAGGAGATCCAATGTCTACTAACTATTTCAGGAAGGGCAGTCCTAAGATTGATGGAACCAACTATGGAATATGGAAGATCGGAATGGAGACACATCTAAATTACATTAGAAAGGACATCTGGGATGTTACAAAGAGTGGCTATACAAATCCTACAACCAGTCAGCCTAATCCACCAAACTTGGCTAAAGATGAAGAAAATGATTGCAAAGCAAGAGAAGCACTTTTGAGCGCATTAACAGATCAGCAAATCATAGGATTATCAGATAGATCAACCACTAAAGCTATTTGGGATCATCTAAAAACATTGAATGAAAGAGATTCCACAGTCAAAATTGCAAAACTTGAAAGCTTCCAGGTCAGGTATGAAAATCTGAAAATGGAAGAAGATGAAAGGATTTCTACTTTTATGAAAAGAGTAAATGAAATTGTTTTGGGTATTAAATGTTGTGGAGGAACCTTAAGTGAATATGAAATTGTTTCAAAAGTTTTAAGAGGGTTTCCATCGGCATATAAAATGAAGGTTACTACTATAAATGAGTTAAGAACAATGCCTAATATATCAGTAACTAGGGATACATTGATTGGAAAACTTTCAGCTTTTGAAATTGAGGAATTTGGTCATTTTGCTACTATAAAGATAGATTTAGCTTTTAAGGCATCAACATCATCTGCACCATCATTTGACAAGTCTCATTGGAAAGCAAGAGAGAAAATGAAGAACTTGAAGAACTTGAAGCACTATTTGCAAGGAAAATGCCTAAAGGTCCAGTTGGAAGTAAGTATGAAGGTAAAACACCCTTTAAATGCTTTAACTATAATAAGAGATTGGTCATATGGCTTCTAGATGCCCTAATAGACATGCTAGACTAAGAGAAGAAGCTAGAAGAACATACAAGCCTAACCCTGAATATTAGAGATACAGATTTAAGAAGAATAAAGATAAATCTTGTTGATGAAGGAGTCACTGATGATTCTGATGAAGATCTGGCAGACAATGGATGGGTTTTTGTTGCTATAATAGAAGATCAACCGGCACCTACTGTTCAACTAGTAGAGCATGCCCTGGCAGCTAAAGATGAAGTTGAGGATGAATGGATCATTGATTCAGGATGTTCACATCACATGACTGGTGATAAAGGTAAATTCTTGAACTTTCAGGAATATAATGGAGGTCTAGTAAGATTTGGAGATGATAAAGCTTGTTTTATCAAAGGTAAAGGTACAATATCTCTTGATGGTAAGCATAATACAGACAATGTTTACTATGTGGAAGGTTTAAAGCATAATCTTTTGAGTGTTGGTCAATTAGTTGAGAAAGGATTTCAATTACAATTCAAGAATGGTAAATACAAAATTATGAACAGAACTGGCTTGGAAATTGCAACCCAAAATCAAACTAGAGGTAACATCTTTCATTTGAATAACAATGAAAAGACATGCTTGATCACACATATTGATGAAAGTTGGTTATGGCATAAGAGACTCTGTCATGTAAATTTTGATTGCATGGTAAAAATCAGTACTACTAAGGCAGTTGGAGATTTACCTAAAATTTTCAAACCTCACAATCCGGTATGTAAGGAATGTCAATTTGGAAAACAAGTTAGAGCATCTTTTAAAAGTATTCCAAAAAAATCCAATAATGCTCTTGACCTAATTCATATTGATTTATGTGGTCCAGCTAGAACTAAAAGTTTACAAGGTGATAGATATTTCATGCTACTCATTGATGACTATTCTAGAATGTGTTGGGTTACTTTTCTCAGAGAAAAATCAGAAGCACTTGGGAAGTTCAAACTATTCAAAGCAATGGTAGAGAATGAAACCGATAAGAAAATCAAATATTTGAGATCAGATCAAGGAGGAGAATTTACATCTAAGGAATTTAATACATTTTGTGAAGTGAATGGAATCAGCAGATAGCTATCAGCACCTCGGACACCACAGCAAAATGGAGTCGTTGAAAGGAAAAATAGAACTATCTTGGATGCAGCTAAAAGATGTTATCTGAAGAAAATCTACCACATGTGTATTGGAGAGAGGCAGTAAGCACAATGGTCTATACATTCAACAAAGTTTCATATCAAAGGAGAAATCGGTAAGACCCCTCATGAACTATGGTTTGGTATTACTCCTACTCTTAAATATTTCAGAATATTTGGAAGTAAATGCTATTTTAGAAGAGATGAGTACATTGGAAAATTTGATCCTAGAAGTGATGAAGGAATATTTCTTGGTTATTCATCTAAGAGCAAGGCATATAGATGTTTTAACAAGAGATTGCAGAAAATTATTGAGAGTACAAATGTGAAGATTGATGAACAATCCAGAGGAACTTCAAGGTATATAGACTGTGAACTGGAAATAGAGATTCTAATAAATGAACCTACATTGAACCCACCAATATAGAATGAAGATCTAGTTACACCGGTATCATCTGAAAATTCCACAGTAACTAAGGAACAGCAGCAAATGAAGACACTCTGGTATGTAAGACTGAATCACTCTGAAGATCAGATAATTGGGAACAAGTATAAAGGAGTTATGACAAGAGGAAGACTAGCAAATGAAGAGGTATGTCTTATTTCTCAAATTGAACCTTCATCAGTTAATGAGGCATGTGAAGATAAACACTAGATTAAAGCTATGGAAGAGGAACTAGAACAAATTGAGAAAAATAACACATGGACATTAGTTCCCCGGCCTAAAGACAAAAATGTGATTGGAACAAAATGGGTATTCAGAAACAAACTTAATGAAGATGGTAAGGTAATCAAGAATAAAGCAAGACTAGTGTGTAAGGGATATTCTCAGAAAGAAGGAATTGATTATAATGAAACCTTTGCACTGGTAGCTAGAATTAAGGTAGTCAGATTATTCTTGGCTTTTGCAGCACACAAGAACTACAAAGTATATAAAATGGATATTAAATGTGCATTTCTGAATGGAGATCTTGAAGAAGAAGTTTACATTGAACAACCTGATGGATTTTCTTTGACAGACAACAAAGATATGGTTTGCGGGTTAAGGAAAGCCTTGTATGGGTTGAAACAAGCTCCAAGAGCTTGGTATGCAAGATTGGATAAGTATCTTTTGAAGATTGGTTTTTCTAAAGGTAATGCTCATAGAAACTTATACTACAAAGTGACTAATGATGACATCTTGGTTATAGATGGCTTTGTTGATGATATAATCTTTGGAGGAGAAGATGGATTATGTAAAGACTTTTCTATTGAAATGCAACAAGAATTTGAAATGTCTATGATTGGAGATATAAAATTCTTCTTAGGATTACAAATTTCACAGACTGATAAAGGCATATTCTTGAGTCAATCCAAGTACTTGAAGGAGTTACTAAAGAAATTTGGGAAAGAAAACTCTAAAATGGTAAGCACACCTATGACTACAAATGACAAATTATCACTGAGGGATGAATCTACACCTGTTAATCCAACTAGGTACAAATCTATGATAGGAGGTTTATTGTATTTGACACAAACAAGATCTGATATTATGAATGCAATATGTATTGTTTCAAGATTTTAGAGTAATCCTAGAGAAAATCATGAATCAGCAATCCAAAGAATTTTCTGGAACTTACAAGGCACTACAAATCTTGGATTATGGTATCCTAGAGATGAAAACTTTGAATTATGTGCATACATAGATGCAAATTGGGTAGGAGATGTGGATGATAGAAAAAGCACCACCGACAGAGCATTTTTTCTTGGCAGTAGATTAATTTCTTGGTTGAGTAAGAAACAAAGTTGTACATCTTTATCAACAGCTGAATCAGAATATGTTGCAGCAGCAACTAACTGTACACAGGTATTATGGCTTAAACAAATGTTGAAGGATATAAAGGTAAAATGCAAGGAACCCATAACTATCTATTGTGACAACACTACAGCAATTGATATATCTAAGAATCCGGTATTACATTCTAAAACTAAACATGTTTCTATCAAACTAAATTTTCTAAGGGAGAATGTTGAAACAAAGGAAGTAAACTTGGTTTATGTGAATACTAAAGAGCAGATTGCAGATATTTTCATTAAACCTTTATCTAAGGAGACTTTTGAATATCTCAAAGACCAGCTTGGGGTCATACCCCCACCAGTAGAGACTTAGATTGTTGATGATAGTCATCAACCGGCAAAATTAACAGAAAAATCTTTTACTTCGGCTTTGATGAGAAAGCTACTTCTCAGGGGGAGTGGTTGGTATAGTGAAATGGTTGGTATTTTGTATCTGAAAAATGCTTTTTATATTGCTTTGGCATTTGATGTCAAAGGGGGAGAGATTGGTATGGAAAAACACAAGAAAAACACATGTCACTCCCAGGGGGAGAGATTGTTACTTTGGGGAGATTGTTGGTGTTTGGTATTTGGCACTTCTGTTTTGGCACTTTGATGATTTTTCCATCTTGTGTTGCCATCAATGCCAAAGGGGGAGATTTTTGGTATTTTAGTATGGTTTTGTCATTGATGTCAACACCTACTATCACTTATCAACTTTGGCACTTTGAAGAATTGGCAATGTTCACCGGCAAGCAAGTGACTTATGCACAATCACCAGTATCCGGTACACCGGTAGGATATAATGTTCACCGGCACCTAGAATGGCATGGAAAACACCTGGTTATGTTGAAGACATTGTTTGGACACTTTGTCTTGGAGATTTATTCATTGGCATATTCATATTTGCATATTTGTTGTTACCAACAAATAGGTCCAGATCATTCACCGGCAGGCTTATCTATTGCAGATCAGCACGACACGCTATGGAGATGTTTTATTAATTTTGTAATTGAATTGAGCTGACATGATGAATCGGTTATTGCATCAGATATTGTTTTATTTGTGAAATAATTTTATTGTAATATCCTTTAGAGTTGACCTACTAAAATTGGTCTTAGGTTATGATATAAATGTAAGATCTTATTTGTAAGATCAGTGTGGAATGCAAAAGAGAAATTATGTGAAGCTATATGCGAGAATAAGCAGAGCTATACACGCTGACATCATTTGAAGGTTGAAGAAGGGTTTTTGTGAAGACAATCAGAACTACACCGGTACTTAATCCAGCATAGTAAGATGTTATTTTGAGCAGTACATCCTTATTGGATTTAACCATCCAAGTGTAGTCAGTGTGACTCCTATTTGTGTTTGAGTAGTGAGCTCTAGGTGCTTGGCCTTTCTGCATGTGCAGACCCCATTTTGTCTACACATACTATCTGCAGTAGTATCATCTAATTGTGGGTAAGGTTTCCCACTGTGAAAAATTTCCCCTTAGGGTTTCCACATACAAATATTGGTGTTATGTGTTGTGGATGTTATTGTCTTTCTATTTCATGCATTAATATTTACCGGTACTATAATTAACTGATAAAACTGTCTATCGGCATAAAAGTCTAGTTCACTGGTATTAAGCATTAAAGTTGGTTAAGTTGTTTTGGTTTGAATTTATTTGACAACTGATTCACCCCCCCTCTTAGTTGTCCCCGGGACCTAACAGTTGGATACTATAGAAGGTTTATCAAGGACTTTAGTAAAATCGCAGGACCCTTATATTATCTTTTGTCTAAAGATATGGAATTTGATTAGACTCCAGCATGTCATGAAGCTTTCTTGAACCTAAAACAAGAATTGACTCAGGCACTAGTCCTCAAGGGTCCAAATTGGTCATTACCTTTCCATATTCACACAGATGCATCAGACTATGCTATAGGAGAAATTTTGGGGCAGAACTAGATAATTTAGAGAATGTAATTTATTTCATCATCAAAAACTTGTAGGGTCCTAAGCTT
Organism: Cryptomeria japonica; assembly: GCF_030272615.1. Taxonomy (NCBI): domain Eukaryota; kingdom Viridiplantae; phylum Streptophyta; class Pinopsida; order Cupressales; family Cupressaceae; genus Cryptomeria; species Cryptomeria japonica. The sequence continues at coordinate 633,991,809 of NC_081414.1, forward strand.
AATTATACTATAATAGAAAAGGGGATATTGGCAGTCATGTATGCACTTAACAAATTAAGTCATTAAATCACAAGATATCAAATATTTTTTCACACTGATCATACGGTAATATGTTATCTTATGAACAAGTCTTCCATCATAGGAAGATTGGCTAGATGGTTACTATTGATGTAGGAATTTGATATTATAGTTGTTGACAAACCAGGGAAAGCTAATGTAGTTACACATTACCTTTCTAGGCTTCAACTATAGGATAATCTTGAAGCAATAGATGATTCCTTCCTTGATGAACACTTGTTCTTGATAAAATCTCACACTCCCTGGTATGTTGATATTGCTGCTAATGAGTTTCCTTCTCACTTTTCTCCCAAGGAAAGAAGGTTGTTAGTTAAAAAAGTTTCAATTTCTCTTGGATTGGTAATTTCTTATTCTACACTAGACCTGATCAAGTCTTAAGAAGGTGTGTCTAAGAGGATGAAACTTATGACATTGTTCATGCATGTCATGATGAGTCGTGTGGGGGACATTTTGTTCTTAAGAGATCAACAATCAAAATTATTAATGCAGGGTATTATTGGCCAACTTTACATAAAGATGCAGCTAAATATACTAGAAAATTTGATAGATGTCAGAGGATGGGTAGGCCTACTAGGCCTGATGAAATGTCACTGTATCCCCAAATACTGGTTACACTGTTTGACAAGACAAAATGATGAGCTGAAATAATAGCTCTTTTATGTCTATGACTGATAAGTTTTTATTATGTTTTAAGTTGCATAATGGGACAATGTGAAGGTCGTAGGATATATTAGAGTTTTGACTATGCACATATTGAATATTAACTAAACCTATTGAACCTTGTATTATTTTGGCTAAGTATTCTTGTAGCTATGTGAATTACTATGGTAATTTCATGTATGGATGTATAAATGTTATGGTTGATGGGAAATGGATATATATGTGCTTGCATGTTCTAACCTTTGATGCAGGAGTAAATAAGTACTTGCAGAAGCGGTCAAGTTAATTTGATGGGAGGATTACACCATGCAAACAGTTAGAGATATTTCAAGGTGGTTGAGAGAATTAAAGACAATAAGGGAGATGTTTCTCGAATGGAGCAGTTGAATAATAGCGAGGCAGTACCAGATCTATTTATGATTGTCTTCAATAGGTAGCAATCTAGTTGGACCTGTCATATTATATTCCTAGTTGTGTACTAATGAAGTCCCACGATCTCTATGGTTGACTTCTTCCTTATTGTAATAAAAGTTTCCACCTAGTTTTATGGGCATGGTCTAGGTAGTTAAGAGTTTGTTATAACTTTCTTATAAATAAAGTTATGCACCTCTTCGCGGAGATTAGACAGAGCTTTCCAGAGTCAAGAAGTATTTTCCTTGTTTTATGTATTGTAACAGCTTTTGAAGATAATGAATAGAATTACATTATTCTGAGCATGTAGAATCATTTGAAATATGGATACGCTCATCCGAGGGGGCCCACTTGGTGAGTAATCTTGTGCAACCATTTAATTAAGTTTTCTTTTGTTGTATTAGTTGTTCTGGAAATTGACTGTTCCTGCAACCACTAGAACCAGATCTTGTGACTCTTCCTATAGCCACTGGAACCAGATCTTGTGACTGTTCCTGCAGCCAAAGTAAACAAAGTAATTCTTGTTTTTTATCTTTGAATCTAGATAATATTTTTTTATTAAAATCATCTGTTAGTGTTAAGATTTCCTGTAGTAATTTAGTTGTTATATTTTCGCATGTTTATTTCAGTAACTTCATTTGTTGCAGTAGGATACATTGACTCTTACTGGAACTTAGTGCATAAATAGTGTTGTCCCATTTCAAGTAATTCATCCTTGGGTTGACAAGTAAATGAACCTCAATCATGCGAATGATATCTATTCATAACGGATGACCAATCCCTGAGTTAAGGCTTTAAGTCTAGTTATTGTTCTAATTGTCAAGGCGAACAGTCATGTCATTTTATCCTTTGTTTTTGTACCAATTCAATATGCTACAAGGTTTCTAACCTCATCTCATCTAGTGCATTGAGTTGGTGCAATTTGTTCTCCTATGCTTGATCAAGATGCATCCCAAGTTCTACAATTGTTCTTAAGGTTTTATAATCAAACTTAATAGGGATGAGTGTCTTTGTACCATAAACCAACTCATAGGGTGTAAACCCTGGAGTTGATTTCCATATAATCATATATGTCCATATTGCTTCTGCAAGTCTAGATGCCTAATCTCTCCTATGTACCTACACATTCTTTGTTAGAATGGCTTCCAACTCTTTATTAGTAACCTCCACCTAACCATTTTCTTGTGGGTGATAGGGGATGGTCTGTCTATGTTGAATCTCATATCATTTAACCAATTTGGCAATCAAATCAAAGGTGAATTGTGGTCCTTGATAGGTAACCAATTCTTAGTTACCCCGTGTCTTCAAAATATTTCTTCATACAAAAATTGTTCTACCTTGACATCTCTAACATTCCTAAGAGCTTTCACTTCAACCTATTTAGTTAAATAGTTAGTACAAACTAGTATGTATGACTTACCATTTGATGCTAGCTCAATAGGCCTAGTAAAATCTAAGCCCCAATTATCAAATGGTGCTAGTGAGATATGTAGATGCCAAGGCATCACTTCACTTGTAGGTTTTTCCATCCTTTGACAATGGTCACACCACCTAGTGTGTTGAACTGTATCCTTGTGTATAGCAGACAAATAATAGCCCAAATTAAGTATCTTCATAGTAGTCCTCTTAGAAGCAAAGTCTCCACCATAGGTCTCATCATGACAATCCCTAAGTATGTCATATGTTTCAACCTCTCTCAAGGATTTCATCATTACATTTTTCTAAGGCTCGATGTGAAATAAGTATCTAGCTATCTAGAAGTAGGTAAAACTATAATGTATTACTTATCTTTTCTCCCTAGGAGAGAAATATGGGGGTGTCCTTCCTGCCACCAAATAGTTGGCATTATCCACATACTAGGGTAAGTATACTGATAAGGCAAATAAGTGTCATCAAGGAATGGGTCATCTACCACTCCCTAGTCTTCTATATTATTAAGTAGCATTGAAAGAAAATCTACAACAATGTTAGCTTTCCTTGGTTTATCAACTATAGTTACATCAAACTCTTGAAGTAAAAGCAACCACCTGACAAGTATACCAAAAATCACTAGTTTATTCATCAAATATCTAATGGCTACATGGTCAGTATGGAAGAAAATAGAGTATCCTATAATGTAATGCTTGAATTTATTGATTGCATGAATACTGTTAGAGTAATCTTTTATTAGCTAATAATTATTTATTTAATTATTAGTCTATTATACTCTATGCTTAAGCTAAACTTAGGAATCTTATACTTTTTTAGGGTTTTCACCTTTAGGGCTTCAAGTATCCTTTTATAAGGATTCTCTCTTTGTATTTTCATTAAACAACTGTAATTATTGAATTGCATTCTTGTTGCACAATCAATATGACTCCTCTTTTCTGGATCTCTGAATTCTAGCCTCCATAGCTTTTTTGCTTCTCTCCTTCTATGACAGATTTGCATGCAGGTGATCTTTGCGAGTTGTAGAGTTGATTTTTCTTCAAATCTGATATGGTATCAGAGCTCCAGATCTTCATGCCCCTGTTCTCTTCATGAGAGATTTTTGGGCCTTGTTTTTCAGATCTGTGTATTCGGGGGTTTGTGTAGTTATTTTTTTCCATTTTGGGGGGTAGCTGATTTTTTGGTACATTTTGGTGCCAAAAGGACCTCACAATTAGATTCAGAAGGCTGATTCCATGAATTTTGATATATAATTTGCCTATTTTTGGTGACAGAGGCATCTAGGGCATGATTTTTTATTGACATGTTTTTCGAGGCACGGAAATCCGTATAGTTGTACTTGCAAATGCGTCAGAAAAACTTTCATCAATTTTTTATTTTTTTATTTTTTAAACCCTCTTTATGCCCTTCAAGAGGGATTTTTTTTTCTTTTGGCCGTAACTTGGTCATACGAAGGCACTTTTTCAAAAACCTTATATCGTCGGAAAGCTCTTTTTGAGATCTATCCAGATTTGGAGGTTTGAACTTTTGATTTTTATTTTTTGATGGCTTTTTTTTCTGTCAAAGTCATGGGTTCCTTTTTGCACTCTAGGAGACATAACTTAAGTATCCCAATTCCATTTTTTTGAAAACTTTATATCGTTGGAAAGTTTGTTCTGTGTTCTTTCCATTCATATGAGTTTTCTTTCCAGATTCTTCTCCGGTATATTTTATTCAATTTTTTGTTTTTCAGCACTCTAGTGAATATCTTGGATGTTTCAAGTCCCAGGATCTCTTTCTTTGAGTAGGATGTCTCATCTTTGGTTGTTCTTTCCGTTTCCAATCTTCTATCTCTTCTGATCATTGTAGCATTTTATTTATGCAAAGGCACTGAGATAAAGTGCCACCATGCATTGTATACTTGAGATCTTGCAAATCTTGTGCCTTATTGTACATGCACTACTTATAAAGTGCCATGGGGGGTTGATGTTTGCCTTTATTTGCCATCTACCTTTGTCATGTGAGTGTTCCCTCCATGTCTCATGATGTGTTTCAAGTGAGTGTTCCTTCCACGACATTATGTACTTTCTCTGCACCTTCAATGTTCCTAGTTCTTCATCATGCAGTTCTTGTTGGTCATTCTTTTTAGTGTACATGTCCCTCTCCCTTTTCAACATTATGGGGAGGTTTGTCCTATTGATTCTAGTGCTTCCTTGGTCTGTTTGATCATCTCTTCAAGCTTTGGTGTTTCATGCCATCTATATCTTTGAGTTCAGTTGTTTTCCTTTGTTTTCCATTTGATTCAAGTAGTGTCATTTAAGGGCACTCATGTAGATTACAGTATTCTCTACCTGGTCATGTTCTATTTTAGAGGAGGTTCTTCAGATCAATAGTTACTCTTCAATAGTGTTTGCAGCTATTTCATGTTTCAGTGGTGTTCTTCATTGCTTTTTTTGTTCCTATCTTCTGGAACACTCTTTTTTGGAGGCTTCTTAATCCTGCACTTGAACTTTCATCTCTTCTTGGAGAGGAGTTTTGTTCCCATAGGTTTTTCTCCTTTTTCTCCACTTTACAGAGATTTTATTGTACTTGGGTACCTCATCAGGCTTAGTTGTCGGGACCCATTGTTGCTTTCTTGCATTTTTTACATGCTTTTTTAGTCCTTAGTTGTTTTTTAGCTACTCCCTAAGTTCATCTTAAGGGAGGGTGTTAGAGTAATCTTTTATTAGCTAATAATTATTTATTTAATTATTAGTCTATTATACTCTATGCTTAAGCTAAACTTAGGAATCTTATAATTCTCTAGGGTTTTCACCTTTAGGGCTTCGAGTATCCTCTTATAAGGATTCTCTCTTTGTATTTTAATTAAATTGCATTCTTGTTGCACAATCAATATGACTCCTCTTTTCTAGATCTTTGAATTCTGGCCTCCATAGCTTTTTTGCTTCTCTCCTTTTGTGACATTTTTGCATGCAGGTGATCTTTGGGAGCTATAGAGTTGATTTTTCTTCAACTCCAATAGATACCAACAAGCATTTTTCTCTATCACTATATAGTTATCTTTGACACCTTGAAGGTTTTTGCTAACATAATAAATTGCATATTCAAGATTAACTTATTTCTATCCCAATATTGCACCTACTGCGAAATCAGATGCATTAGTGTGAATGTGGAAAGGTAGGTCCTCTTAACACTGGTGCTTGAGTAAGGATAGACTTGAGTGCATCAAATTCTATCTAACAATTGGGGGTCCAGTCAAATTTTGAATCCTTTGTAAGTAGAGCATACAGTGGTGAAGCTATCTTGCTGAAATCTTTGATAAAATGCCTATAGTACCTAGCATGGACAAGAAAGATTTTGACATCCCTCTAATTCTGTGGAATTGGAAACTCTAGGATTACAAAAATTCTGGAAAGGTCAACTTCAATCCCATTGGAAGAGATAAATTTTCCCAATACAAATCTATTCATCATCATAAAACACTTCCCATGGTTGACGGAAAGATTATGTTATTTACATCTTTATAATACCTTTTCTAAAATGACCAATTCTTCATCATAGCTATTGCCATAAGTTGTGAAATCATCCATATAAATCTCCATTGTTTCATGTACAAAAATAGAGAATATGCTTAGAATAGATCTTTGAAAGGTGGTTGGTGCATTGCATAAGCCAAATGCAAGAATTGAATAAACATATTTTCCCCAGGGACATGTGAACATAGCCTTATCTTGATCCTCGGGTATTATTTGATATTTAATTGTACCCACAAAAAAAAATCAAGAAAAGAAAAGTATCTCTTACCTGTTGGCATTATGGATGTGTTGCATTGGTTTTGTCATTGATGTCAACACCTGTCAACACTTGTGAACACTTATCAGCACTGAAGATCTTTGGTTATGTTCACCGGCATGATTCAGTGACTTATGCACAGTCACTGGTATTTGGTTCACCGACGGGTTATATTGTTCACCAGCACTGAGGATGATCTGTTATCATCTGGAGATTACTTGGTTATGTCGAAGACATTGTTTGGACTCTTGGTTTTGGTGATTTGGTTATTGACCTAATCGAGTTTGCATATTTGTTGTTACCAGCAAATTGGTCTAGGTTATGGACCGGCAAGCGTTATCTATTCCAGATCAGCATGGCACGTTATGAAGATGATTTATTGATTGGTTATTATTGTAAATGCATTGAGTCAACATGATGCATCACATATTGATTCATTTGTAATTGATTTTATTATAGTATTCTTAGTGAGCCAACCTACACATTTGGTCTTAGGTTTTGGTATATATGTAAGATCTCATTTGTGAGATTATGTAGAAGGTGTGGCAGAGGATTGTAATGAGGTATATGTGAATATAAGCAGAGCTATACACGTAGACATCATTTGAAGATTCAAGGAAGGTTTGGAGAAGACAATCAGAGCTTAACCGATACTGAATCCAGCATATGAAGATGTTATTTTGAGCAGTACATTATCATTAGATTTAACCATCCAATTGTAATCAGTGTGACTCCCATTTTGTGATTGAGCAGTGATCTCTAGGCAGTTGGCCTTTCTGCATGTGTAGACCCCATTTGTACACACATACTATCTGTAGTAGTATCTTATGATTGTGGGTAAGGTTTCCTACCATGGTTTTTCCCCTTATAGGGTTTCCACATACAAATATTTGTGTTATGTGTTGTGGATGTTATTTATCTTTTTGTTTCATGCATTAAAATTTATTGATACTGTTAAATTGTCAACCGACATTAAGTTTGGTTTACCAGAATTATGTATCAAGTTTAATTAAGTCATATTTGGGTTGAAATTAATAGACAACTGATTCACCCCCCCCCCCTCTCAGTTGCCTCTAGGTCCTAACCATTGGTATTAGAGCTAAGTTCTCTTTTTGTGGAAGTTTAACAGCTTGAAGAGATTCTATGGCAACTAACTATTTCAGGAAGGACAGTCTGAAACTTGATGGAACTAACTATGGTATATGGAAGATCGGAATGGAGACACATCTGAATTGCATTGGAAGAGACATATGGGATGTTACAAAGAATGGCTATGTTGGTCCTACACAGAGTCAACCTAATCCATCAACCTTGGCTAAAGATTAGGAGAATGATTGCAAAGTAAGAGAAGCACTTTTGAGCGCATTGTCAAATCAGCAAATCATGGGATTATCAGACTGATCTACTTCTAAAGCTATTTGGTATAAATTGGAGACATTGAATGAAGGTGATACCACTATCAAAATTGCAAAATTGGAATGCTTCCGGGTCAAGTATGAAAATCTGAAAATGGAAGAAGATGAAAGGATTTTTGCTTTTATGGAAAGAGCTAATGAAATTGTTTTGGCTATACAATGTTGTGGAGGATCCTTAAGTGAAGATGAAATTGTTTCTAAAGTTTTAAGAGCATTGCCACTGGCATACAAAATGAAAGTAACTGGTATTAATGAATTGAGAACAATGCCTAATACATCAGTATCTAGAGATACCTTGGTTGGAAAACTTTCATCTTTTAAACTTGAGGAATTTGGTCATATTGCTACAATTAAGACAGATTTGGCTTTCAAAGCGTCATCATCATCTGCAGCATCATCATCGTCATCTGAGAAATCTGATTGGAAAGCACTTTATGCAAGAGAACTTGAAGAAATCAGAAGAGAGAATGAAGAACTTGAAGAGCTTGAAGCACTATTTGCAAGGAAAATGCCTAAAGGTCCAGTTGGAAGTAAGTATGAAGGTAAAGCACCATTTCAATGTTTTAACTGCAATAAAATTGGTCATATGGCATCTAGGTGTCTTGATAGACATGCAAGATTGAAATAAGAAGCTAAAAGAACATATAAGCCTAACCCTGAATATCAGAGATGCAAATTTAAGAAGAATAGAGACAAATCATGTTACTATGTTGATGAAGGAGTTACTGACGATTCTGATGAGGAACCGGCAGACAATGGATAGGCTTTTGTTGCTATAACAGAAGATCAACCGACACCTACTATACAATTGGTAGAGCAGGCCCAAGAAGCTAAAATTGAATAAAAGGATGAATGAATCATTGATTTTGGATGTTCACATCATATGACTGGTGATAAAAGTAAATCCTTAACTTTTCAGGAATACAATGGAGGTCTAGTAAGATTTGGGGATGGTAAAGCTTGTTTGATCAGAGGAAAAGGCACTATATCTTATGATGGTAAGCACAATACTGACAACGTTTATTATGTTGAGGGTTTGAAGCATAATCTTTTGAGTGTTGGTCAATTAATTGAAAAGGGATTTCTATTACAATTCAAGAATGGTAAATGCAAAATCATGAATAGAACTGGTTTGGAAATTGCAACCGATGATCAGACTAAAGGTAATATAATATTGAGAAAACATGTTTGATTGCACATATTGATGAAAGTTGGTTATGGCATAAGAGACTTTGTCATGTAAATTTTGATTGCATTGTGAAGATCAGTGCAACTAAGGCAGTAAGAGATTTGCCTAAGATTGTAAAACCTCACAATCCGGTATGTAAGGAATGTCAATTTGGAAAGCAAGTTAGAGCAAGTTTTAAGAGTATTCCAGAGAAATCCAATAATGTTCTTGATTTAATTCACACTGATTTATGTGGTCCGGCAAGAACTAGAAGTTTACAAGGAGATAGATATTTTATGCTAATCATTAATGATTATTCTAGAATGTGTTGGGTTACTTTTCTTAGGGAGAAATCAGAAGCTTTTGGGAAATTCAAACTATTCAAGGTAATGGTAGAGAATGAAATTGAGAAGAAAATCAAATGTTTAAGATCAGATCAAGGAGGTGAATTCACATCTAAGGAATTTAATACATTATGTGAAGTGAATGGAATCAGAAGACAACTATCAGCACCTCGGACACCCCAACAGAATGGAGTTGTGGAAAGGAAGAACAAAACTATTCTAGATGCAGCTAGAAGCATGATATCAGAAGAAAACCTACCTCATGTGTATTGGACAGAAGTCATGAATATAGTGGTTTACACATTCAACAAAGTTCACATCAAAGGTGAAACTAGTAAGACCCCTCATGAACTATGGTTTGGTAATACTCCTACTCTTAAATATTTCAAAATATTTGGAAGCAAATGTTATATTAGGAGAGATGATTATATTGGTAAATTTGATCCTAGAAGTGATGAAGGAATATTTCTTGGTTATTCATCTAAGAGCAAGGCATATAGATGTTTCAATAAGAGATTGTTGAAAATCATTAAGAGTACAAATGTGAAGATTGATGAATAGTTTAGAGGTAATTCAAGGTCTATGGACTCTAAATCGGCAGTTGAGATAATCACAAGTGAACCTACACCTAATACACCAGTACAGAATGTTGATCCAGTCACACCAGCATCATCTAAGAATTCCACAGTGACTGAAGAATAGTAGCAAGTGAATACACCGAGGTATGTAAGAATGAATCACTCTGAAAGTCAAATAATTGGGAATAAGTATCAAGGTGTTATGACTAGAGGAAGACTGGCAAATGAAGAGGTATGTATAATTTCTCAAATTGAACCAGTAACTATTTTTTAGGCATGTGAAGATAAACATTGGATTAAGGCTATGGAAGATGAATTGGAACAAATTGAAAAGAATAACACATGGACATTGGTTCCCTGGCCTAAAAAATAAAAATGTAATTGGAACTAAATGGGTATTCAGAAATAAACTTAATGAAGATGGTAAGGTAATCAGAAACAAAGAAAGATTAGTGTGTAAGGGATATTCATAGAAAGAAGGAATTGATTACAATGAAACCTTTGCACCGGTAGCTAGAATTGAGGTAGACAGATTATTTCTAGCATTTGCAGCACACAAAAACTATAAAGTATATCAAATGGACGTTAAATGTGCATTTCTGAATGGTGATCTTGAAGAGGAAGTTTATATTGAACAACCTGATGGATTTTCTTTGACGGATGACAAAGATATAGTTTGCAGGTTAAGGAAAGCTTTATATGGATTAAAGCAAGGTCCTAGAGCTTGGTATGCTAGATTGGACAAATATCTTTTGAAGCTTGGTTACACTAAAGGTAATGTTGACAGCAACTTATATTACAAAGTGACTAATGATGACATCTTGGTCATTGAATTTTTTATTGATGATATAATTTTTGGAGGAGAAGATGGATTGTGTAAATACTTTTCTAATAAGATGCAGGAAGAATTTGAAATGTCTATGATTGGGGAGATAAAATTCTTTTTAGGATTTCAGATTTCACAGACTGATAAAGGTATATTCATAAGTCAATTAAAGTACTTGAAAGAACTACTAAAGAAATTTGGTATGGAAAACTCTAAACCGGTAAGTACTCCTATGACTACAACTGATAAACTATCATTGAAGGATGAATCAGCACTTGCTAATCTAACAAGATATAAGTCTATGATTGGAGGTTTACTATATTTGACACAAACAAGACCTAATATTATGAATGCAGTATGTATTGTTTCAAGATTTCAAAGTAATCCTAAGGAAAATCATGAATCGGCAGTGAAAAGGATTTTTCAGTATCTACAAGGCACAACAAATCTTGGTGTATGGTATCCTAAAGATGAAAATTTTGATTTATGTGCATACACAGATGCAAATTGGGCAGGAGATGTAGATGACAAAAAGAGAACCACCGGTGGAGCATTCTTTCTTGGTAGTAGATTGATTTCATGGTTGAGCAAGAAACAAAGTTGTACATCATTATCAACAATAGAATCAGAATATGTTGTAGTAGCAACTAATTGTACTTAGGTATTATGGATTAAGAAAATGTTGAAGGACATAAAGGTAAAATGCAAAGAGCCTATAATCATTTATTGTGATAATATGGCAGCAATTGATATATCCAAAAATCCGGTATTTCACTCTAAAACTAAACATGTTTCTATCAAACTCAATTTTTTGAAAGAGAATGTTGAAGCAAAAGAAGTGAAATTGGTTTATGTGAATACTAAAGAGCAAATTGCAGATATCTTTACTAAACCTTTGCCTAAGGAAACTTTTGAATATCTCAGAGAGTAGCTTGGGGTAATACCCTCACCGGTAGAAACTTAGACAGTTGGAGATTGGCATCAACTAGCACAATTAACAGAGAAACCTTTTTCCGGCTTTGATGAAGGAGAGCTACTTCTCAAGGGGAGTAGATTGGATAAGTTGGTATTTGTAATAAGTTCTATGAACTAATTGTATTTGTTTTTTGTATTGCTTTGGCATTTGATGTCAAAGGGGGAGAGATATATATGGAAAAACACATTATCTTTTGGGAGAGATTATTCCTAGGGGGAGAGATATTATGTATTTGATTTCTAGTAATTGATCTCTTTGGGAGATTGTTGGTTTTTGGTTTTTGGCATTTCTTCTTTGGCACTTAGATGGTTTTTCCATCTTGTGTTGCCATCAATACCAAAGGGGGAGATTGTTGGTATTATGGATGTGTTGCATTGGTTTTGTCATTGATGTCAACACCTGTCAACACTTGTGAACACTTATCAGCACTGAAGATCTTTGGTTTTGTTCACCGGCATGATTCAGTGACTTATGCACAGTCACTGGTATTTGGTTCACCAACAGGTTGTATTGTTCACCAGCACTGAGGATGATCTGTTATCATCTGGAGATTACTTGGTTATGTCTAAAACATTGTTTGGACACTTGGTTTTGGTGATTTGGTTATTGGCCTATTCGAGTTTGCATATTTGATGTTACCGACAAACTGGTCTAGGTTATGGACCGGCAAGCATTATCTATTCCAGATCAGCACAACACGTTATGAAGATGATTTATTGATTGGTTATTATTGTAAATGCATTGAGTCGACATGATGCATCGCATATTAATTCATTTGTAATTGATTTTATTCTAATATTCTTAGTGAGCCGACCTATACATTTGGTCTTAGGCTTTGGTATATATGTAAGATCTCATTTGTGAGATTATGTAGAAGGTGTGGTAGAGGATTGTAATAAAGTATATGCGAATATAAGAAGAGCTATACACACAAATATCATTTGAAGATTCAAGGAAGGTTTGGAGAAGACTAACCGGTACTGAATCCAGCATATGAAGATGTTATTTTGAGTAGTACATTATCATTGGATTTAACCATCCAATTGTAGTCAGTGTGACTCCCATTTTGTGATTGAGCAGTGAGCTCTATGCAGTTGGCCTTTCTGCATGTGCAGACCCCATTTGTACACACATACTATCTACAGTAGTATCATCTGATTGTGGGTAAGGTTTCCCACCATGGTTTTTCCCCTTACAGGGTTTCCACGTACATATTTGTGTTATGTGTTGTGGATGTTATTTGTCTTTATGTTTCATGTATTAAACTTTACTGGTACTGTTATTAACTGCTAAACTGTCAACCGACATTAATTTTGGTTTACTGGAATTATACATAAAGTTTGATTAAGTTATATTTGGGTTGAAATTAATAGACAACTGATTCAGCCACCACCCCCTGCCCCCCTCGCCCTCTCAGTTGCCTCCGGGTCCTAACATTACCAACCAATAAATCAAGAACTTGATCAATGAAGGGAAGTTGAAAATGATCATTGTGTATAGCAGCATTTAATTCCTTATAATTAACACACACTCACCATTTACCACCCTTCTTAGGCACAATAACTAGAGGTGAAACCCACTCACTATCCAAGATAGGATAAATGAATCCTAAATTCAGAAGTTTTTGCAATTCAACCTTCACTATTTTTCAATGTTAGATTCATGCACCTTCGTTGTTGTCTAACTAGTTTGCATCCTTCATTGATGTAAATTCTATGCATGCAAAGGTTTGGATAATTTCCCTTCATATCTTGGTAGTCCCATGCAAATGTTGAATTGTGTTTTCTCAACAATTGAGCCCTTTGTTGAGTTGTTAACTCATTACTGGTGTTAAGTGTTCTTCCTGAGCTAATTTATATAGTAGTAGCAGCTACTGAGACAGAAGCAAGTTCAAGGCCAACAATGTTCAGTCTATAATCATTAGTTAACACACTTGTTATCATAGATTATTCAATAGAATCCTCATTTTGTGCAAATCTATGGATTGGACAAGTGAGACATGGCAAGAATTCTTCTTTCTTTGGATCCAATCCATAAGAATTTTGAATAATCTTAGCAGGAAAAGAATCCTCATCATGTGTTTCCATCATTGGCACTCTTTCTATCACCATGAGATTGTGAAGTGAGCATTGCTCATCTTCTTCCATACTAGGCCAAACTGCTTGTTTTGAGTCCACAGAAGGTTGAGCTGGGGGATAAAAGATTAAATGTTTTGTTTTATTGCTAGTGGATATGGTCATGCTTCCAAATTTGTAACCAATAAATGCATTAGTTGTGGCAAACCATGGCCTTCCTAAGATCAATGGATACCCCCCAAATGGACTTTAGGTTCTAGTACCCTAAAGTTACCAGGATAATCACATTAATCTATTATTATTATCAAGTCTTCAATCATTCCTTCTAGCATGACAGTGGACCCATCTTCTAGTTGTAACATAGTTGGGGTAGGTATAATATTGCTCAGCTACAAGTCATCCATTGTTTGCTTGGTCATGACATTGATGGTTGCTCTAAGGTCTATTAAAGCATTCTTGATAAGAATTCCTTTTATACTAACATCAATAACAAAACTTCCTAGATCTGAATATTTTGGAACTACAATATTTTGTAACATGACTTCAGCTAATTTCCCAATAACTTGAATTGTCTTGGGGTCTTATTTTGTTGGTAAAATAGTGTCTCAACCTTGCATTTACATGATGTTACTATTTATAGTAAGTTTTTTGTTTGAGCATGAAATGGTGCGAAATTCTTCTTGAACCTTCTGGTTGGCTAGATAAGCATGTCGGTAATTTTTTTGTCGCAAGATCACAGCTAGTTTTGAAGATATTAAAGTTTTCATTTTTAGAGGGTACGATGAAAGGTTTAAATTTAATTTTGAGGAATTTAGAGGCTTTTAAACTCCCTAAAAATTAAGTTTAAACAATGTAGAAGGTGATAGAGAACTTTGTGAGCTTTTTGGTGCTTCAAACAATCTGTCAATTGGACACACGGTTCACAAGTTATGGCTTGTGGAAGTTTGGACTCCTAAAATAGGAAATATAAATTGCATCAGACACATAAATGAGATGTAAAAGGGAGGAACATGTGTTGATGCATGTTTTGACATGTCATAGGACATCTAGAATGAGATAAGGTTAGCCCTACTTTATTGGGTGGTTTTAGCCTATGGTTTTGTAATACCAATTGACGGTTTCTTGTACTGTATCTCCTATATATGAGTTGCATGAGATAGAGGTTGTGTGTAAGAGTCTTATGGCTATTTAGTTACCTTTGAGTCTCTAAATAGTGGTAATCCTGTGAAGAGATTGCTCTGCAAGTATATTGTAATTTGTTATTGATTGTTGAATAATATATTGAGTTGCTTTTGGAGTGTGGGGTTTTTCTCTAGAAAGGTTTTCCCCGCGTAAATCATTGTGTTGTTGTGTTGTGGTATGCATGATATTATGTTTATTTCTGTCAAGTTTTTGTAATTGTTGTAACGATCTATAAAAAAAATTGCATTACCCTCCTCTCAAGGTTAGTGTAGGAAGTTGTTCCGCTACTTAACTTCCTTACATGTTTCTTCCTACCAGGCTTCTTAAGACACAATTCCCTAATGGATTTAGTGTAAATCAATACATCCTTGATATCCTATAAGAGAGGTATTAAATAACATACACATCTTTAAGTTGTCCCAAGAGATCAAATTCAATTACAGTTGGACTTTTCTGAATGACTATTCTCTCAAGAAAAGGTGGATCTTTACAAAGGGTTGCTTCATGTGGTTGAGTCTTTCTCAAAGCTTCTTGGTTGGAAACTGGCACATCATCAAATATTTCAGTGATTTGTGGTAGAGTAGGACTAGTAAGGGTCTTAGCTAAACATAAATGTACATCACTTACTTCCAATGTATAACTTGGGTACTGCATTGCCTCATTTTCAGAATAAGCTTGCTAAGAAATCTTATTATTAGTATTAGGAGCTAGCTAAGTAGGTAACTGAGGTGGTCTAGGTACAAAAGATGAAGGTGGAGTTGGGTTAGGAATTATAGCTTGTTTTTGTGGGTACGCATTAGGAAGTAAAGCATACTACTGGGGTAAATTTTGTCATTGGTGTGGGTAATTGACAACGTACTACTACCACTACTAATTCCCATGCCATGGTTCAGACCATGGAATTTGAGGACCTTGCCACTGATTAAAAGAAATAATTTGGTTTTGATGTGGTCAAGTATTTTGTTGAGGCATCTATTTTGATGAATTGCCTTGCCATGGTTGATTTTGCATTGTGTTCCAAGGCTAAGAGTTCCAATTTGCAACATTCTATTGAACTCCATAAAAGAAGGATTAAAAGATAGTAGGTCTACAAGCATACCTTGTATTGGCTACCATGGCTTGTATTGGGATAAGTAGAATACTTCTCCATCTTCATCTTCTATTGCATGGAATTCTGGATGGACCATCTTCTCTACTAAGATTGCAACAAGATTTTTACATTTATAGTTGGCCTATTTTTGTCTACAATGAGAGTGGTATTCTACAAGTGTGGAATCTGCTTCCTCTTGCTTCCTTTTAAGATGAATAGTATCCAACTGAGTTACAAGATGACCTATTATAACTTCCTTCATATTGGATAGTAAGTGTCGTATGTAAAATTCATCCTTAGTTCAATTAGAAACAAAGCAAAATCACAAATCCCTATCTAATCAAAGATTCCTAAACAAACCAATGAAATAACACAATCAAAGCAATGGGAATATAATATATCAATCAAAACTCCATATTCCATGATCGCATTTAGCTTCCATTGTTCTTCTCTTCTTTGTGGTATGATGGCTCTTAGATATCGTGCTGGCAACCTTGAAATGACACAAAGATTCAAAGTTTGTGATTGTAGAAAATGGAGATTGAATGCTCAATTTATAGATTTTTGGAGAGGATTGATTGAGAGGTGGAATAGATTGATCAAGAGGTGGAACTTAGGTGAACTCACATGTTGATTGATAGTTGAACTATTGATTTGGAGGAGGAACTGAATAGATTGAATAAATTAATTGAGTTAACTGACTGAGAAAAAAGTTGATTGAAAGATGAAAAAGAATCATTGGAGGATAATTGAAGAAATGATGTAATTAATCAATTAATTGAAATAATCAATTAAAATAGATGGAATAGTTAACTGATTGAAATCTTTTTGGAAAAAGCAAAGTGGAAGATAGAAATAGAGATTGAAAAGATAATTGATTTAATTAATTAATTAATTGAATTAATTAATTTAACATGTGCTTGAAATTTGACTTTGATTTTCAATTTAATCTTTGCATGAGATTTAATTCAAATACTGAATTTATTTTAAATTCAATTTGTTATTTGAATATATTTAGAACTTGACTTTGATTTTCAATTTGATTTTTGAAATTATACACGTATTTGAAATTAGGATAAATTAGAAGAATTTGAATTTGGAGAATTAATTAGCTAATTAAATAATTTAAAGAAACTATTTAATTATTTAGAAATTGAATTTAATTAAATAATAAAGACAATTTAAATTAAAGGAATTAAACCATAATTAATTAAATTATAAACATTTAATTGATATTTAGAAGAGGGTTAAATGATTAATTGGATAGAGATAAAAATAGAAAATGAATTTATTTAAATAATAAAGATTATTTAAATTGAGGGATTAATAATCATAATTAATTAAATACTAAATATTTAATTAACGTTAGAAAATGATTAAACGATGATAGAATTGAAATTGAATAATTAGTAAGATGATGAGGAAATATGAATTTAGAAGAATAAGATTAATTAACTTAATTAATTAAATAATTCAAGAATTATTTAATCAATTAGAGGAATAATTAGTATATGATCAATGAGACATTTTTAGGTGTCTACAGTAAGTTGCTTAAGTCCACCCTTGAGACACACGTGAGTGTCTTAGAAAGAAACCTATAACCTTTGTCCTTCCTTAAGGTGGGCCTCGAATAATTCCTTTGCCAACCTGCACATATCATCAAAAGTTGCTTATGTGATGTCGCCTCCACCCATAAGATTGAGTGAATCAATGCACTCATCATTCACACCCCTAAGAAAAACCAATTTCAAGGAGTTTAGGGTGAGTCTACTTTGTTTCGACTTATTGACATGGAATTGGAATCTATCAATGTAATCTTCTAGGAGCTCATCCTCCCTCTGAGATATTCTAAAGATGTTTCTTTCCTTCCATCTCCACCCCTAGAGTAATCATGATACTTTTGTAATAATTTCTCCTTCATGCCTACCCAAATATTAATAACGCTATTTCCCGGCCCCATGAACCATCTTAGTGTTGAATCTTTCAAGGTGGTTGGAAATAGCTTTAAATGTTGAGCATCAATCACATAATCATAACTTCTATAAAGCACATCAAACTCAAATAGAAATGTATCGAGATCTTTAGTGACCAAGCCATAAAAATTAGGAAGGGCATTCAAAGGTATATTCTTAAATTGTGTACCCTTCTCTTGGGCAGAAATTGGGAAAGCAAAGGTGACCGATGTGTCAGGATTTTCTACTACAGCATCAGCATCACCCATGGTTTGCACTTCTTGTGGACAAGTAATCTCTTCTTGATTGTTATCAAGAGATGTTGAATCTATATGAGCACTAAATGGATCTTCTGATGTCTTTATTGTAACTATGGACTCTTCTACTCCCTCTATTGAAGCATAGGAGTCTCCTATATGACTATGGTAGGGAAGAAACCTTCATCTAGCATCCATTTTTTGATGAATGCAATTGAAATACGAAGCTTGTAGTTGTCTTTCTTGCACAAGCGTTTGATTCCAAATTCAAGTATAAAGTACAAATAAGTCTTAGCTATAGTCTAAAAGTGGTATAAACTAGAGACATCAAACTATAAAACCTAGGACATTAGATAGACTCATTAGATTCTTTTCCCACAACTAAAACTATTCCATTATTCTCCATTTTAATCTCAAACTTTACATTTTTATCCATGAAAGAAAAAATACTTTCATTACCACTCATTTAGTTGTTGCAATCACTATCCAAATACTAGACTTTAGGGTTTCCTTCTTCACCAATGTCACACATCATGAAGGTTGTGGACTGATTAATTTTAGCCACATTCACATCAGCCCCATTCACACTTATTATTGCTTATTTTCTTGCACTCACATAATACTCAAATTTATGACAATAATTACATTCAACATTTCTTCTATCATACCTCTAACTTGAATTGTTGGTCTTTTTGCCTTGTTTGGAGCTAGTATGAGATATAATCGCTCTCTCTTGGTTGCATGCTCAACCCAAGCTATCTCCTCTAGCACTTCCTTATCTAGAGTTACCATGACCTCTACCTCTTTAGCTCTTTCCAATGTTGTTTCTTCTCCCCCTGCCTCTTACATTGGCTTGAGATTTGATAGCTTGTTGTTGGGAAGGAGTAAACCTATTTAAGCATTGCCAATGGGTTTGAAGGGAATCCATCAACTCATCCACTAAGTAGAGAGGTCCTTAGCCACTTCAATGGAAATTCCTATTGCATCGAACTTTGAGGGAAAACTACAGAGGATTTTCTCCACAATCATTCGCTCCTCCATGGCTTCCCCATTTGTCCTCATCTAGTTTATCAAACCAAAGATTCTTATGTGAACATCTAAGATGGACTCATTGTCCTTCATTTGAAGAGTCACAAAATCTCTTTGAAGCATATGGATCTTCACCAATCTAACTTTATTAGTCCCTTTGTAACTAGTTTTGAGGATTTCCCAAGCTTCCTTTGCATAATTGGTTGTTTCTATTCTCAAAAAAATAGCCTCTATCAAGGCTTCTTTGATCAAGATGGGTTATTTAGCATCTTTCCTCTTTATCTCCTTCAACTGGGTCTTTTGGTTGTTTGTGGGGTCTACAAATTGACTTTCGTTAGTTGTATCCACAAACACATTGACCGCAAGCTCCCACAAATCATTTACAACCATGGTGGTCTTCATCTTCCTTGCCTAAATATCATAGTTTTTTCATTAAAGGATGATGGCTACTTCTATCTATTTCCTTCATCTCCAACCATGTCTCCTACACAAAAAACTTAACAACCACAAAAACAAATACCCAAACTCAAAATGATTTAGGGCCTAATAGCTTTGATACCAATTTAATAAATTAAAATCCCTAAATTTAGGACACACAAATGCTCTAATACAAAACAAAATACACTTTTGAGGCTATTGATTAGATTTTCCAATCACTGGAAATGCATACATAGCTAAATAAACTCAAACAACAAACTGGAGACATGGTATTTTGTTTTCTGTTAAATCTAGAGATTACTTTTACAAAATTAAAAACTACAAACTCGGAAAACTATTGATTACAACTACTTATTACAAACTAACTTGCAATTGTCTAGAGCTACACTAATAGATACCTAGAGCTTCTATGAGCTCTTTTAATATTTCTCATTTGGAGCTTCAAATTCTTGGAACAATTACTTCTCATTGCACAAAATTCTTCACAAACAATTGATTGTTCAAATCTTCTTCTCGTAACTATAGTTCAAAACATTCCAAAAAAATGGATTGACTACTAGGAATGTTCTTCCCTTTTGTCTCTACTATCCAAATCAATTTCCCACACAAAATTTGAATTTTAAATCACCTACCCCAATTCAATTCACTGACAAAAGAGTTATTTCTATTGTTTCATGTTAGGAGCAATTTGGGGGAATCAATCCCCAAAACAATATTTAGCTACAATCCTTTGCAAGATGCTCCTGACAAGGTAGTTGGGATTACAAAAGGCTCAAACTAATTCAAATTTCAAACATGATTCACATACAAATAAAGAATTTTCAAAGAACTCAATTGACTTGCCTCCTTTAAGAATGCTTCCTAACAAGTTACTCAAAGCCAAAGAAAGATATTTCAGCTTTTGTAACCTACCAAATTTAGGGGGTATATTTCTCGACAGAAGGTTGTTGCCTATGTTGAGATACTGCAAAGATTTCATCTATGCAATATGTTAAGGTATTCTTCCATTGAAATTGTTGTCTTGTAATAGAAGCTTAACCAAAATTGCTTAGAAGGGCCATCTCTTGGGGTATTACCCCCATTAGTTTGTATGAGGACAAATGGAGAATTTGCAAGCTACATAATTGACCCAATTCGCCAAGAATAACTTTAGATAGTTGATTCCAAGGCAAGGAAAGTTCCTGCAACTTGTTCAATTTTCCCAACTCTCCAAGAATTGCACCATTTAGATTATTGGAGCTCAAGAATATGCTTTCCAACTCACTCATCTACCCCAACTCCTTTGGAATACTCTCACACAGTTGTTTTGCAAGGGCAGTGAGAGTTCTCAAATTATTGAGTTGTCCCAACTCCTTAGGAATGCTTCTGTTGATTTTATTGGAAGATGAGTATATATATTTTGAGTTACTCAGCTATGCTAGCTCCAAGGGAATCCTTTCGATCATATACTTAACAAAGAGGATAAAATCGTCCAACCCTATGTTTCTAGCTTGTTCAATGAGATTTCGCAAGAGCACACTCAATGCTCTTAATGTTAAAACCACTACTTGATGTTGAATAGTTGTAAGAATACCAAGAGGAGTGATGATGGGTGGAATGGGCATTATTCGATTTGGATCAACACATTCTCCCAACCTATGTCGTGGCATATTACCATCAACACCCTAGATTTCATGTCAAAATAATTGGGTTTTAAACCCAATTCGAACTCTACGCATATTTTTTGCAAAAAATATAATGGAACCTCACAATTAGCATGTGGTGGATGATAAAATACCACATATCGTTTCTCCAAAAAATGTGTAGCAATTTGATAATGCCTACACCTAATCAAAATTCCTTTTTTGTTTGGAGGTATGGATTGATTAGTGATGAGGTCAATGAAAAATGGGGCTAAAGTATGTTTGGTAATGTGAAGATCATGGATCTCTTTATAGGATAGTCCATCTTCATAGAATTTCCTCCTCTCCTTCCTCCATAGATGGAATCAAAATTCAATATTAATTTATCTAACAAAATCAGCACTAATTTGCATTGATGGTGCAATTGTGATAAATTGGGGTGTATTTGTCTCATATTTTGGATAAAATTAATTTTCTCTTGAATTATGTTAATATTTTCATTTATTCTTGCTCACAAGTGAGCCTCATCTGATGCAAGGGATGTAGGGTTTTAAGGTGGAGGGAGTGGATTTGGTGGGTTTTGTGGTGGCTCAGGAACTGGTTAAGCTAGAGAATATTATCTATTAACAATTCAACTTGTGGAGGTATTTAATCCACTAGACCACCTACATATTTACAAAATTATGAGAAGAATGTATTACCATATGAAGATTACAAGAAATATCAGATGGTGAAGGAAATATCTAGAATATGAATAGTTTGGCAACGATGAATTAGGGTTAGTATGAACTTTAATCATTAAGATATTATATCCAAAAATTTAATTAATTTTATCCCTGATAATATAGAATAGTTATTAAAGTAGCATGGAACAATGCACATGAAGGGTAACTTGATTAAAAATAATAATAATAAAGTTAAACAATTTCAACCGACACTTGATCCCATTCAAAATTGTCAAATATTTTTATAGAAACCTCAAAAAGAGCAAGGCTATCTAACTACCAAAGTGAATAAAAATTATGATACATCATGATCACAAACATTTAAGATAAGAGATCTACTATATCAATTAATTAGACATGATCATTCATTAGTTCATATATACTAGATCTAAAATTAAAAATCTCTTTAAATAATATATATCATGATTTTGTACACAACATAAAAGGAGTTGATCTATAATATGATTTCTACAATTATGGTGTTCATGGTTAATGGAAACCATATGCATAGCATTCGTGGCCTTAAAGGATAAATTATAATGTTTGATTTAATTTATAATAGCATATTGTTGATTTGGGACACATTCACATATGGATAAATATTTTATGGATATTTGTTTAGAGTACACTATCAATTTGGTCATGAACAAGAGAGGGTCTCCTATATATTTAACAAATCAACTAAGAAAATTTACACATTTAAATAACGTATATGATCAATTATTTATAATAGAATAAAAGGATCTTTATGGAATAACCACTAGGGTTTTTATAGGAATATTCACTTGTCTATAGGCTTCACCATTCCCTCTATGGCCTTAGTCAATATCTTAGAGCTTAGTATGATAAGATGGATAATTTTTTGCTTGCTTCTAGATCCACTCATTACCATTATGCCCCTATACTATACATTTAGAGGGACAAGGATAACATTTTAAAACTTATCTATATGTTGATGACTTGATACTTATAGTTAGTTCTCTTTCCATGATATTTGTAGACACCTAAATCTGCACACTTAATTAAATGAATTTTATTTGTTTAATTATTATTTATCCACCTATTAATTAAATTAAAGTTTAATTAATATCCCATTTTCTTCTATCCAACCATTAATCAAATTCAACATTTGATTAATTCCCCTTTCTTCTATTAATTGAATAAATTCAATTTATTTGATTAAATCCTCTTTCTATATTTAATTAAAATCCTTTTTTGCATATAAATAAATCAATATTTTATAACCCCCATCCCCCCCACTTGCATTTTCCCACAAATACAAGTTGCATCCATTTTCAGTTGAAATAAAACATTTTATTTTAATTAAAATCCTAAAATTCTCCCACTTGCATCCTCCTACAAAATCCACTTGCATCCTAATCATTCTTCTAAAACCTCCTAAATCCCACATAACTAAATCAAATCCTATCCTAAACATTGTCACATTCCTAAGCAAAAGCAAGTCACTTCTCAAAGCCTCCAAAATCTTCATAAACCATTAAAGGCTTTGTGTCTCCAACAAGTTAACCTCCAAAGTCTTCAATAACCATTAATGGTTGACTCAACCTCAACCCTTGGTTAGAGACTTTCTCTCTAACTTAACCCTTATCTAACCCATGGGTCTCTTGAAGAATTCATTGTTTTGACCATGGTTATCTCTTTAACCCTTGCACAAGAGTTTATCCTTTGGGTAAAAGCATTATCCAATAACTCAACCGTAACCTTACCTTTGAAGGTAACCACCATGTCTCCTCGAGCATTTAATGCCTCTTACATCTCCTCTCGAGCCTCCTCATGGTGACACTTGTCAACCTAGGATTAGGTTGAAAATATCACAATGATTGAAGATCATTCAATCCTAACACTTGTTAAGATTACTCAATATTAACCCTCCAATTCACCAATTCTTCTACAAATAGAGCTCATTTCTTCATATCAAGGATAGATACCAAGTTATTGCATCTAAGCTATAGTTGATTTTCTTGTGCAAGTTATCAAAGAACTTCAATTTGTCATCTCTTAGAATTTAGATCATTTTAGTATCATCATAGCATAGATTTATCATGTTTTGCATATCATGTTAGTAATGCATCATGTTAGTTTCATTTTCATGCTAATTTAACTTCATATCAATATCATCATCCTTGCAACGTATCATTATGTAGTTTCATATAAAAATCATTCACTAAGATCTTAGTGGCATAGCATTTAGGTCTTTTATCAAACTATCCCTCATTCTTTGGGTAGTCATCTTAGAGATCAAGTGCTCTTCCAAGCTGAGAGCCACCTTGATTTGAAGGATCCTTGGAGATAGAGAACAATGAGATGCTTTTAGAGTTTTTGATTGATTAACATGTTTTTTTCTTATTGAATTCTCTAATATAATGTTTCATTGGTATGCTTGATGTGCTCACCTTCGTTTTGTAGGTTCCACTCTTTCTAGCGTACAATATTAAATACACAACATAACTAGATGGAGCAATTTAACATAAGTGACTTCAAACTTTTAGATTTATTGGACTAAAAAACATCCAATCTTTGTATGGGATATCCATTTATCAATAAAAGTACTCTCATTATGTTTACACTTCATACATTAAAATTACAATTACTATGTTACATAATTTTCACACTTATCTTAACTTCATATATTTATTTTTCCTCTCTTCCAATTTATTGCATCTAATGGATGTAACTGATTGAAGGGTGCATATTATGTTGCTAAAACTCTTATATTTAGGTTGTGGATGATATGACAATTTATTATATGTGCATTTAGGTATATTATTGAAGATGACTAATAATTCATATTTAAATCTACTTTGTTGACTCGCTATTTTAATTTTAAGAAAAAGTATAGAGAGAATTTTGTTTATAGTATTGCCATAAGAAAATTCTAGTGCAACAATAGACATATTCATCTACATCATTCCTACATCTAATTCAATTCTTTATTTGAATTTCATATATTTCTTTAGCATATAATATATCAATATTTAGATATTTGGCCCTCAACTCTACTTTTCAAATTATTTTATGTGTTTATTGAGTTATTTTATTAATTAATTAATCTATATAAAAATTTAGGTCCAAGTTATTCTTTGGTGAATCAATCCAATCCTATACGACATAATTCCCTTGGTATTTTCTCTTTTGATTATAAAATAAATTTAGATTTTTCATTTTTGTATTAATATCTTCTTTCCAAATATCATTTTCTTCCCATACATGTGTTTTATTGACACATTCTTTATGTAGGGTTTGGTGAGTTTACATATACATGTCTTTGCTTTACCTATTGACAAGTCAAAAGACACACCAACATGATTTAATATCACACTGTTTTATCTATCTTATTAGACTTAATTTATAAGGATTGATATTATTTTATTAAAATAAAAATAAATAAAATAAATTTTGGACTAAGAACTTACTATAGAAGTTATTATTATTGTTAAACTCTTATTTAGATTCTACCAATGAACCCAATATCTTGAGTGTAGGTAACTAATGTGTCAAATAGATGTTAATAACATAATATAATTGAGCTATTATGAAGAAGTCTTTTAATAGACTTATTAGGATTATGTTCACATTGTTTTCATTGTGACTTGTAGAATTAGGTACACATTGATTTCAATGTAACTTCTATATATCTATTGCCCTATTTTGGTTGCATATTCTAATTTCACTTGTATCTCTTGTCCTATTTTGGTATTTGCTTCCTCAATTCATTCTCTTCATTAGTTGTGTGCCAAAGGACATAAGTTGGTGTGTATCACTAACACATAAGTAACTAAAGAAGAGCTTCTAAAAAAGTTGTGAATTTAACTTAAATATGTTTTTGGTTTCTATAGTACTCCTAGTATCTCTTGTCGGATGCTATATTGTGTAATTCTAATATATTTTTCTTTCTTTGTGAAGCATGATATATCTAATGACAATGCAAACTAAATCAACACAACACTTCCAATATCTACTATTCAATTTAATAAACTATGAAAAACTCATATACATCACATAAGTAAATATTTATATATACCATAAAGACTAATAAATTATGATGAAGCTGACATTATTTGGATGCCATTGATCATGACATGGATTAATGAAATAAATAATGTTGGTGCTCATAAGTTAAAGATAGTTGACAAGTTTTTTAGAGGGGGGATTATTTTCTTAAGCAAATGTATGTTACTAGCCTAAAAATAATTGATTGGCACAAACCTTAACCTATTATTCCTTACATTAATGTTGAAGTGATTTTAAGATACAATAAAGATTTTCTTGAAATGATGTTTGTTCATTCCGATGTTAACACTAATGCTAAAAATGCAATTTCATGTCACAAATCATGTTAGAATCAAACAAAAAAGTCTTAGGATTTTATTATGTCCTGTACATGATCTTTTTATGGCACACATGTATCATCATTTTAATGTTAATCAACATGTTTTCGCTGTCAATTTTTTTCATCAAGATTTAGGAGAATTGTTTTTAAAGTTATATGAATGTTGCTTCAAGAATAGTTGATAGTGTCAAGGAGAGGTATTTTTAATGAAAATGACACATAATTTGACTATTTTGACAAATGAAATTACATGTAAAAAATCTTATATCTAAACCCTCATTCATTTAAAGCAAAAAATACATATAAAAATCACAATATCTGAACCTATATTCATTTGAAGCCAAAAATACACTAAAAGTGGTTTTGAAGTGTATATGGATGTGTAGTTGATTGATGAAGTTGGTGGGAGGATGTGGTAGGGGTGTGATGGTGACAAAAAATCAGGTATCCATTACTCTTTGTCATTACCTGTCACTCGCTCTACTAAAATTGAATTTTCAAAGTTAAAAAAAAAAAAAATTAGTAACAGGTACCGTTGATCTAAATAATGAGTACCCATTTTTGTCGAGATCCCAAACAAAAATAGTTGCTAAATTTAAATTTTAGCCTCGAGACCTTGATGCAAAATGGGTATCCAATATTTACAAAATAGGTACCCTTTTCTATTGACTTTTTTTCTAAGACCAATACTTCACCTTGATAGGGACTCAACTTCTTGCATGAACCCACCACCTATTTAGCTACATAATGGGGTCCACAAAGTGGGACTCCTATATCCTTCAATTTAGGATGTGTGTGATCCTAGTCATATGTCATGTAGGTTACCACCTCACTAAAGTAGGTCCCACAAAATGACATTATTAGATGAAGATAAAATATAGGCTAAAATAAATAATTAAACAATTGAATCAATGTTAGGACTTGCAATAGTTGGCCTACAAGAAATTGACTATTAGGGGCACTAAGGCCCATAAAATTGAAACACCATCTACACTTCTCTAAGTTCACATGCTTTGTCAAGGAATGTACAACATTTGTCAAAGTGTCCACTCTCTCCAATTTCACATTTCTATCTTCCATCATGTCATGGACAAAATGAAATCGAACATCAATATGCTTCATTCTATCATGGAAGATAGGATTCTTCACCAAACATATAGCACTCTAACTATCACAATAGATAGTAATCAACTCTTCATCAAGCCCAACATCTAAACACAAATGGTTAAGCCAAATAGCATCCTTACAAGCATGAGTAGCTACCATGTACTCTTCTTGTATTATGGACAAAGCGCCTACATATTGTTGTTTATTCATCCAACTAATTGCACCACCAAACATCGTGAACAAATATCCATTAGTGGATCTTCTACTATCAATGTCAACTACCCAATCTAAGTCCACATATCCATGAATACAAACTAAATTTTGAGGTCCTATAATATAACCATGAAAACATAGGGAAACTTAGAAGTACTCTACAAATTTTTAAACACTCTCTTAACTACATCTCAATGTACCCATCCAAGATTAGCTATAAAACGATTCAAAACTTCCATTGCTTGGACAATGTCTAACCTAATACAAACCATAGCATACATCAAATTTTTAACGACGCTCACATAAGGTACTCTAGTCACTTTATCCATCTTAGTAGAATATTTTGTATAATCCTCCACAAATAACTTTGTCCCTTGCAAAATATGAACAATCAAGAAGTCTACAAACTACCATGTTGAATCTCTCTAGCATTACTTTGACCCAACCAAAGATTTTTGCTAGCTTTGTCTCTTCTAATCTTCACCAAAATGTACCTTAGCCACCCTTAAAATTTCCATTTTAATCTAAGTTGAGAGATGAGACTTCATATCAAAAATCAAACTCTTACAATTCCATAAAGAATAGCATCAACATATAGAGCAATAGTGAGAATGCAATCACTATCACTCTTATAATAGACAATGACTAGATTTTGATCCCAAAAATCCCAAATTCACCATAGAGACATTAAAATTTGATACCACGTTCTAGGAGATTGATTTAAACCATACAAAAACTTATTTTCAACTTGTAAACCACTACACAATGGTCACAATCGTACGATGGTAGGGGTCATGGAAGAATGTAATCTTTTAATAGTGTAGTGTGCATATCTTGGAGAGAATGATTGCCCAATTCAAATTCAAGATTTTCATACAAGAGTTGTTGGAAGGAGGTGATGTGTTTCTACTTGGGATTGTGAATAGCTATGCTCCTAAAGTAAGGTTGCTTAGAACTAACACATCTAAATTATTTGTTGGTGTCACTTGTAGTCCACATCTCTTACAATAAGTAGGTCTTTGACTCTCTTTCTAATAAGCCACCACACAAGACTATGATTGCTCACTAGAATGGCTCACAAAAGGAGAAGTTGCCTATTTCACATTGAGGTTGTCATAAAGAGTTGGGAAAGACATGGTGTGCTTGTTATTGGAATTGTCACTCCCTTTTCACTTAAAGTGAGGGTGCTTAGAGCCAACACACCTAAACTATATGTTGGTATTAGTTGGTCATCTCTAAAACAGGGGAGAGGCCATCGATTCTCTTTCTAATAAGCCACCACACAATGGCAACAATTACACAATGGTATGGACCATGCAAGAAGCGACGTCCTTTAATAGTGTAGTGTACACATCTTCGAGAAACTAATTGCCCGTTTCACAATCAAGGTTACCATACAAGAGTTGTCGGAAGGAGATGATGTTATTCTACTTCGGTTTGTCGATTGTTATGCACTCAAATTCTAAAAAACTTTCTCAATGAATGAATCTTCCTTGAAATGATTTGTAGCTCCTCGATTAGTGTGATTGCGTCTCTAGCAAGATAGTAACTTGATTTGAGCTTTCCTAATGTATAGATTATGTTTCAAATGGGTGGGGCTGCATGTGCGAAGTGAGGTGTCTCAATAGGGTGGGGCTACACCTCCCTACGAAAGTGATAGCTTAATGATTTAACTTTTTAGTTTTATAGATTGTATGATGCAACTTTTTTGGTTTAAAGATTGTATTTGAGTGAACCGTACAAAGCCATTAGTTGTCTTTTAGTGCAAGCCTTAGTTTGTTTTACACTCGAGGTGTTACAATTTCTGCTACTTGGTTATGCTTCTATTTATGTTTAGGTTTACAAATTTTGAACTTTGTGAATTAGCCAGGCGTTTCCTTTTTTGGCGTTCGATGTACCTTTCATTTGTGTAGCCATTTGCGAACTATACTTAATCTCTAAACTAAGGCATGATTTCGTGACCTAAACATTTTACTATAATCTTAACATATAGTTGTAATTTATATATTCTTGATTCGTCTGCACTCATTTGTTCATGATTGACTACCATCTTTATTCACAATGATTTGTTTTCTTCCATATTACTCGGGAAAAGTCATAAAAGAAGCAGCAAATTGCATGTTCAATGATTATTCCCAGAATGGCATTTCACAAACGGACGTTGAAAAGTTAAAAGAAAAATTAAACAAGGATGGCAATGACAACTTTACTCATAGAGGATAACAGTAACAACAAAATTAGTTGCATTCAATGAAATTTGAGTGATTGTGCCACAGACGAATTTGGCCTTTTAAGTACATTAAAAGTAGTTGAAATGAGCACACCAGCTGGCATGGACAGCTAGAAATAAATAAAAATCCTTTTTTAAGGCGAAAATATCTAGTTTGAACCCAATAGTAATCACCAACAATAATAACATCAAACATAGATATAAAAAGTGTACAACTCATTTCTATGTTTATAAATGGCTACTACGTTTTTTAGACGGTACTTGCGCAGACTCGTAACGGGATGAAAGGAAGATTTCAAAAGGAATGACAATTTCCGGGATGAAATTTTACAGACACTACCGATGGAAGAGCCAGAAGAACGAAGAGGATTTCACAATGCATGACATTTTACAAGCTGACACTGCTGAAGGCTTAAAAGGACATTGAAGGCAAGGAAAGCAATAACAGCAACAATTACCATCTTCAATGATACAACCCAAATTGGTTTGAAGGACATTAAATAAGTTCCAAAAACCATTTGCTCTCCTATCCGTGCCAAATCTATAACATATTCAATTAACCAAATAATTCATATTAGATATCATATTATAGACTCTGGGTTCAAAGAATAGTTCTAACCATGAGTAGAGCTAAAGTAATAATTTGTAAACTACACAAAATCATCATTTTCATCCAGTGGCCTATCAAGAATCAGAAGCTTGGTACCTAGTAACTTGCAAAACACAGAAATATAGGACAGGAGAATGATAGGCTTATGAGTTGATGTAAACTTTGGTTCAACTTTTCAAGGAAGCTACAAAACTTGGGAAATCAATAGAAGACAACAAAAACTCATAGAAACAGAATTGTAAGCTCTTCTTTACTGTAGGAAATTGTATCCAAAATTTCTGGTCGAATTTATGAAAACCCTGGAGAAAGAAAATGGGATGCTACAAACAGGATTCTAATCTCCTGTTAGTTTCTAGTATTCAGTGTTTTATTTCATTCTTTTTCGAATGAAACTGGTATGCCTTCTGGGTATTTATTTATACTAATAAAATTATCTAGTGCCACTTGATCTATGCGCTAAAAGGGCTATGGAGAATGAAAGAGAATATGATCTACAGAGCTTCCAAGGAATGAAAATCAACTCATAGAAATTAAAAATCTACATGTACTCTTGCATGTTCACTTATTTTAACCTTAATGTATTTAAATTAAAAGTCACACATATACTCTTGTATGTTCACTTATCTAATGCAGGTTTATAATGGTATTAACATTTTTATATGGCAATCCTCTGCAAAGCCTGTGCTTAAGTGATGGGCAAGTTCCAATATGCCAATCTTCCTATATGTTTGAAACATTTATCTTACTCTAATCAAAAGCATAAATGCCAATCTGCAATATAATCTCAGATTCTCAAGTATTGCTTTGAGTCATACCAGTGCATTCAATGGATACACAGTTCTCTTAATATACAATATTTGTCCAACTCAGACCTGGCACCCTGCCTCAAATGACAGTACATCTAGTATTGTAGTGTAACTTACAATACCCACTCAAAATAATGCTGAAATCCAGGAAACCTAGTAGAACTTTTGACTTGCTCCATCTACTTTTATGCTTATGATAATAATGACAAAGGATTTGTTGTTCGCTCTTGTGAACAAATAGTTCTAATCATATATTTAGGTTGAACATGCTTTATTAGTGGATTGCTTCTAAAGAATGTATAAAGATGAAAATCCATAATACCTACAGGCTACAAAGAAAAAGATAACATGTAAAATCTAATACCAAAGGTCTCTGATGAAACCAAATTCATGGGCAAATTTTTTTAGTCCTATAAATTCTGCCCTGTTTGCCAACAATGTTTAAAATGACTGCTCTTCTGTATGACCTGTTCAAAACATCAGTGTACCATATTATCCAGCTTTTGCCTGTAGAGAGCCAAATTCTGCACAATACCAGTTAGCATTGCATTAAATTTCTTACGAGATTAAAAAATCCAATTCAACAATAATTCTATATTTGATGAAATACAAGTAATATAAAGCCAGATCAAATTTTTGGCTGCCTTGAGTGTATTCTTCATCATTATTCAGTCACAAATTTAAGACAGAAAATAACAGAATACGGACCAATAGAATACAACCCATTTATAGATAGATGCATATCATACCCTAGTAAATGCATAAACTCCTGCCTCTGAAGGTGCAATAGGACTTCCCCGTCTAATAAATTTGCCTTCCTTAACAATGTAAAGCATGGGGATTCCAGTCGATAGTTCAAGGCTTATAACCTGTGACAAAGCAATACTGCCAATCAATTCCAACAGCCAAAACAAAACAAAGTAAAAAAGAAATTGCTAAGGAATTTGTTGCCTCAAAGCTGCAGTGCACAGGCATGTTAAACTATCAATTTACCTCCTGGGATGTCAGCTTGTCCAGATACATTATTATAGACCGCAGAGAATTTCCATGAGCTGCAATTAACACATTTTTCCCACCCCGAAGTTGAGGCTCAATCTGTCAAGCATGTGTAAAAGTTAAAATTCCTATTACCTATGAATATCCAGATTAAAATGTCTGTATTACCTATTGTATCCAGAGAAAAAAGAAATTGACTACAAAAGGCATAAAATTTGAATTTTATAGGTAAAAAGTTATCATGATCTAATTTTTCCGTTCAATCTGTTATTTGTGGTATGACATGGAAGCAAGGTCCAATAGAGAAAAATTGCCAATAACAAAAAATTTTGAGCCAAAAGGCGTATTCAAGTATCTACAACCCATATCAACTTGGAATTTAGGTGGAGGCAGGTCGATGGACAAACAACATTATGTAACTGCTGATAGGAATAATAAATAATAAATAGAATACTACCATAACACATACAGCTGGCATATAAATCAAAATCTTCCCGAAAAAGTAGCACAGGGAAAAGTATATGAAAACTTTGCTGTATAACATCAGATACATGTGTGTATTATAACAGCTTTAATTATTCATTATGCTAAAAGTAAACAAGCAAAGATCATTGCTTATATGGATTTGATACCTCTAGGAACATATGAGATCCATATAAGATAGATGTGTGCAAGTTACTTGTTTTGTGTATAGCAATGATACAGAATGTTGAAGTCTACGAAACAACCCTATCATGACATATCTACTCACCACTACAATACAGTCAATGACAAATAAAGCAACATATAGGATTTATAAGAATTTATCACACCTGTTCCTTAAAATAGGCAACAGCACGTTCTGCACACATTTCAAGGCTTTCACCATTTGGAGGAGGAATATCATAACTGCGACGCCATTCGTGGACTTTTTCCTTCCCATATCTATCAGCTGTTTCTTGTTTATTCAGTCCTTGCAATTCTCCATACCTGCATTGCAGTAAACATTTATGGCAATAGCATAAGTAATGGTTATAAACTTATATAGCATACACAATTAGAAACTATAATTAAGACCCCAGAATTGTAAGCATGTAAGATGCAATAAGCTTTTACATGCGCTCATTGAGTTGCCAAGCTGTTATGACTGGAATAGACTGTTTTTGAGTATCTTCACTGAATATCCTGCTCCATGCCTTGGCCTGCTCACTCTCATTATGTATTATTATTGGCACCTGCATCACATGGAATTCATCTTCAATCTTTAGTCCTGTTTAAAAAGTCATGATATAAGTTTTGACATCCAAATCTAATCACTCATATTATAGATGTGCTATGGACACCACATCAATAAATTTGAATTTAAAAACTGGAACACCATCCTAAATGCCTCAGCCTTCCTGGTACAGTCATTCACAACAGCCTCCAAAGACATGAATCTAGTATTATATTCTCTATTTCATTGAAGGACCCTTTAAATTAATACTACTCGTACAATCACTATTTCTAAAACAATAAACACACTGCTTTGAGATGATACTCAAGTTGGAATCTATCATGACAATTGACCGACAAATTGAAAACAAATGGTGATTACGGAGGGATGTACTTGCTGTTTAAAGTTTAGCTTTTGAGAAGACCACAAGTGATCGAATTGATGAACGTTCATGATAACTAGTAGCCAGTAAGGTGGCCACAGATTCAAAAGTGAGTGTTCTCACATTTAATCATTCAATAAATCCCTGAAAATGGGTCTTAGATTTCAAATGAACTTGCCTTCCAGAACAACAAAAAAGCAATACCATATTTGAAGAACTCTTAAGAATAAAAGTTATGGCAGCCTTTTTGTTAAAGTACTCACAATAATATTAACTCTATTAATATAGTTATAAGCAGAAGTGGCAGGGCAAAATTTACCTCCACACATAATAAAGAGTAAAACAATGGAAAATGCAATGTATATATTAAAGTGAAAACCTAATCATATATTTAGAGGCCAAAAAGACAAAATCTGTAATTACAATAGTAACAAGCAGGAAAAAACTTCACTTTTGGAGGAATAAGTTGTAATTATTCCATCAAGTTCTAAATACCAGAAGGTAAATATGAAAAACTCTCAGTTCTGTCACATTTTTCTTTTCTAAATAAAAGGTGAAACCCTTGACAATATTCTAGAAATTTTAAGATGCACAACGGACACCAAACCAGGTGTAAGGTAAATCTCATGTAAGCACATAATTTGCTAGCTTTAAACGAAGGTCACAGATTTGATACCAGCCTCTATAGCTCTAAACATTCAAAATGCTACTCAAAATGTCGGCAACTCAGAAGTCAACTACTGAGAAGTGACTTAAAAATTGGTTAACAGAAATAGCCACAATAACCTTTTAGGAATTTAAAGGCCCCAGCAAAAAGGAGAATTTGAAATTTGGAAGGCTCCTACTAAATGCAATTTGTCTAATAAAATCTCCCTCATTTTTCTCAAATGAATAAAACTCCTATCTATGCATTTGTTAACTCTTGCTAGAAATAAAATTTAAATTTTCTGAGAATTGATACCAAACTCAAGTTATAACCATTTAAACACCTGCTCTTGCATATACAGAGAAGCCACCAAGCAATCAATGCTGACAAAAACATAAAGATAAGATTTGACTAAAGAACCTTTTTCCTGCGGTGCTGAGTCATTGCAAGCATAGCAGTCATCTGAGCCCGAACCAATGCAGAAGTAAATATCAGATCAACTGGAATGTTGCTAATCCTTTTTCCAGCATCAACA
Source organism: Cryptomeria japonica (assembly GCF_030272615.1). Lineage (NCBI taxonomy): Eukaryota > Viridiplantae > Streptophyta > Pinopsida > Cupressales > Cupressaceae > Cryptomeria > Cryptomeria japonica. Next base: position 634,026,905 of record NC_081414.1, read on the forward strand.
GCCTCTTCTACTCCTTTTTGTGTCAGGGGTACATCCACACACCCAGTAAATAAATTTTTCTCATTCCACAATGACTCCCCATGACGGATCAAAATCAAGGCTGCTTCAGCTGCGACATAAAAGAGGACCAAAAATTGCATTATAAATAAGAATGTTTTTGGCTTAAAGGTCAATTCCTAATTCTAAACCATTGTAAATTATCATGCATTTACCTTATTAGTTGCTTATAATTCTAACCTTAAAATAATGATCCAAACACATTTTTTGAAGCTACAACCAAAGTATTTTTTAATTTCAGAAAAATATGGCAACAACATAAATTATCAATTAAAATACCCTAATAAAATTTCCTAGACTTAGATGTCATTAAATTGTCTTCCATGAAAATATGCCTAAATAATTCATTTTAGCACAGAACTGTACCTTATCATGAAAAGTTCCAAAGCCAAAGGAGGAAGCTCTAACCTTTCTAGAGGAATCTAAATTGCAAACATGCATTCAAATCTGAAAAATGTGAAAGAGGAAAGTTTCAATTCACTATGGGGCAAAAGGTGACTACAAATAGACCAAACCTGACCTCTATAATAACCTTGCCAAAAGTGGAAAAAGCAATAAAAGTAAATGCATAAAGAGATGCATGTTTGAACCATTTTTTAAAAGGTCTACTTTTTGATATTGATATGGTGAGGTTCAGATCTGAATTTCTAAAACCATACTCATTTATGTCCGGGTTCAAAGTTTGGCTACAGATTCTTCGGTAGGAAGGTATGAACAAATTGCCAAAAGCCAGGTGATACCAATGATGCTAGGAGATGACAACTGATAGTCCTGCCTCTTTACACCTGGCAAAGGAGGTCTGCCTTACTAAATTAGGTGGAGCCCAATTAGATTGGAAGAGGGATCGACAAAATTCTAGTTGTGAACTCTAATTTTGCATAATTTGAATGTCAAAATGAATCAGGAAACATCCAGAAGATATTGTGAAGAAAATCTTACTTGATTTCTTTGAAGAATCATTTGAATTCTTTGAAGTTGAGGAGATTGGATCCAAAACAGGAGAAGCCTGTGCTACTACCAAACAACTTCTCCTATACTTTCTAACAGAAATCTTGCTTGTCAATGTCATATCATTTGTAAAAATCCTCCTTGTTGGATATGAAGAAGATGTGATACTTGATAAGCCATCAAAGCTTACTGAATTTTGTGAATTGTAAGATGATATAGCGACAGGTACAGCTCTTACTGTTGCAACAGCCATCCTGCAGACATGAATAAAAATCAATATATCTTCATAGCTCTCAAACAAAATTGAACAATGTGAATGAACTAATTTTCCTGATCAAAATTCACTGCATGAGAATTTTCCTTAAATTTAGGCAGATTGAAAAGGCTGAGTTTAATCCTGCGCCTGCTCATCAGGTCAAAACAATGAGGGATATAAAATTTGAACAACATATATAAGGTAAGGTGAAAAAACCCTCTTGCTGCATAAAAATGTTCCTAAAAGCATTTCCAAACGTAGGCATTTCCAAAAAGACCTTTCATTTCTCAAGAGAAGCCCAAACTCAGAACACCTAAATGAACATTCTAACTTTCAGATTTCTCAAAAAACTCAAACTTCTCAAATTAGAGCCATACAACACATAAAAACATTCCTAAATGCAGGCAAATCCATATAAGCTTTAAATTTATTTAGACCAACACTTAACACATCATTACTAAATCCTTTCAAGCTCAAAATTCTCAGAACAACCTCAAAATTCTCCAAACAAAACATATAAAAGCAAATCTCTATCTTCCTAATTGGAGGAATTTGCAAAAGGACATCAAATTTCAAAGAGGAACATTCCATAATTCATTTAAAAAAATCTCCCCAGTCTAAATTTCTCTAAATAATCTCAAATTTCTCAGGACAAACCTTCATCACATTGTATAAGCTCTCCAAAGTTAAAATTCTCAAAATAATCTCACGCTTGTCAATGCAATGCCATACAAAGCATAAGATCCTCCTAAATCAAGGCATTTGCAGAAGGACCACAATTTTTTCAGCATGATCCCAGGACCTCAGAAAAGACACTTCAACGGTCAAAATTCTGAAAATAACGTCAAATTTGTCCAAAAATCCAGGAATCTCCAAAAGGAATTCAAATTTCTAAAGAAAAAACTTCAAGACTTCATAAAAAGCCCTCCAATGTTCAAATTTCTAAATGTTTGAAATTTATAGAGAAACTCACAAGATCTAATAATTAAACCCTCTTAAATTCAAAGTTTAGATACGACCTCAAATTACTGCAGTCAGACTATACATAGCATAAAAGCTCTTCTCAATGCAGGAATTTCCCAGGGTATTAAATTTCTCAAATGAACCCGCAAAGACCCCACACAAACCCTCCAAAGCTTAAAAATGCACAAAATGGCTTCATGTTTGTCAAAATAGTCCTAAATTTTGTCAAAACAAAACCGCCCGTTGCATAAAAAACCTCCTAAGTGCAAGTAATTGCAAAGGACAGATAAGTTTCTCAACACAAATTTTTAAGACCTCATTAAAAACAGTCAAAAGTTCAAACAACTGAAAATATTCTCAGATTAACAAGCTAAAATTCATGTTACTGAAAACAACCTCCAATTAAAAACTCCGAAAGCTCAAATTACTGAAAATAGCCTAAAAATTTTCACAATAAACCATTAACAGATTAAAATATCATCGACAATGCAGTCATTTCCAAAAGACCCCTTACATTTCGGAAGACGGACCTTCAAGATCTCATAAAGTAAAAACCTTCCAAAGCTCAAATATCTAAAATAACCTAAAATTTTCTCAGAACAAATAATAGAACGATGATTAATAATCATCCTAACCAAAAATTCCTAAACTCTCTTCAAACTGTGGTGTCATTCAAATAAATATAGCAAATAGATTCAACAAAACACGGCGCATTCCAGGCGGATCACTGACATATGTAAGGCTAATCAGTCTTTCACCGGAAATTGTCATTTTTTTGGGCGGAAAAAAGAGATCATGAATGTTACGTTATGCTTACCGTTTAGAAGCTCAGAAACGGCTACGACGCGATCCAAATTTGTTATTACGCTGATAGCTCGTACTCTGTTCTGCGAAGAAAATGTTTATGGGCGTATTTATATAGAAAAATTGTCCTCGGGATACACTGTCAGCGCTTCGATCGATGACAGGCCTAGAAAGAAACGGAGATTTTGAAGTGAATTGACGAAAACACAGACACCGAGCTTAGTAATCTCCGCTTCAAACAAAGACTAGTGCCTGAAAACACAAAAGCTCTAATTTCTGGCGTTATTTTCTGACCAACCCAACCCAGGTGAACTCTCGCTTGTTGTAATATAAGTATATACTGATATACGCCTTTTTCTACAGCGTAGATACGCATATGGAGGTAGATTGTGATACGGCGTTGGTATATTTCATACGGAAGTTAGAATTATGCTGAAGGGTGGGTGAGCACACTTCAAACTACTCTTTTATTTTTATTTTTATTATTTTAACATTTTAATTATTGATATGTTGAATGACCTATAGGTAGCTCGGAAAGACATTCCAGGTTGATTTGTTTTTTATGAAGAGTAGGTAGAGATCCTTGAAGTTTTTTTGTCGATGTTTTTGATATATGAATTTAATTATTTTTATTTATTTATAATTATTGTTAGTTTTAAATTTATTATTTTAATACATTTTCATAAGAAATTATTAGAATTTAAATTAGTTTTTTATTTTCAATAACATTATATTCTATTTTCTTTAATACTAAGGTAGATTATAGATATAGTTAATTTCTTTTAATTTAAATTCTTGTTTGTTAAAGGTTATCAATTGATTATAATTTTAGTAGGCATAGTTTTCGGATTTAACTATGTATGATTTCTTTAGTATCAATATTTCAAGTCACACTTTGTGATGCGTGATTGATTATAATCTATCAATATGGATGTCGAAAGGTACAAATTATGCAATCTTTAGTCATGTATAGAAAGATATCATCTTAGGACAATTTCATCATCATTGGATACCAATCATGAAAAGTATTGAAAATTTTAGAAAAGCATTCTCCTTTTTGCAAAATTAGTCATTAGTCCAATCTACTAGTATTGGGCATTAACAATAATTGGCAAACAAATAAATTGACATGTTTTCTCAAAGCTCACTACAAATACATCTATCAAACACATGCATTCATGTGCTTGCATCAAGCTTCAACAATATTTAGTGAACGTATATGTAACAATTATTATCACTACTTACATTAGTATTCATTATTGTAGCGTATTTATTTTTAATATTTAATCAACGTAAGGGCATGACTAGGTTTTAAGGAAGTTTGGCACTTCAACACTTGCATAGCAAGATCCCTAAAGTGTTCTTAAGTACTATATAATTTTCTTACACCGAAAATATATCAAACAAACACTTTCTCCATATACCAAAGATCTATTTCTATAGTAGACAAAGATGCACTACCTTGAGACAAAACTATGTCAACTTGATTAGATCATGGGCATACTCCCATCTTAGACCCTCCAATTATCAATTCTTGAATTCATCACGAAATTTGGATTATATCTAATATCAATCTTCAAATTTTAGGTCTTTGTCATAGTTCCATAATAGTCAAAACACACATCACATAAAGTACGCTCTAATTCCCTCTCATTTACATTTTAATATAGCTGCAAGTTTTTTCTCATTTAATCACCCTTGATTATTTAATTCTTAACTCTTTATATATTTAGGTCAATATTGGTAAATAATGCATACCTTTAACCTTTTTCCCCTTTGTTTTGGGTTCATTTTCTCTATTTTGTCCCAAGTGTAATGACTAGTGTATAAATGGTGTATTTTTGTGCAAAAATTAGCAATTACTGTCCAGCATTGATTTGTATTGAGAATTTTGGTGTGAGGAGGTGGGAACTAGGGTTCGTAGTAGAGTTTGTGGAGGACAATTTGAACCTCATCCACTCGGGTTTGCATCCTAACCTATAAGAACCCTTCCATTGTGATTTATCCTCATTTTTGCCTCCAGCATTCATTGTTCTTGTACAATTTTTGGTTTGCTTTCAATGCAATTAGGGCAAGTTGATTATTTCTTACAAGATGGATGGCAACCCATCTTTATTAGCGAATAACCCTATATCCCCAAAAAATATTGAAATTAAATCATTCATAGAGGATCTTGTAGATAAATTGGTGACAGTGTCAAAGTATACTAAATTTGAAGCCAAATTGTTTAAGGAGTTAGAAGGTAATGGAGACCCAAGAAGAGGAAGAGGTAAGCATGCCAACTACTCCTCTTTGAAAATTACTATCATTATGAATGTCAAGATGTTAAATGTGTTATCTAAAGAAAAAAATCTAGATTAAAAAATATTGTTATATTTCTTGTTGTCGTGGATATTAACAAAATCCCAACCAAAAAAATTATGGATTAATGGTTTAAGAATATTTGGTCAAAGAAAATAGGGTTTCAATTATCATTTTGTATAATGATTCAAAGAGGATTATTTCTTATTTTTTTCAAAGATTCGAGGATGCAAAATGCAGTTGTCAATAGATAATACTGGACAATTTCAAGGCTTTGAAGTGGTCCCCCAATGTCATTAATGATGAAATCTTGGCTCTCTCAAGCCCTAGGTGGATCACTATGAAAAACCTACCTCCATTATTTTGGGCTTTGATCCCACAAATTCTTAACTCCATTGGGAAAGTTCTGGGGTGAGACACTACACATATCACCCTACCCCATATGGATGCTAGGGTTTTGTTTTCTCTCAATCTAGGTATAGAGCTTCCCAAGTCTGTTGAAATGTTAGCCCATGGAGATACCTCTTGCTACATAGACATTTTAGGAAGCCTAAATGTTTGTTGCTTATGTCATAGAGAAGGCCATATATGAAAGAACTGCCCTATAACTTTGATCCCTACTAATCATATTTAGAGCCATACCTTGAACGAAAAAGAGTCTGAATCTAAAGATAATGAGGAAAGCTACTCTAAAGATCCTAAAGGAGAAGACCAATCTAATGATTCCATTATGGATAATGAGGTTCTTAATAGATCTACTTCCCAAGACTTGATTCCCTTCAATAATAACCAAGACAAATGATGTTTGGATAAGGAAGAAATTCATACCTTGGAGCCTCCTATTATTAATGGAGGAGAAAACTAATTATAAACTCACTAAAAGGGAGCAGGTCCCAAGTAAGAATCTCCCCCCCTCCTATTCCTTTAGAAGTGATGACCCGGATAAAATTATATTGATTGGCTATGGCCATATTTATTTTTGTCAAACATAAAAGAAGAGACAGCCTAAATGCTTTGTCTCTCCTATCCATAAAAGGAAAGATACTAAACAACAATTGCCTAAATACTTTGATGGCTTTAGGAAATCAATGGATATTTTTTCAAAGTAATTTGGCTTGAATCTAAACCATACCTTTTGGAATGTAAGGGGCCTTGAATCCCCATACAGAAAGTGCATTGTTAGAATATTTCTCACCCAGCATAAACACGAAGATGTAGTGATGTCGTAGGAAGTTAAAGCTACCAAATTCACTCTTGATGTGAACCTTAAATACATATGGAAAGATGCAATGCAAATCACTACTAACCATGATAAAGGAAAAGGAGTTGTTGTCATTTTATTAAGGAATAAATGGGTTGAATATGTCACCAATAGTGGATAATCCCCCTGCAACAAATTTGCATGGGCAACTATTAGGAAAAATGACTTATATTTTGAGATCTACGCATTGTATGCTCCTAACAATTATAGAGAAAGAATTTATTTGTAGAAATGGATTTAATACCATCTTGAAGAGATCTTGTGGATCATCGGTGGTGATTTTAATATGATTGAGCATCAAGATGATAAAGTGGGAGGCATAAAGTTTGAATAGAATAGCAGTGAAAAATACTTCTAGTCAATAATGAAAGATAAGCTAAAACTATTTGATCCTCTTTAGGGCAAGAAACAAGACCACAATTCTATTTGTATACTTTGGTGCAACTACCAATAAGGTAATAAAAAGATATACTGTAGATTGAACATATTCTATGTCAACAAAGAGCACTTCAACTTTAACAAAGATAGAAAGGGTAATTGTATTAGAGTGTCCCCCTCTACACTCTCTGATCACCACCCCATTCAAGCTAATATTGATATCAATAACCCTAGTAGAAGAACCTCAATTAAGGATGAAAGCTTATTCCTCAACATTGCACTACTAAATGATGAGACATTGTGTGTTGTGTATATGATAAGACAACTTAATAAATGGGACAAGGTTGATGCCTTTATTATTAGTAAATGGAACCAAAATATAAGAAGTTGGAAGATTCTTTTCCCAACTATTGGCAAGAAAAAAGATTAGGATGGTAGAAGGTTAGAGGATGAATTAAATGACAATCTCCTTAAATACAAAACTCAACTTCAAATGGACCCTTGCAATGCAGTGATAAATGATAATATAGCCCTTATTAAGGACTCCTTGAGAAATATTCAAACTAAAAGGATCCAAGGGATGAAAATCAGAGCCAAAGTGAATTGGTTGCAACATGGTGACAAGGGGACTAACTTTTTCTTCATAATTTAATACAAAAGGAAGCCAAGGAGAAGATTGAAAGATTGTGGGAAGATGGCAAAACTTGTTGGAGTATTTTTAGGACACTTATCTAATTATTTATTAATTAGGTCCTTTAATTACTTTTTCACCTAAGCTAAATTTAGGTGTTTTTTATTATCTAGAGTTTTCTTTTCTAGCATTAGTTCTAGATGTAGTTGAGCTTAATTTATCTCCTACTTTGCATTGGTTTAGTTCTCCTAATTTCAACATTAGGGTTTGCGCCTAGGGTTTCAATCATCCTTTATAAGGATTGATTCATTCATTGTAATTGTATCTCCAATCATTGTTTGTGTAATATTACAGAATTATCTGGTTGTTATATAGCATACAATCTTTGTTTGATCTCTTTTGTGTGATAGGTATTTTGCTTGCAGATGATTCTTGGCTCCTGTGGTTGATAATCAACTCTTACATGGTATCAGAGCGTTTATGTCAAGTTCCTATTTGCATGATAGAGGGATCCAACTTGAAGTGATTTTTCTATGCACTTTGGGCTCAAACAAAGGTTGACATCGCATTTGCAATGTCAAAAAACCCTAAGATCTACTATTGTTTCATCAAAATTGGAGCAGTTGAAAAATCCTATCAAATTGGTTGAGGGAATGAAAATCAAGGCAAAATCTGTGGGTAGTTGAAAAATCGAACATCCTATATAATTACAAGGACCATTCTTGGGAACAATTGGATCTCGAGCACTGAAAGTGATTAATTCTTGCATCAAATCTAGGCCATTGCACACTTGCCCTTGCCCATAAAGCCAGTTCCAAAGGGGATGAATGAGAAGAACATGAACCCTCTCAATTCTACTTCCCCAAACTATTTTTTTAATATCGCTAGTCCTTATGCACTAAAAAACATTATAATCAAGGGTGACATAGCTTTCAATACCCCAAAATTAGCTAGTTCAATTTCCCATATCACAATTCAAATTTGCGGAGAAAATTAGATCGACAACACTTGAGATTGAAATTATAATGTGTGAGATTGATCCACCAAATTTCAAAAGTGACCCAAATGAAATTTCATTGTTATACTTCCAACACATATAAGAAATTCTGATTTTCATTATAAATGAAAAATTATAATCAAAACAATAAACAGGATTCTATTAACCATTAAAATTGATTACATACTTTTATTTCTATCATTCTCAAATTTTCAAATTCTATTACATGAATTAAAAACTTAACTCTAAATTAAATCAATAAATTATCATATTCATAATATCTATTTTTAATAAAAGCAAACTTTTATTTCTTTATCATATGCCTATAATGTATAGACATACCAATTTTGTCACCAAGAAATTTTTTAAATATGCATCTCCTTCAAATTCAATTTTCATTACTTGAAAGTTTTGAATGGGTGGATATATTCGCTTGTTTTGGCATATATGAAAAGTGTCTCCATTTTCCTTTATGGTTGAATTACGCGTAGCTTTCCAAACGTAACAGATACCAAATCTAATGTTGTCCGCTCTTTTCGTGAGAATTTTTTATTTTTTATTTCTCTTCTATAATGAAAAAGATTTTACATAAAAATAAAAAAAAAGTCCTAAAGACTTTATCAAAACTCTCCACTAGTCAAATAATTTCTTTTTGTAATGTTTTTAAATTAGGAGTACGAAATGTGTTGATAGCAAATACGGAACAAACAATTTTTGTGGATAGAGACAAAACTTTCTAATTTCGTATTTCCATACACATATGCAATTTATTAAATAGTTTTTAAGTATATGTATGACAATTCACATGGTTATCTTGTTTTCCTAATGATACATGTAAGGATTTAATGTTTTGGTGATAATTAGAGAGGAAATCATTAATTAAATATTTATTTATAATCGTTTATATTTTGGGGAATATTTTATATTCTTTTGGATATAATTTGTGTATTCTTTCTTCAATGTCTATATTTGTTTTGTGATCAATCAAGCGATCTTTCCATTCTAAATATTTAAGTTTACAAGTTTTTCAAAAAAAACCATTAACTACTATACATTATATTTAAATCTTTACTAAAACAATTCTATTACAAATATGTTATATTTAATTTTTTTGTTTCCCTATTACAAAATATAAATAAATATTTATTCATTTTCTATTTTGAAAAAAAAGTTTCATAAAAAATTGCTTATTTTGTATGTTTTCACCTCATTTTGTTAGCATCTTCTTGTTTAAGCAAAATTAAAATTGTTTTTAGAAAAAAATTGGAAATCTTTCACCCTTCAATCCATGCCAAGTGCCCATAATCTCAACCGACTTCATTTTTGCACCTCTTTGTCCTTGCTCTTAGTTGTTTCCATATCTTAGATGCTAGCACACAATTCTATCCTTTGACATAGAACCATGTGAATTAGTATCCCTCACATTCAAAATATTCTTTCTCTCCTAAACATTCCTTCTATGTCACAACCTAAAACCCTAATTTGGCCCCCAACAACTAAAAAATGAGAAGATTATTTTACCTAAAAAATGAGAAGATTATTTTACCTAAAAAATGAGAAGATTTTTTTTGAAAGAACATAATTAAATGAGAATAAAGGAGAACCAAGACAGTGGTGAAGGAGCACAAATGCAAAAAAACACACACCTCTTAGGATTCCATAACCACATCAAAATTATAATTTTTTAATTAGAAGCACCTTGAACCGTCTATTGTTGCACATGCCACCATCTCTCTCATGCACTTGGAATGTATAAACTAAGAATAGTATGAATCTTGAACTATTGAATCGATCAAAAGATCTAACTAAGGTGGATTGAAGCAAGTTAGAAAACTAGCATACCTTTCCATAAATGACACAATTATGCCTTTGTGGACACCATCGTGCACATGAGACACTACTATGAGAAAATTGGCACAACTATTTATGGAGGGATAACACTATATGTCACAATTCCAAAATATATTTTTCAGTTATCCAAAACCTCCTCTTATCATCTTCTAAAG